>NC_092641.1:8803783-9143250 GCF_039555335.1 Amphiura filiformis | reverse complement strand
AAAGTATGACACGTGTGTGTTAAGTATCTGATGTTGCTCTGAAGGGATGCCACACGTGGATACTATAAGAAAGAAATGTAGTTTTGTAAAGATTCCAAAAAAATCCGCCCATTTTGGAACATATATTAATTATTTAGGAGAGTGTTTTAGGATTTTGTTAGAAAAGAGATGATTTTTGATCATCTATATTTTATTGTTTTATGTATTTTCCTGTCATTTCCTGCAAACCTAATAAAGATATTTTGATAATTGAAAATAGGCTGTATCATAAATCGTAGAGGTTGAAAGCGTAACCAAGCGTGCAAAATTATTATTTGCCATGGAACTTCGGTCATATTTTATTTGAAATAAACTGGATGTTAGGATCTGCATGCATGGTATGCATAGTATTGATGGTATACAGCCACTGACCTTTCCCTAAAACTAGTAAGCAGCAACTTGTGTATCACACCCGTCATGGGTTCGAAGACCCTTTTGTTGTATTTTATTGTTAAACCTAAATAGCGTGATTGCTTTTGAATGAGCGGCAACACACATATTTTGTCTGAGGATAGCTGGATCTATCTCCTTTCTTTACATCTTCTCTGAAATAAATAAAGTAATGTGGTTACACAATTTGAAACATTGAGGCCGTTCTATTTTTCAAAGGTCATTTAACTGTTAAAAGGTAGCAGGTGGAGCAAATTTTGTCAGCGGTTTTTGTTGCCGTTTGTTCGCAGTGCCTATTTATTTTTTTAAAAAATAAGAAAATTTAAATTAAATTTAAAAAAATTCACAATATTCATTCGTAAAATGGGGACAAAATCCAAAAACATTTCTTGACCCTTCTTCACATAAAAGTGGGAGCAGAAATCAAGATTCGAACAAGTACCATTCACCATTCAAATTGAATTGAATTGAATTCAAGGCGCACCCTCTACCGACTGAGCTAACGGGTCAGACAATAGCAGGGTGTAATTTTCAACTGAAGAATATTTAAAAAATATGAAGAAATTACAATGTTATAAAAAGATTTACCAAAATGAGTTAGGTATAACGTATGAATCGATTTACAAATTAAGTCAAATGGCACTTTGAGAAAGAATACCTGAAGAAACCCCAAAACATCTGCTGCTCTAGCAACTAACCTAGTGACCTAAAGTATTGGGTCATGTCACGATATTTTTTTCTGAGGCACTATGGCCAGGTTGCTCAATTTAACATACACGTATCCTTAATGCTGTTGAGATTTTACAAGGATGGCGCCCTCACATTTCTAAGAATCCAAAAGCGCCATTAGGCGAACGTTTACGGTATACCATAGTTGAGACTAATTTGGCCGTTTTTTGATGATTTCTTCGGAAATACACCGATTTGGAACGCCAAATTTCAATATGTTTATGAGAAAAATATGAGCTTTCATCTGATACCAAAATCAGCATTTAGATGAGGTAAAGTGGGGGATGAGATTTTCAATCAGGTTACCCACCTTTAAGCCCTACAATTTTGAAAGGCTCTATTTGAACTGATCACTTATATATAACAAAGAAAGAAACACACAGAAAATATTTACAAAGATCCGTTTGACGATTTAGTCATGCATAAGAGACGTCACGCCAAGTTAACAGTGTGTGTGGCAACAGCTATCGGGATATTCCATAAAATTCCCTTTGTAAATTTAGAAAGTGACTTAATGTGTGTTCCAAAAATTGGCTTCGTTTGGGCGTACAAAGAAGCAATATTTTGTGACGATAAATACTAATTTTCAGAAAATTGGTGGTGTTTCAGCGGGAGTTCCGGCTTTGGTGACGGTATTCTCATAAATAAAGTAGCTTAAAACCAGGAACACTGGCGAATACGTAAGGAGTTGGGTGGTTGTATGTGTCAATTTAAGCCTTATCTGCCTTGTCTTTCGCAAATACAAAAAAAAAAAAACACGTTGGAATTAAAAACCATTATTCATTTTACTTTTGTTTCTGCATTTATGTATTTCCGAAGCATTCAGATTTGTTTCTATCAAGGCCTGATTCTTTGCAAATTGTTGCATTATAGTATTAGTATTGTGTCAGAATGCTAAATAAATGCCGTCATAATTATTTTATTTTATTTTTTTATTTATAACATTCGGCCGAAGCCAGGCTAATCCCAATAGTGCTCAGAGGCTACTAAATTTAAGGGACGCCATCCGGATATGACGGGACAGGGATATGGGAAGAGGTCCGATTTTAGATGCAGGAGGCAAACCGGAGCACCCGGAGAAAAACCTGCGAGGACGAGCATGGATCGGTAACCAAACTCACATGTGGCGCCGCGGGGAATTGAACCCGGGCCACAGTGGTGAGAAGCGAGTGAGAAGACCACTACACTAACCCGAAGCAGAGGGAAAGAAAAGGAGAGAGAAGAACAGTAAGAAATAAAAGATCCGTCACACAGACACAGTCTATTATACATGGTTTTCTCTCCAATTAGTGACATTTACATCATATCACAACCTATTTCATTATTAAACATTATTCATGAACACAGGCTGAGTCAAAAAGAAGTAAACTCATGCGTGAGGGGCTGCAACTCGAGATATGCAAAGAATCTGCTAAAAATAAAAATACCACTGGAAAGAGTAAATTCTATACGTCTAAATAAAAAAAAAGAATTGTTGAAATTGCTCACAGCAAACTAAAGTTATACTCATTTGAATACAACCACCCATTTTTGTAGCTGCACACGGCTGATTGATTTTCATCCATTTCAATCTCGACGAAATCAGCAAAGTGCTAACAGGATTTATTGTTGATTTGCTTTTAATTAATATTCAACAAAGTCCATTACGGTACTATAGTTTGTAGGGATACCAATTCAAGTCTTTACGAACGATCCAGCAGAAGCTTGATTGGGGAATGTTGGGTAAAGGATTGAGCTGATCTTTGGTCTTGCTGTAACGCATGTTTAACTCTAGCAATGGTCACTTGTGATCTAGCAGTTCGTGGTCTGCCTGAAGCTTCCGGCTGTCTGTTCCTTAGTGTCCCATGAACATTGAGCTTGTTCACATTTTTATATACTGGTACCTTACATGAAACCCGGTTAGCTGTAGGAAATTGGAGACGAAAAAGACGCTGAACTTCAGTGCATGGGACTCTTAGTTTCATGATACTTCGTCGACAGAAACGTGCGCTCCTGTGCGGTAAATTGTGGTGCCATGTTGTCATTTGGCCCGTTTTATTATAATGTAGTGCAATGAGGTAAAATTCATATTGAAAAGAGCACTTCAACATGTAGGAATTATTGATCGAAACCACACCTGCCACAGAACTTTATTTGCATTTGAATATCGCGCCTTACCAATCAATATAACAGGTATGCCCCTACTTGGGAAGTGAAACCGTGTGCAGCTACAAAAATGGGTGGTTGTATTCAAATGAGTATAACTCGAGTTTGCTGTCTGCAATTGCAACAATTCCTGTTTTTATGTCGACGTGTAGAATTTTCTCTTTCCAGTGGTATTTTCATTTTTAGCAGATTCCTTGCAGATCTTGAGTTACAGCCCCTCAAACATGAGTTTACTTCTTTTTGACTCAGCCTGTATTGTCACTTAAACATGTTAGCAAATTGCAGAAAGTTAGAAGGCAGTTTATCCTTTAAACTGTTTTACAGTAAATATTGCAACTTTATGAACGAGCCATATTTTAAATGGAAAGTTTGATTAAATAATCAGAGCAATTATTTTGAATCACAAAAGCTTTTCTAACGGAATAAGTAAAATATTTAAGTATCATAAAGAAAAGAGTCACAAACAGATCTGCATGATAAATACCGTAATTTATGAAAAACGAGTCAGTAATTACTTCAGATGATGAAAATAAAAACAGAAACACAACACCCGAAAATTAATAAGACTGTTTATTGGATCATAATAAGGCTCTAAATTAATAAACATATATATATATTTTTTATCATGATCTTTAATGTTTTCTGACTGTTATTAAAACGTTTTATACCCGTTATATAATCCGATATTTAAACGTTCTGAACGTTTTGTGTTTGCTGGGCCTATAACGGAATAACCAATATTATACAAATTGTATAACTTGACAAAATTCAAAATGTGAAAGAAAAGACTATATAACTTAAGCTATATAGACCTATTTCGTGTTCAAGTCATTGTGTGAAAATCTGGATAACATTTTATTAATTTCTATTCGGTGTCTGTAAAAATATAGCATAATACCTATAATAAATATTTGAACATGCTAACAACTTATGCAGTGAAGGTGTACACTAGTGTTAAATTATAAACACAAGAACTCCTGGAAATGTGAAGATTAACATGTTAAACTGTTAATATTGTTAACACCCGAAGAGCTCTTGAACATAATTTTTTAGAAGTGGCTCTATACCTCCAAAAATAGATTTTTCTGATATTTTGTGCAATGATGCATGTTAGGGTGTTGACTACTTGTGTGACTAAAAAAAATTCAAAAATCGGCTCGTTGCCATGGAAACGGCCAAAACCCAGATTATGTCATTTTGGGCCAAATTGGCAGTGAAATTAGTGAAAAAACATGTTATTTCAAGTGTTCGCTGTATCTAAGCCATATAATGCTGGTACATCACATTAAGTTCTTGTAAAAGGACATCTATTCATCTGATGATCAGCATATTTAGAGGTCAATAAGTTATTCTTAAGGGTACGTGCAGAGCCCATCTGTCAGGTGTATTTTCACTTTTCATAGAATGTCATTTTAGCACCTAAAATATCATCATGAAAATCAACAACCCGGTGTTCCCAGGATTTTGTCCATTCTAGTGTGGGTAGTACAAGCTAGGTACTTTACATTTTAATAAAAATCAGCTTGGGCAAATGTTACTTCTAAATACAGTGTTGCCAGAAAAACCGGTATTTTTGCAAATTGACATTTTGTCAAATTACGCCTTTTTGTCACAGTTTTGTGCATTTTGACAAATATTTTCCTTCAAGGTGAATCCAAACAACACTTTTTCGTCTTTGTAAATATCTAAACACTGAAAATTCAAAATTAGTGTTGCCAGAATTCTTGATAAAACACCCAATATTAGCATTTTAGTGATTTTGTGTTGATGGTTTGGTTAGGAAATGCTTATTTCTAATTTTCATACATCGAATGTACATAGTATAGATTGTTATATGAATGTTTAAACACCTGAGCACAAAGTAAGTGTTGCCAGAATTCTTGATAAAACACCCAAAATCATATATATATATATTTATATGTGCCATGATCCAACATCAAATCTTTTTACTATCATCAATATTAATAATAATATCAATGTAGGCCTATTAACATCATTATCAATACTAATCAAAACTATTAATATCGATATAAATAATGAATAATCAATAATATTAATAATATCAAATATATTAACATCATTATCAACAATCATCAAAAATATTAACATTAACCCTAGAACTACTGAGCCATATTTTGTAACACGGACTACGAAGGGGGTTGCAACCCCCTAATTTTCAATTATAAACGTCATCCGTTATATTTGGCATCAATGTATAGCTATGGGTCTCCTCTACCCCAGTGATACCAATAAGTACAAACATTCCTCTCATATAATGTCGCTGTGACGTCATAATGTGAGGGCGCCCATGTAAATTTGGAAAATTTCAGCTATTTACAAAAGTATTGGCAAGATTGATTTTCGGCTAAAATTCTACAAAAAATGCAATTTGACCGAAATTTCTCCTCAAACTAACAAGTAAAAAATCAATAGCTTATAATAATTTTACATGAGCGAAATGAAAATAATTTATTTTACTGTAGAAACCATTGGTGGCCCTCACCAACACCCCCTCTATGGTCATCTTTGACAGCCGGTCCTACCCCCAGGTAAGGTGCTGGTAAACATTTTTACACTAAAATGAGCGCAAAGGATGGATCTATGATTAGTTTAGGTCGGGGCGTAAATGCGCGCATTTTTTATCAATAATAATCAAAATATTAATATCTATATCAATAATAATCAAAAATATTAACATCAATATCAATAACAATCACAAATATTTATATCAATATCAATAATAAGCAAAATATTAATATTAATATCAATAATAAGCAAAATATTAATATCAATAATAATCAAAAATATTAATATCAATATCAACAATATCAAAATCTTAATATTTTAAAATTGATATTAGTATTACTATTTTTGATTATTATTGATATTGATATTAATATTTTTGATTATTATTCATATTAATATTTTTGATTATTGATATCGATATTAATATTTTTTATTTTTTATTGATATTGATGTTAATATATTTGATCATTATTGATTTTGATATTAATATTTCTCATTATTATTGATATAGATATTAATATTTTGATTATTATTGATATGGATATTAATATTTTTGATTATTATTGATATTGATATTAATATTCTTGATTATTATTGATATTGATATAATGATATTTATATTTTTGATTATTTTTGATATTAATATTAATTATTGATATTGATGTTAATATTTTTGATTATTATTGATATTATTGATGTCAATGTTTTTGTTTATTTTTGATAACGATATATATTTTTTTTAATTATTACTGAAATTGATATCATTATTTTTGATTATAATTGATATTGATATTAATATTTATATTTTTTTAGTTATTACTGAAATTGATATCAATATTTTTGATTATTATTGATATTAATATTTTTGATTATTATTGATATTGATATATATTTTTGATTATTATTCATATTAATAGTTTTGATTATTATTTATATTCATATTAATATTTTTGATTATTATTGATATTGATATCGATATTAATAGTTTTGATTATTATTGATATTGATATTAATATTTTTGATTATTATTGATATTGATATTAATATTCTTGATTATTATTGAAATTGATATTTATATTTTTATTATTATATTGATATTAATATTAATATTTTTGATAATTATTGATATTGATGTTAATATTTTTGATTATTATTGATATTATTGATGTTAATATTTTTGATATTGATGATAATATTTTTGTTTATTATTGATAACGATATTTATATATTTTTTAATTATTGCTGAAATTGATATTAATATTTTTGATTATTATTGATCCAGTCCAGTAAGGTTTGAGTGACCAGTTTAAAATTCAATAGAAAACAAAGAACAAAATTAATACCCATAATTACCCTGACTATAACTTTGTACTAGATAATACTAGAACCGTGGGGTTTTTAAAATTTGATTACGCTTTTTAGGACCAGCTATTGATGATAGTAAAACAAATTTTGACGTTGTCAACTTTAGCGTGAGAGGACTGGATCATGGCATTATGATTTTGGGTGTTTTATCAAAAATTCTGGCAACACTTACTTTGTGCTCAGGTGTTTAAACATTCATATAACAAGCTATACTATGTACATTCGATGTATGAAAATTAGAAATAAGCATTTCCCAATCAAACCATCAACAACAAATCATACTATCAGTAAAATACTAATATTGGGTGTTTTATCAAAACCTCTGGCAACACTAATTTTGAATTTTCAGTATTTAGATATTTACAAAGACGAAAAAGTGTTGTTTGGATTCACCTTGAAGGAAAATATTTGTCAAAATGCACAAAATTGTGACAAAAAGGCGTAATTTGACAAAATGTCAATTTGCAAAAATACCGGTTTTTCTGGCAACACTGTATTTAGAAGTAACATTTGCCCAAGCTGATTTTTACTAAAATGTAAAGTACCTAGCTTGTACTACCCACACTAGAATGGACAAAATCCTGGCAACACCGGGTTGTTGATTTTCATGATGATATTTTAGGTGCTAAAATGACATTTTATGAAAAAGTGAAAATACACCTGGCAGATGGGCTCTGCACGTACCCTTAAGAATAACTTATTGACCTCTAAATATGCTGATCATCAGATGAATAGATGTCCTTTCACAAGAACTTAATGTAATGTACCAGCATTATATGGCTTAGTTGCAGCGATCACTTGAAATAACATGTTTTTTAACTAATTTCACTGCCAATTTGGCCCAAAATGACAGAATCTGGGTTTTGGCCGTTTCCATGGCAACGAGCCGATTTTTGAATTTTTTTTAGTCACACAAGTAGTCAGAACCCTAACATGCATCGTTGCACAAAATATCAGAAAAATCTATTTTTTGAGGTATAGAGCCACTTCTAAAAAATTATGTTCAAGAGCTCTTAAACGTTGTTTTAAACATATTTTAACACGTTCGTGCGTTAACAATATTAACATGATATAACATTCGTATTCGTATTTGCTAGCGTTAATGTGTTTATAAATGAACACTGCACATAGTTTATTGAATGCATTATTGCTAATTAGATTGACAATGCATGAAACTGACAACAACAACAACAACAACAACAACAACAACAACAACAACAACAACAACAATAATAACAATAATAATAATAATAATAATAATAATGATGATGATGATGATGATGATGATGATGATGATGATGATGATGATGATGATGATGATGATGATGATGATGATGATGATGATGATGATGATGATGATGATGATGATGATGATGATGATGATGATGATGATGATAATAATAATAATAATAATAATAATAATAATAATAATAATAATAATAATAATAATAATAATAATAATATTAATAGTAATAATGATGATAATAGTAATACTTAATTTCGTTGTAGTGTTTTGTTTCATATTAAACGTTTTTAAAATGTTTTCATAACCGTATAGCCTGACATTTAAATGTTATTAAAACGTTTTGACCAAAAGAAAAAGCATTTGTGTGTTTGTGGTAATAGATTTGAGAAATAAAAAAAAATTATGTTGTTGGACATCCGATGTGTAGATATTGAAAAGGTGCGAAGTGTCCTGTTTCCGTTCGGAATGTGTGAGTGCGATTTGAAGTTGGCCGCAGCGACAAACACACTCAAAACTTCCTGTTATATTTACATGGTACAGTCATTCGGATCTTTATGAGGGCCGCTACAGACTCCGAGTAGGCCTATTTGAATATTTGATGTAACATATGTACGCTATTTAATCTAGTCCCATTCTATTTCCAGTAATCTTAAAGTTGTAACGAATGTTTGATGACGTAAAATCGATAATATGCTACGTAGAATATCTGGTAGAAATATATCGTTTTTACGCCATCAAACATTCGTTACAACTTAAACATTACTGGAAATAGAATGGGAATAGATTAAATAACGTAGTATGTTACATCGAATATCTTACGTCGAATAAAAAGTCTGTATAGGACCTAAGCACCCACAAGGACATAATAATAACACTGGAACGCTAATTGGCCTCGGCTGTTTTACAAAAGCGGGACAAGTTCGGAATGCGGAACGTTTATGGCAAGCTAAGCGGCTCAGAACGTGGGACTAGCTACGCGCAGCTTCTTTCTCGTTACGTGCAGCTTATTAACCAATCAGATTCGCGGTTTTAAACACGTGGAGCTGATGTAAACATCCTCTCTCACAAATATTACGTTGTTAATTTTTGTAAATGAAAATATCTGTAGTATATCAGCAAAAAATGGTATAGGTGCTATTAAAGTAATATCTGAACAGAATGATGATTGTTCTATATTTAGGGGCTATCATTTTCTTCGGAAGGGGATCCCAAATATAGGGGGTCATACTTTTTTGTATAGAAAATGTAAGGGGGAGGGGGGTCATAAATTAATAATGACAAAATGTAGGGAGTCACAAGATGACTACAGATAGTGTGTTTATTGATTTCAATACAATTTTAGCCTGTCTAGGGGGTACGGTGTATCGGTGGTGGGTGTCGGGGGTCATAACATTTTGATGCCGAAATAGTGAGGGCCGCAATTTATTGACGCCGACTTTTTGTAAATTAAGGAACCCCCCCGTTCCGAAAAAATTGATGACCCATTTTACTCTCTCCATATTTACACAGTGGCATGTGATATCGCTTTCCCTGCAATATCTTTACACAGCGCTTTACATCAGTAGTTGTTGTTGCTTGACCTTCATATCCCCTGCACCGCTAATACAGCCCGAGTATAAAGTTACTTGCTATTAAACACGCTGTAAACTTGGAAACACTAAATAAATATGCTTTGTGTCATTTTAGCCAGGCATAGCAACATGTTCTCTTGACACGTGCTGTGATTTGGCCTCCTTTACCCGTTCGTTATCTATGCTAATTCCGTAAATTAATTACAAGATAAAAATTGTGAAAGAGGATACCTATAACTATACTACGCGCAGCTAACGACCCAACCACGTGATTAAATTTGACTATTTTGATTGGTCAAACAGCTGCTCGTAACGAGAAAGAAGCTACGCGTAGCTGTTCCACGCTTTTGGCCCCCTTGGCTTGCCATAAACGTTCACTAAATAAAATACATTGAAAATACATGGACCGAAACGATTTGTTTTAATCATGTAACTTCTCGTGATATAAACTTGGGAAACTTTCAGGACTTTCCCTGACGACTTCCTGCACTGCTACCACATTGGTAGGTTATTGGCTATCGTTTCATTGGTTGTGGTCACAACCTTACAAATGAGGTCATTCTACATACAGATATAAAAAAATGCCAATATATGACTTCATTTAGTTGTGACCACAACTTCGCCGGCTATCTTACCCTGGATCTTGCTACCGTCAGTGTGATTGTCAAGTTGATGCTACCTGCAGATTTACATGACTGATGGTATATGAACCAGTGTACTAACTGATGTAAGTAAATACTTTTTCCAGCAAAAAAAAAAAAAAAAAATAGGTCTTTGTGTGAATTTTTTTTAATATGAAATGTCAAAATTTTCAAATGAAATTTTCTACCCAGCTACTCAATAGATCTATAAACTAAACTTCGACTTCGAGGACTGTTAAATATCAAAATTATCAAAAATAACAATTTTTAATAATTTGTTATTAAAATTGTATTATATCGCGGATTTCAAAGAAATCAAAATTTTTTGATGTTAGGAGGACATTTCTCGTATTCAGAATGCAATTGGGTGTATCTGATGTGCTCTCATGTCCCACAAACATACTGTGCAAACGTTAATATCCGATTCATTAAATCGTTATTGATTGTGTTTGCCGGAATCGGAGGTGCATATAGCAACAACAGGACTGATGATTCTATGGCCTGGAATTACTTTGATTTAATAAAATTTGGTATACTAATGATTAATATATTTATTTGAATTAAAGTGTTTAAGAATGAGAATAAAGGTATTGTTTTTAGCCGCTGTCGTGCATCTATCGTCTCACATAACACGCGACATCACTATTTTTGGCGTAAAACAACTCGACTTCGCCGCGTTGTTTTACTTAAAATAATGATGTCGCCCGTGTTATATAAAATGACAGATGCACTCCAGCGGCTAAAAACAATACCTTTATTCTCTAATATAAAATCTTAGGGGTTGTAAACCTGGGATTGTAACATGTGGGAATAAAACTGGAAAACCCCGTTTCCTGTTTTTGCTGGACTTTAGTATAATTGTTCCTATTATAGTTTGTCGTGTTATTGAATAAATAAATAATGATAAATAATGAAGGTACAGGTGTAATATCAGAGTAATCAATAGGTGACAACAAGCACCCAACGTACCCCAATCTAAACATTATACGGTATATGGACAGTGCGATACTTCTGTTTAAGGGGGTACTACACCCCTGGCCAATTTTGTGCCTATTTTTGCATTTTTCTCAAAAATTATAGCGCATTGGCGGTAAGTAAGATATGTATATTATAGGGGCAAGGACTGTAACTCCACAACTGTTGTCTGTGCTGAAATAAAATTTCCAGTCCAGTAGTTGTAGTCCTTGCCCCTATAATATACATATATTACTTGTCACCAATGCGCTATAATTTTTGAGAAAAATGCAAAAATAGGCACAAAATTGGGCAGGGATGTCGTACCCCCTTAAAAGTACTCCTAATACACTTTTTGAAAGTCAGAAATACACCGCTTCTTTTAAAATATCCCTTAAAGCCATATTATAACATTTTCGAACAAAATAGATTAGCATTTCTTTGCCATAAAATGTTAGCTTTTACTGTCAGATATATCCCTTTAAGTTTGAGCCGAACAACTACGGCAAAGCAAAGAAAATTGGAATTTACTACCAGCGCACATGTCGCCAATACGTACCACTCCTTCGGTCATGTTGTGGTACGACCCTTTGTTGTGTATATCACCGCCCCGCATGCCGTGTACGTACTGCGTGTTATGAACATCGTGTATGCGTTCGACTAATAATTCCATCGTAATAATAAAGCGCCGAATCCGGCGTTTTATTCAAAATCTCGGATTTTGACAAAACTACAGCACCTTGATTTTTGCAGGGTATATTGGTTTAATTAAGTACAATTTAATCGTGTAAAAAGGAATTTTAAAAATTCAGTGAGGGCGTCTTCCTCAGCAAATGTTATAATATGGCTTTAATTTGGCCTTAATCACGGCATAATTAAACTGTGAAAACTTTTGGTCTAAAGTATATAAAAGTACACATTTGGAATGGAAAACACTTTACAAATATATCCGTTACGGCAAATTTTGGTAACAATGCTGGTTAAAAACAAAACAAAACAAAACAAAACAAAACAAATTAACAAAACAAAACAAAACAAAATAAAAACATTTCTTTGACCCAAAGTTTTATGGACATCATAACATAAAAACAATCAGTACTTTTTTAAAAATTAATATCAATATCCAAAAGTTAGATAAAATGGCCAAGGCATTTAGGAGTGGTTTTTTTTTTCATTTTGATCAACTTTGAGAAATATTTACCAAATATGCTTAGAAATGCTAAATTTGGTAAAAAAAATCACAAAACAATATTGAAAAAATGGCTGATAGATATATATATTTAATTTAGAGAATTTTTTCGAATTAAAAATGGTTGAAAATTAGATTAAAAAACAAACAAACAAACAAACAAACAAAAACTGGTTCCTAGATATTTACATCTAGTTTTTGAAAACATTTACTGAAGAAGTTTTGTCATGATGTCCGAAATCCTGAAGCCAAATCTGAGCATTTTTTACCAAACTTCGACGTCACAGATGGGTTCGTCAAGTGTTTGCCATTTTATTACTTTAGACCAACAATTTTACAGTTATGAGGCCCAAATGTTACCATAATTCCTGGGTTACGACCAACCTTAAGCTACAAAAATAATATACCTGCAAAACTTCCAAACAATTACGAAAAAACAACGTGACCTTAGATTATTGTAGTGTTTATTGTTCGTAATTCCTAGATTGTGAAATGACAATAAAAAATAATGACAGAATTTGAAGTGGGAAATACCCAGGTATTGTATTTATAACTTGATAACCTTGACCATCATTCATGCATGCACTCATATACACAATATGAAATCAAGTTCAAGTTCAGGTTATTTTTATTTCAAATCGTGGCCAAAACACTTCAAATCTGTAGGTCTTTTTTGGGGTGTGTGTGTGGGGGGAGGGTGTGGGTGGAATGTGTATCTGCAATACGAAAGGTCTACATTTTCTGATGATGGACGGCTGTTCCTTCTAGCTACATACACAAAAGTACATATCATTAAATTTATAAAGTTAACTTCAAGAACTGTTAAATATCAAAAATATCAACTTTCAATCATTTGGCATAAAATTGGTATTATATCGCGACTTAAAAAATCAAAAATATTTGATATCAGGACATCCCTTGTATTCAGAATGCAATTTGATGTTTCTAATGTGCTCTCATTTCCCACAAAAAATACTGTGCAAAGGTTGCTATCCGAGCCTTTAAGATATATTTCACATGATTGCTGTTTAACTCTATATTATTATATCATTGATCCAAACACAGGAACACATCTAACAAATCATTTGATATTTGATTGAATTCGAACTTTGATATTGTTTATGTTGAATTAAAAAAATGTTGCATATTTATTGTTGAAAGAGCAAAATAAATAAATAATTTTTGAGAATTGTTATAGAGAGAAAAATGAAAGGTTAGCGGGGCATCACCAATATTCCTGTTTCCCTTGTAGCAATTGTAATTGCGCGTACACTAAAACACTGCTTGACATGATACGACATAACGTAACATAACATAACATAACATAACATAACATAACATAACATATAATAATATGACATGATATAACATGACATGACATGACATGACAGAACATTACATAAAATACCATAACACAACACAACACAACAAATGCAACACAACATAAAATAACATAAAATAACATAACATAACATAACATAACATAACATAACATAACATAGCATAGCATAACATAACATAACATAACATAACATAACATAGCATAGCATAGCATAACATAACATAACATAACATAACATAACATAATATAACATAACATATTAAACAGAACATAACATAATATAACATTAATTACCATAACATACCAACACAACACAACATAACACAACATAACATATTAACAAAACATAACATAACATAACATAACATATCATAACACAACACAACACAACACAACACAACACAACACAACACAACACAACACAACACAACACAACACAACACAACACAACACAACACAACACAACACAACACAACACAACACAACACAACACAACACAGCATAACATAGCATGACATAAATAATGTACACGTTAATCGTGGTCTGTACATATACTAAGTCGCCAATAGTCGTGACTTTCGACAATTACCTGGTGATAATCGAATATCGTATCGAAGCAAAATGTAATTTTTAAAAGTAAATGGAGTATTCTAAAAAGGGCTGTAATAATGCACAAGCATACGTAATATATACCTGAACCCTAACGGCTTTTTGGCGACGGGAAGGGAAAGAAGGAAAGAATAAAGAGAGAAAAGAAGGAAAGAAGTTGTTTGCTCTGGGTGGGATTCGAACCCGAGACCCCTCGCATGCCAATCACTCGGTCGGCGACACTTTGCCACGGGTAATTTTTAAAAGAAAATGGAGTATTCTAAAAAGGGCTGTAATGATGCACAAGCATACGTAATATATACCTTAACCCTAACGGCTTTTTGGCGACGGGAAGGGAAAGAAGGAAAGAATAAAGAGAGAAAAGAAGGAAAGAAGTTGTTTGCTCTGGGTGGGATTCGAACCCGAGACCCGTCGCATGCCAATCACTCGGTCGGCGACACTTTGCCACGGGTCTTGGGCTTCGCTGGCCAGCGAAACCGTGCCTATATATCACTTAGGGCGATTGCGTCATCACACCACGTGGGATGCACGCACGAACAGCGCATATATCAAGTAGTATTTTGTAGTATACAGGAGGGTTAGGGTTAATGTGGCTATTGTGGTCAGTGGGCCTACTCCTTATTTCCACTTATCTTTTGACTATTGTTTGTTTAATTTCCAGATTGAAATACAGTGATTTTCAGCGAACGATGGCTATAGAAACAGAGATGAACACCACAATGACAGACACATACGATGCTGTCTTTATCCCTGTCATATGGGACTGGAGAAACATCATCCAGCTTATTCTTGCAGTCGTCGGTATCTTAGGCAACTCCGTTGTTATCCATGTGTACCGTCGTAATAGGGAGATGAAACACAACACAACCAATACATTCATTGCTGCCCTGGCTGCGGCCGATTTAATCACCTCAATCAGCATCATTCCTCATCCTAGACTTTCTCGCGTACCACAAAATGGCATCGGTAGTTTCTACTGCAAGGTAGTTTGGTCTTCTAATATCATGTGGATTTCCATCGTCGCTTCTGTGATCACTCTGACGATGTTGGCGGTAGAAAGGTACATCGCAGTGGCATACTCGTTTCGATACAAGCAAATCTTCACAATTACCAAAACAAGATTGATCATTCTCGGGATTTGGTTGTTCGCTTTTACTTTAAACACTTTCGGCTATTATGAAACATTCGTCGTCAAAGAGCAATGTGTTCATATTCTACCAAGTATCAAATTCCAGATGTTTTTAGGATGTGCAGTGTTTATTGTGGAATACCTCGTGCCGATGATAATAATGTTGGTGACTAACATTCGGACTATTCAACTACTGAACAAACAAACCAGATCTTTCACCAGAGGAAAAGACGCGACGAAAGGACCCGCGCTGAAATTGATTCAAGCGCGTCGGCGTGTTGTGAACATGCTTTTCATCGTCATCGTCACCTTCATAATCTGTTGGTCTCCAGATCAGTTTGCGTTCCTTGCTTTCAATTTAGGTTGGGTGCCATTTGAGTACGCATTTGGACCACTCTATCGCGCATTTGTAGTGTTAGCGTTCGCAAATTCTTGCGCCAATCCAATCATTTACACTGTCATGAATCGAAACTTCCGCGAAGCCATCGCACAGCAACTACCATCTATGAAATGCAAGTCTGCAGAAAAGGGCGGTACCACTAACACCTTGTTCGAGACACCACTGGAGGACGGTGACATGAAACGAGCTGATAACGGGGTAGTGAACGCTGTTGGTCCAAGTGATTCTGATGAGATTTCACCAACAACATCGGGGACAAAAAGCAGTTATTTAGAGACGATTGAAGCAGACCGAGATAACGGAACCACCTTATAATAACTAATTTGAAAACTATCACTAATAATGGTTACGCAGAAATGTTTACAATATCACGTATCAAATCCAACAAAAGGATTTTACTTGATTTTGAGATTAACGTATTTTATTTGAAAAAGATTAAATAAGTATTATATTTTGAGTTGCGAGCCTTTGGGCTATTGCAGATGAAATCAATAGGCCTACATTCCTTATAACTAGCAGTCAAGTCGCTTCTTAAGTGCAAGTCCCCAGCAAACACAAAACGTTTTCGACATTATTCGCAAAAGGTTATAAAATGTTGTCAGAAAACGTTTAAATGTCGGGTTATATAAAGGGTACATTAATGGTATAAAACGTTTTCATAACATTAAATAACATTTGTTGGTAATTTACTGCACAGCAAACACAAATGCTTTACAGAAAACATTTAAATGTCGGGTTATATAAAGGGTATAAAACGTTTTAATAACATTCCAAAAACATTTTTGGAAACTTGGTACAAATCATTCTAAACAGAATGTTATTTTGGGGTTGAAAAAAAAAAATGTTTTGCAAAAAATGTTTGCCCAAAATATTTACAATAACGTTTTAAAAATGTTTTCACGACCTTTATATAACCCGACATTTTGTAAAACACATTTTAAGAACATTTCTGTGTTTCCTGGGTGCAAATATTTTAACATAATGTTATTTAAGTGTTGACAGAATATTTGGCCAAAAATGTTTGCAAAAATAGTTTATAATGACATTTCGAAAACATTTAAAAAATATTGTTGTAGTGTGTTTCATACAAAACGTTTAAAACGATTTCATGACCTTTATACAGGTAACACAACTTCTAAGTTCTCCCTAATACTTTTTAGAATAAGTCGAAAACTATTTTACGAAATGTAAAAATGTAAAAAGATATGTATAGCCCTGTTTGTTTTATCCCTTTGGACCAATGTATAGCGTCACCAGTGTTGTAGTCAAGACCTTTATGTCCGAGACCGATACCAAGACCTGCCCGTCCGAGATCGAGACCGAGACCGAGACCGAGACCAAACCTTCCGAGACCAAGACCATCCCTTCCGAGACCGAGACCTCTAAGTTCCGAGATCAAGACCGAGACCGAGAGCTTGTTTTAATCCGGTGGATACTCAAGTTTGGTTTGGGGTATAAGGGTGTGCCACTGAGAATTTGAAAGGGGCCTATCAATGTACCAATTTTTCAAGAAATTTGGACCCAAATTTAAAACAATTTGTATTAATTTTTAAAAATTTTCCTCCAAATTTTGTGAAAATTCCAAAAATTGGGCTATTTTCTGCAAAAATTTAGAATATTTTGAAAAAAGGACCATCCATATACCAAATTTGGCCTAGAAAAAGGAGTCATCGATATACCAAAAGGCTGAAAATGCTACCCATGTTTTTCGTGCTGAAAAGAAGATGTACACTGCACAGGGCAACTATTGATTTATTTGTTCTTCTATTATGCTTTTGTGGAGGATGTTCCCCTTGCAAAAATCATGAACTGAAATTGGAAGCTCACATCCGAACATGCTCACATATGATTCATTTATAACTAAATTATTTATATTGTTAAATCTCAAAACTCGTATATGTCACTATCATGAAAATGATTTCTGTATCTTTATTCTTAGCAATTTCTTCAACATTCATTGAAATTTAGAAAAGCATATCTGTTTTTTCAGGTCTCGACAGGTCTCGAACTAAAAAACCGACCGAGACTTCTGAGATCCGAGACCGAGACTTTTGAGTTCCGAGACCGAGACCTTGACATCCGAGACCAAGACACTGCAAAACCAGGTCTCGAGATGGTCTCGAGACCGAGACCTGGTCTCGAGACCTACCACACTGAGCGTCACACATCGTTGCGTTCAGTCACAATGGTTAATTATGTAAGGAAAGAGGTCGTCTTATTAAAGTTGCACCTGAGCCCATAGCAGTCAGGTTTTCTGTAATAAGGGATTCAATCATGTTTCACCGTTGTTCATTACTGATTAACAACGATGTGTCCGCGTCGTCTGCGTGGTTTACTTCGCGAGGGCAGCTTTAGCTTTAGCTGCCCTCGCGAAACCACGCAGACGACACAGACGCATCGTTGTTAATCGATGATGAACAACTATCCATTTCATTGAGTTGTTATAAGGAGGCTTGGTCAGTAGATAATACTCCAGGGATACAATAGTTTAACATGGTGTGTGAGCATGGTGAAAGACTCATTATTGATTAGGCGCGGACATATTAAAGGCACAGGTCCTTTGCGTGTATAGCAGAAAATTATAATAGAATGTGTGAATAGAATGTTTGGAATTTTGCAACTAAAATACTAACTGCATTCTGCATTATGTATTTATTTATTTATTTAGGCCTATGCCTATTTATTTATTTACTGACTTATTTATTTATTTTATTTATTTGGTATATTTATAGTTAGTAGGCCTAGTTAGTAATATTCCATGATAGGCCTACGTCGGTTTATTATTGATTGTTGATAACTTGACAACTTGATTGATTGATCGATTGATAGTCATTTCACATTATATTCCTAGTTTATAGGCCAATTTGAATAGCATCGTACATTAGATAAATAGACCTATCAGTATTGATTTATTATATTCAGCAATATCAAGGATTACTATCAAACTTCTCATAGCTAGTCAGTTGGCTCAGTGGTAACGCAGTAGGTTTTACAACACGGAGGTCCCGGGTTCGATTCCCACCTCTGCCTATTTTTTGCAAGGCTGAGCAAAAAATGAAATTTCTGGACTGCAAACTTATTTGGCGCGCGATCTGAGCTGGTCCTTTTCTGGTGGCTGTGTCTGTTACAGGCACACTCCCTCTGTATCCAAACCAGGTTCACGCTCATTGCACCTCCCTTAAGAAACCCATTTGATTTTATTGAACAGGCCTATAAGTATAACCATGATAACAACATAATAGCTGCGAAGTAGTTAATTATAGAAAGTGACACAGATAGACCTATATACCTGGCAGAAATGACACGTTGTTACGGGTAATCGAGCAGCAACTCTATTGAATTTATTTAAATGAGGCGCCTAAATTAAGATGGGTGGTAAATTAGAGTCAAGCGGTAGCATGACCAGCAAGTTTTAAAAAAACGACTGATAAAGAAGAATAAACAGATGCACCGCGGGACTATATTTACACGAAACAAAACGCTATTGTTCTATGATATTTTTCGCTGGGTACAAAATATATCTAAAACCATGCTAAATCTTATTTACTGTCCAAAGTGTAATATTTTAATAACTCATTAATTCAAAAAGTTACACCAATCTTACAGTCAATCCGATTGTTTGATAATAAACAAATATTCTTGCTTCATTTTACGCGGTATTTTATAGCCAAATTTAGTGGCAAATCATAGCTAATCATACTGATATCCAGAATCTTTCGACACTGCTACAGCCATACATGGCTGTCACTGTCGCACTACTTTTGAGATTCACTTCCAAATATACCCTAGCATTTTCCTGGATACCCTCCATACAAATTCTGGATCCCATTCGCCAAAAAATCAAGTTTTTCACAATTCTTTTATTCTTTCCGGACCACAGCATACATTCATATTAATAAATACTCCACTTTTACACGTCGTTATATCGAGACGTCCCCGTGGCGAAGCGCTTAAGGCCATGGACTTCTAATCCATTTATGATTTTTTGCTCAAGTTCGAAACTTCCCACCACTTTTTTTTTTCAATGTTTTATTAACCAATTTATTGTCATAAATCAAGAATAACACCAGTTTGAACACCGATTGCTATGGTGATATTATTTTTTTTTTCATCAAACAAACAATTTATCAGTGGCTCTGTTCACAGCTCAGACTGAAATTATATTTGGAATAAATGTTATAAATTGTCACAAATTAAAATCACAAACCGCGAAAGATAACCAACAACTGCCGCTAAATATTGATATCCAACTTGTTTTCCCCACCGGGCTATAAAGAACCATAACCCGTGAAATTTGGATATCCAACTAGATTGGCCCGCAGGGCTACAAAGAATCACACACCACGAAATATGGATATATCCAACAAGCTTAAATTATAAATTAGCTCCCGATAGAGGGCAGGGCTTGATAAGGGAAATTCAAATCACAAACCGCGAAAGATCGCCGACAACCGCCTTTTAATAGGGATATCCAACTAGATTGCCCCGCAGGGCTACAAAGAACCACAAACCGCGAAATTTGGATATCCAACCAGATTGCCCGTAGGCCTATCGATTATAAAGAACCACAAACCGCGAAATATGGATATCCAACAAATTTAGACCACAAACCGCGAAAGATCGTCAACAACTGCCGCTCAATATTGATATCCAACTAGATTGCCCCGCAGGGCTAAAAGGAACCACAAACCGCGAAATTTGGATATCCAACAAGCTTAAACTATAAATTAGCTCCCGATAGAGGGCAGTGCTTGGTGAAAACAACAAACCACGAAAGATCGCCGACAACCGCCGCTTAATAGGAATATTCAACTAGATTGCCCGCAGGGCTATAAAGAACCACAAACCGCGAAATTTGGATATCCAACCAGATTGCCCGTAGGCCTATCGATTATAAAGAACCACAAACCGCGAAATATGGATATCCAACAAATTAAGACCACAAACCGCGAAAGATCGCCAACAACTGCCGCTCAATATTGATATCCAACTAGATTGCCCGCAGGGCTATAAAGAACCACAAACCGCGAAATTTGGATATGCAACTATTGCCCCACAGGGCTTCAAAGAACCACAAACCACGAAATATGGATATCCAACAAGCTTAATTAGCTCCCAATAGAGGGCAGGGCTTGATGAGGTAAATTAAAACCACAAACCACAAAAGATCGCCGATAACCGCCGCTTAATAGGGATATCCAACTAGATTGCCCCGCAGGGCTACAAAGAACCACAAACCACGAAATTTGGATATCCAACTAGATTGCGCGCAGGCCTATCGATTATAATGAACCACAAGCCGTGAAATATGGATTAAGACCACAAACCGCGAAAGATATGGATTAAGACCACAAACCGCGAAAGATTAACAACAACTGCCGCTCAATATTGATATCCAACTAGATTGCCCCGCAGGGATACAAAGAACCACAAACCGCGAAATTTGGATATCCAACAAGCTTAAACTATAAATTAGCTCCCGATAGAGGGCAGGGCTTGGTGAAAACAACAAACAACGAAAGATCGCCGACAACCGCCGCTTAATAGGAATATCCGACTAGGTTGCCCCGAATGTCTATACAAAGAACCACAAACCGCGAAATTCGGATAGCCAAGTAAATTACCCCGCAGGGCTACAAATAACCACTAACATTAAAACACGATTATCTTGCCTAGTCGGGGCATTTAGACGCTTCCGTAGTATAGGCTTAAATATATGCGCATTAACCAGTTCCGACTTGAAGTAGGCCTAAATCGGACTTACTCTCTGTGTCTATCTGGCATTGTCTACATTGGGTGTGCATGTGTTGTTCATATTTACATTTTCTTTACATATTTACGTTGCCTTGAATAATTAAAGTGTATTAAAATGTATCTTAACATTACAGTCACGCGTGACGAGCAAGTTTTAAAAATAAACGACTGATAAAGTTTTGTTAATTTATCTTTTATTATCATGAATCAAGAATAGCAATCTCAAACATCTATTTTTCGTTATATTATTCGTTTTATGGAGCACTTCGTAACCTGATGACTTTCCAAGCTTGGAGCTGATTGGCTACATTCATAAAAAGAAAAGAAATCTACCAAAAAACGTTGACAACGTAAAGAAATCAGCAAGTTTAAAAAAACCACCTCGGCTCACTTTTTGAAACTTGGTCCCATTTTGAACACCAACAGCAAATCAGTGTTTTTATTTTATTTCAACAGAATACAGCGTTTCCAACAAGATTACAAGCCTACTTGTTATTTGTTTAATTCAATCATGAATCATGATTATTATAAAACAAAACACAATAGGATATTGGTTTACCATGCAAGAACAAGATAATAATTAACCTTTTAGGTCGTTTCAGAAAGCTTACAAATTAATATCGCATTTGCACATTAAAGATACATAACACTTCTGGAAATGTTTTAAATTTATATTATATAAATATGATAAAGTTGAAATCAGTACCTTTTACAAATGGGACCAAGTTTCAAAAAGTGTGTGGTATTATAACAAAAGGTACCTCTCGCTAGAGTAGGCGCTTTCACGTGACTCTCGTTTGATCACTTATTGACAGTTAATACGCTGTCAGGGCAGTTACCGATTTAATGGCGGAAGCCCTTTGTCCCGAACAAAAGGTACCTCTCGATGAATAGCTTGGCGGAAACTCTAATGGACCTCTTAAACCTCAAAGACACTAAAATCATTATCATTCATTCATTCATTCATTCATTCATTCATCTTTATTTCATTCAAATATAAAATATAACAGCACAACAATTAAACATATACTTTGAATGAGGAGGTTCTCAGAAGGCCGGATGGCCTGTATTAAGAACCCCCTGTCCTAACAACAACAAAAAAGTTTCAAAATAACAACAACAACAAGATATACCGCAAAATGTCAAAACACCCCCCCCCCCATTTACCCTAACAAAAACCAAAAGAGCCTGTTTTGTGATCAAGAATATGCAAGAAATTACCGAGATAAATTCAATACTACATTAACTATATTACAGATAATACGATACCCAATTAAATTACTTTAAGCCGTACAAGGAGATTAGATAAAATACTAAATGTAATTAAGAATAATATTATCTTTCACTTTGGTTTTGAAATGCTTGATCGTCTTTATAGTCTTTATATGTTTCTCAAGTGAATTCCACTTAATTGGGCCCGCTGTTTTTAAGGTTTTATGAGCGAAATTCGTTTTAGATTTAGGAACCTGGTAATCTTCATTGTTTCTCGTGTGGTACTTGTGCAGAGTACTCTGCCTTACAAAATACTTTTGAAATGCTTCTGGAAGTTGATTGGTAAAATGTTTATACATAAAAGTACTTAATTCAAGATTATAGGTATCGTAGACATTAAGTACTTTATAGTTCTGAAAGAGAGGAGCTGAATGACTTAGGTAATGACTATTTGATACAATTCGAAGTGCCCTCTTTTGTAGCTTGAAAAGTTTATCTAAGTATGTTTTACAAGTGCTGCCCCATGCTATAATACCGTAATTAACATAAGGAAGTATCAGTGTACAATATAATGAATATAGAATATGCTCAGGTACGAAATGTTTAATTTTGTTAATGATTCCTATACCCTTAGACATGTTTTTTGCAATGTTATCGATATGATTTTTCCATGTCAGGTTCTCGTCAATTGTAACTCCAAGAAATTTTGTATTTTTAACTCTTTCCAAATTCGTATTATCCAATACAATGTTAACACTATCATTGCAAATACATGTTTTACGACTTGTACCAAGTAGCATATAATTTGTCTTGCTTGCATTTACAGACAGCTTATTTGCTTTAAACCAATTATTGACCTCTTCTAGTTCCTTGTTAATGAGATCAAATTTAGATATAATATCTGGGTGTGAATAGGTAATAGTAGTGTCGTCTGCGAACAAAACAAATTCTAGAACAGAGGTAGTATTTATACTATCATTAACATACAGTATAAATAGTAATGGGCCTAAAATCGACCCCTGAGGTACACCACATGAAATGCTCATATAGCTGGATTTACATGAATTGTAATATACATATTGTTTCCTATTGTACAAATAATCTGTAAACCAATTTAATACATTTCCCTGAACCCGTAATACTCTAATTTGTATAACAAAATGCTGTGATCAATTGTGTCGAAGGCTTTAGACAAATCTAAAAATATTCCTGCTGTAGTTTCATTATTTTCAACTGAAGTACTGATTTTATCAACTAATTCCAAAATTGCCATATACGTAGAATGATTAGACCTAAAACCAAATTGTTTTTCATTTAAAATATTGTATTTATTAATGTAATTCATGCATCTGTTGAACACTAGTCTTTCAAGAATCTTTGAAAAACATGGAAGAACAGAGACAGGTCGATAGTTGGAAAACACGTCATGACTATCCTTCTTATAGATAGGGATTACTTTTGCAATCTTCAATTCATCAGGGACTTTTCCAGTAGTAATGGAAATATTAAAATTACAGTTAGAGGTATTGATATTTCATTTGCTATCCTTTTGACAACAAAATTGCCTATATCATCATGACCGGCACTTTTATTTTGGTTGAACTTATGTATAATCTTTACAATTTCCTCTTTTACAACTGGTTTCATATACATGCTACTATTTGATGGTGTTTTCAAGTAATCATAATAGTTCTTCCCGTCTGTAACTATTGTGGATGCTAATTTTGGCCCAATGCTTGTAAAAAGTCATTAAATTCGTCGGAAATTATTTGAGGATCAGAGATCACATGACCTTGTGTACTTGTGAATTGAGTTTGAATGTTACTTTTCTTATTACGGCCAATGATATTATTGATTGTTTTCCAAGTTTTTCGTAAATTATGCTTTACTGTTTCAAATTTCCTTTTGTAATACTCCCTTTTAGATTTTCGTATTAAACTGTTTAATTACCTAGCTGGGGGGTTTACACCCCCCAGCTAGGTATTGTAATCGTTCGGGTTCTTCCGCTGGCAACAAACCACTGTAATCTTCCCGTTTTCTTCCGCTGGCAACAAAGTGAAAATGCACATGTGTTTTTTTTTGTTACCCTTTGAGTATGAAACCCTGACTTGATGCTATGTAAGAATTATTTGACTAGTGAAGATATGGTTTGGTCTTTTTGAATCATTGTTTTTCTAAAGGAATGAATGTGTTTGTTAGTTTGTTACTGTAATTTGTTATTTAACCTAAGGCACTTAATTAGTTGAAAAGGTAATTAATGACCTGTTGTTTCTGCAAGCCCAGGGAATATATGTGTGGGAGGATTGATGGCTAATATGATTTTGGATGTAGTTAGTTGGAATTGAAAGGTTGTTGCAGAAAACTTGGATAATAGTGACAGTAGTTTGTGTAGGAAGCAATAGTTGAAATAATGGCATATGGGCACATGAACAAAGTGAATAACTTTAGGTGATTGCAAAGCCAAAGGTTTTCTTTAAGGTTGAATGTCAATGCAGTGGAAATAAGCAGTAATGGCATATTTATATAGGTTGTTTTAATAGAAATTTGATTTTTGATATGAACCATGCAGGTGTGTTAAAGGCACTCCTTAACAGTAATTGTAGTATAAATTTATGGGTTTAATATTATGTTTACTATTAAAAGTACTAGTATTAGGCTCTGGCTTATCTTTTGATTTTGATTTTGCACCCGTATTTTACAGACTTTGGTGGTATGTTTGGAAACAGGGGATTAATGAGCCAGGCTTTAAAATGTTTAGCATTTATTTCTGTATGGTTATATGTCCGACCTCTTTCTTTGTATTAATGAAAGTGTTCTCTGGCCTCTTTCTTTGTAATGAATGTGTTTTTGGCTTGATTAGTAATTCCAATGTTAGTACCGGTATATGAAACTATCAGATGTGTTTCCTTTGCAGTAGGAACTTTAATTCTTTCAGTGCCATTATCATGGCAGTTAATATCAAACTCTAGCTAGCATTTGTTTACAGGCTCTATGTTTTGCTTAAGTAAATGATTGTTGGGGATTTTCTTGTCTTCTGATGTTAGGGTTTTTTGTTTTATACTTATATCTTAGAGTATGTATCTTATTTTGTTTGATTAAAACATCTTGCATTGATATATATTTGAATCTCAGTTAGTTCCTAATTTGTGTGGTTTAAAACATTAACAATTGGTGTTCTTGTATTTTACAGGGAAATTAAACATGGTTTAAGATTATGCGCAACACAAAAATAGCTTGCAAATGGAATAGACCTACATGAATGCGGGATATGAATTCATTTGTTTTCCCTACCTTTTTTTGTTGTTTATGAAGTTGGGGAAAATAGTATAAAAGCCTTTAAAAGTCTAGTAATTGGTAACTGTAAAAGAAGTGCAGGTACCCTTCATGATACCACTGGGTATTATACTGTGCGTGCGCGGCAGCACTATTGTGGTGCCACATTACATTTGATGTAGTATATATGTCATGGACTGTAACATTTGAGCTGTTTTTAGGGGTCAATTGGTCATGGTATACAAGTAATACTAGTATTGTAAATAATTTTTATTGCACAACCTTATGCCCTACAACAAGTTAAAACTGCATTTCTAAAAGGTTTCAGTGTTAGATGAATTGGTTAGTGCATCGTGGTATGATAAAATTCCTTCTATAATCTGTGGATAAATGTTTATAATCTGTGAGTTAATGGTACCAGTACATTTTATTGTTATCATGGTTATCACCCATTTGCTGTTTTCTGTAATCATGGTGATCTTGAATGAGAAATACTAGCTAGTACTAACAAGGTAAGACTGATCATAGTTTAATTAATTTAATTCTATAGTGATAGTTACAGGACTATTCATGGGTATTGGAATAATTCTGGTAGACCCTGCGCACAAGTATAACCCTAACCCTAAGCAACCCCAATTATAACCCTAACCCTAATCCTCACCGTTTATAAACCTAACCCAAATCCTAACCCTAATTTAAATTTAAATTATAAGGGCTGTCATTTTCTTTGGAAGGGGGGTCATGAATATACTGGTGGGGTCATAGCATTTTGAGACCAGTTATAATTTTTCAACACCCAAAATAGGGGTATAGAATTATTAAGGGCTGGTGACTCAAACTTTTCGCGCGCTGTGCATGTATTCTTGCACACAATCTTTCATTATATAATGCAGATATTTTGCGCATATAGCGCGCCTTCCTTACACACACAATTCAATTTTAACGCACTCCACACACTTTCTTTGCTCTAAAGTTTTGATGCGCTCCTCGCCTTTGTTCCGGCAATGAATAATTTGTCTTGAGTCTGTGTAGGTGGAAGTGGGTGGGGGGGGTCATAAAATTTTCGACCCAACATAGGGGGGTCTAAAAAGATTGTGCCCGCAATAGGAGGGTCATAAAAAATTTTTACTCCGGTCACCGACCCCCCCCCACCCGACGAAGAAAATGACATCCCCCTAACCAAACCCTAAAACACAGGGTGCACAGGGTAAACCAGAATTATACCTGGGTAATAATAATAATTCCTATTCATGTTTTAGTCCAAGACACAATCCCAGCAAACACAAAATGTTTTCGACATCATTCGCAAAAGGTTATAAAAGGTTGTCAGAAAACGTTTAAATGTCGGGTTATATAAAGGGTATATTAAGGTTATAAAACGTTTTCATAACCTTAAAAAACATTTTATGATATTCTACTGTTCAGCAAACAAAAATGTTTTACAAAAACATTTAAATGTCGGGTTATATAAAGGGTATAAAAACATTTTAATAACATTCCAAAAACATTCTTGAAAACTTGATACAAACATTCTAAACAGAATGTTATTTTGGGGTTGAAAAAATATTTTGCGAAAAATGTTTGCCCAAAATATTTTCAAAAACGTTTTAAAAACATTTTCATGACCTTTATATAACCCGACATTTAAATGTTATTGAAAGGTTTTGAAAAAAACATTTAAAGAACATTTTTGTGTTTCCTGGGTTCAAATATTTTAACATAATGTTATTTTAGTATTGACACAATATTTGGCAAAATGTTTGCAAAAATAGTTTACAATAACATTTTTTGAAAACATTTAAAAATATTGTTGTAGTGTGTTTTCATACAAAACGTTTTAAAACGTTATCATGACCTTTACATAAAAATTTTCGACCCAACATAGGGGGGGGGGTCTAAAAAAAGATTGTGCCCGCAATAGGAGGGTCATAAAAAATTTTACTCCGGTCACCGACCCCCCCACCCGACGAAGAAAATGACATCCCCCTAACCAAACCCTAAAACACAGGGTGCACAGGGTAAACCAGAATTATACCTGGGTAATAATAATAATTCCTATTCATGTTTTAGTCCAAGACACAATCCCAGCAAACACAAAATGTTTTCGACATCATTCGCAAAAGGTTGTCAGAAAACGTTTAAATGTCGGGTTATATAAAGGGTATATTAAGGTTATAAAACGTTTTCATAACCTTAAAAACATTTTATGATATTCTACTGTTCAGCAAACAAAAATGTTTTACAAAAACATTTAAATGTCGGGTTATATAAAGGGTATAAAAACATTTTAATAACATTCCAAAAACATTCTTGAAAACTTGATACAAACATTCTAAACAGAATGTTATTTTGGGGTTGAAAAAATATTTTGCGAAAAATGTTTGCCCAAAATATTTTCAAAAACGTTTTAAAAACATTTTCATGACCTTTATATAACCCGACATTTAAATGTTATTGAAAGGTTTTGAAAAAAACATTTGAAGAACATTTTTGTGTTTCCTGGGTTCAAATATTTTAACATAATGTTATTTTAGTATTGACACAATATTTGGCAAAAATGTTTGCAAAAATAGTTTACAATAACATTTTTTGAAAACATTTAAAAATATTGTTGTAGTGTGTTTTCATACAAAACGTTTTAAAACGTTATCATGACCTTTATATAACCCGACATTTTAATGTTATTAAAACGTTTTTACCTAAACCAAAAGCCAAAATATAACTTATTTAAAACGTTTACGTTTTTGTGTTTGCTGGGATGTTTAATCATCACCGTTCAACATCTTTATTAACCACTCCCGTTTACTAACTGCTCCTGTTTACTCTACCAGCTCCCGCTAGTTTTGAATAAAATAAACACACTATCTGTGGTCATCTTGTGACTCCCTACATTTTGGTCATCAAAAGTATTATGCCCCCCGTATTTTTTCTTTCCGAAAATTTATGACCCCCTGTATATTTGGGATCCTCCTTCCAAAGAAAATAATAGCCCCCTAAGGGGTATTTATGGGGCTCAAACTCAGTGACAACAAACCTCACAACCAGGGGAACCTTTTGCAGGGGTCATGTCAAATCTTAGAATTGCTGCATTTTCTGGCAATATGTGGGGGGTACGGAGCTCAAACTCAGTGACAATAAACTTGATGAGAAGAGTAACATTTTGGAATATTTTGCATGGATCAGGTCAAAGGTCAGCTGGGGTCAAATCTTCGAATTTCAATATCTGGACATCTGTAAGGGTACAGGGCTCAATCTCGGCGACAACCTCATGACCAGGGGAACATGTTGGAACATTTTGCAGGGGGCAGGTCAAAGGTCAGCTGGGGTCAAACCTTCGAATTTCAATATCTGGACATCTGTGAGGGGTACGGGGCTCAATCTCGGTGACAACCTCATGACCTGGGGAACATATTGGAACATTTTGCACGGGTCAGCTCAAAAGACATCATTCTGGGGCCAAATCTTAGAATTGCGTTATCTGGACATCTGTAAGAGGTACAGGGCTCAAACTCGGTGACAACTCATGACCAGGGGTGAATTATGGAACATCTTGCAGGTGTCTGGTCAAAGGTCATCTGGGTCAAATCTTAGAATTGCATTTTCTGGACATCTGTGAGGAGTACAGGACTCAAAACTCGGTGACAACAAACCTCATCACAGGGGAACATTTTTGGAACATTTTGCAGGGGTCAGATACCTCCACAACACCTACATGCCCCAGCTAGGTTTGTGGTCTATGACCACCATTTGCCTCTAGTTTGTTTCTGTATTTCTTGAATGTATTAAGCCTTTCATTACATGGCTTCTGTACATACCTCTTATACAACTTATTTTTAGTATTTATGCTTTTGAGTAAGCCTCTGCTTATCCAGGGAAGCCTTGGTTCTCTTTTGTTATTGCACTTATATTTTTTCATAGGTATACATTCATCATATATTTTGGTGAAAACATTCACAAACTTATTGTAACAATCGTTAGCATCATTATTCTCTAGCTCTTCATTCCAGTTTACAGAAGAAAGTTTTTGTTTCAAATGTTATATATTATCCGGACTGTGATTTCTTTTAAAGAATTATTTACTATTCATAGTCGACTGATTTGTGACTGGTTTGCTATCGATCAATATGGTTGGAAGGTGATCACTGATATTAGTAACAATTATTTCAGAGTTTACAGCATCATCATTATTAACAAGAATATTATCAATGATAGTAGCACTATGTTCAGTTATTCTCGTCGGTTTATAAATAGTTGGAATGAAAGAATGCGAGTAAACGAGATTTAAGTATTCGTGAGTTGGTTTATGAGAATCATCCTTCAGCAAATCAATATTGAAATCGCCCATAATGTAGCATTTCTTTTTTTCATTTGTTATATTTTCCAAAATAGGTGTAATGTCTTTAGCAAAGTGATCAATTGCTGTATGTGATCGGTATATGACACCTACTAACTTGTTTCGGGCATTTTTATCTTCAATTTCTATAAAACAAGATTCCAAATTGGCATTAGCTATGCATAAGTCGGGTCTAAGTTTATATTTGATGGACTTTAAAATATATAGAATAACACCACCCTTCTCTCTATCCACTCTATTTGTGAATTCCATATTATAATCATCTAAATTATAATAATCAGATGGCTTTTCCTTTAAGTGAGTTTCAGAAAGGCCGATTATTGTAAATGTGTGTTCTAATATTTTTAAACATTGTTTTAGTTTTTCGAAATTTTTATTGATACTTCTTATATTAGAATTTAATATTGAAAATTTTTCATCATTACCTTTGTACTTCTGGCCAAATTCTTCAGGTGTCAGGTAGTTACACTCTGGTATATGATTCATTTCATTTATTTCATCATCTTTGCTGTTATTTTGAAATCGAATGGGATTAAAAACCATACTATCATATTTGTCCATAATAATATCTGATACATTTATATTTCCTTCGGGGTCGTCAATTTCATCATTAATTCCAATATCACAATTTTCACTATTACTTATATTTTCATTTCTTTTAGAACAATTTGTACACACATACTCACTGGCTTAAGTGACAAGATAGCTTTGCGGCTCATTTTCATACATTTCTTATGTACGTACTGTTTACAATATTTACATGAAAATACCTTGTGTTTATTTTGCATATTCTTGTGACAGGCAATACATTGATCATATCTGCTTTAGCGTGTTTAGAAGCTAAGATAGATAGGCCTACAGCTTAATATGTTGTGGCGGCCATTTTGGTGGCCATCTTGGATAAAACGAATTCCCCAAAGAAGATTTTTTTCGGATTTTGGATATGATGTTCTATGATATATTCTGCAAAAATCAGCGTTTTACCATTTTTTTCCGGGTAGCCACTGTTTTTCCTCTTCAACGACCATACCGTAGCCCTGGGTTGATAGCTTTTGATTGGGTGATTGATTTATGGCATAGGGCCTGTTTGATTTATTGATTTTTCCACCGGGTGAGTGATTGAGTGTGTTGCTGATTGATTGATTGATTGATTAAGTAATGATTGGTTGATATATTTAATTGATTGCATTATTAATTGATTGATCGGTTCATTGGTTGGTTGATTTATTGACTGGAGATTGGGTGTGTATAAATAAATAAATAAATAAATAAATAAATAAAGACCTGTAAATAAATAAATAAATAAATATAGGCCTATAAATAAATAAATAAATATTAATTGATTAATTAATTAATTAATTAAACTATTTAAATGAAAACATTTTCACCATCCCAAAGAAACAATGAATAAAGCAATTTAATTAGCTAATAGTTAATTCATTTCGTTCATTAATTACCTAATAAAAAGTTAAGAAACATGTTTATTTAGTTTTGGGACGTAGGCCTATTGAATTACTAGTATGGAACGGATCACCATAACATTTTTTTTTTTTTAATATAGCAACTCTTAAAATTATTGTTTTATAACATAACATTATGACCCTTAATTTCTTTGAAATCTAAAACTGTATCCTAATTATTTCAATAATTCAGTACTTTTGCATTTTGTCCCACTATTAACTTTCATAGTATATGATTATTTATTCCCTGGTATATTAAATCTCAAAACACGGTGCATGACGTCACGTCACTTCATTAATATTAATAACCTGGTCTACGTGGTGCCGAAAAGTGCTTCCCCAAATAATGGCTGCGCAATTTCAATTTGTTCCAGTAGTTCGAAATGGCGTTACATTTGAAGAAGACCCCAGTTGTCGTTACTCCTTTTTTCATCACAAGTAAGTTGTAAGGCTGTGTTTTAACTCACAGGGCCATACATTCATGCATTCATATGATTATAGCATGATCATGATAGGTTGCTACAAAACGTTCAAACCTGACTCGTAGCCTATTTAAAAGGAGGCTGTGTACAGTGTGAGTGTAGGCCTACTCTCAGACATGCATATAGTAAAAGTGCAATAACTTTGTATTAAGCCCAATCGGCATTGGAAGTTTGCAATGCATTGTGGGACAGTTTTTGCAGTTTTAGGACACTTTGTCCTTTGACCTATCGGGAAAATTGCTGTAATTATTAATAATTTATTTATTATTGTCATAATGTTATCATTAAAAATATTTAAATAATTAATTCATTTAATAATAATGTTTTTTAGTTTGTTTTTATTCTAGTAACAAGTTTTAAATTATATTTTGTACGCACAAAACCCGAATTTTCCAGATAGGTCAAAGGGCAAAGTGTCCTAAAAAAACCGGAAGTTACAATAGCGATTTGGCTTATTATTCGCGCAAGACATATAAAAGTATATATTTTTATGAAGGCAAGACATCAATAAATCATAATACAGATTTGGGGTAAAAACAACAATTATGAAGAAAATCACAAAAAGTGAGTTTTGGCAATATTTTTTAGGTACCGGTACATCATATTACAAAAAACACTCTTTCCAAAATATTTTATTTTGTTTTTAGCTCAATCTTGAGGCTCCATTCCAAAAACGCTTTTTTTTTATTTTTTTTGATATTGGCCTTTAGGGGTGGTGCAATAATTATGTGTACCCAGTGTCCGATTTACAAATTTTTTCCTACCTGCACTGGTGCATGTAGCCCAAAATTTCTACATGCACAGCAAAAAGTGTGCATGCACCAAAATTAAAGCAAACATAAAAATCACATTGAATCACGATCATTGTCAGTTAAGCTTGTAATAATATTCCGGCTCCACTGTCATTGTCATTTTTGTGCCGATCACTCGCCGATTTCTTAGCCAAAACACTGGATGCTGTGGCTTCATCTGTTCTAGAACTAGTCGCCGACAAGGTGCACGATTTCCAGAATGATGCAAGTGTTTTTTGAGCTATTTTCTTTTTGCTGGACATTATTATGATTATTTTCCGTGCACGTAAACAAATATTTCCCACGGTTTAAATTCGGTTCTTTTTTTCAATGAAATGAAAATGACAGCTTCTACATGTACATGTGCGAGGGTATCGGGAATTGGTGGATGACGTCACATTACGCTAGCTCCTCTAAGGGAAGTCATAGTCTCGTACCAGACTGTATGTGGCTATCTCGAATATTCGTTAGGATCGACAAGTATCAGACCGACGCAAACTGGCTGTGTAGGAGACTAGGGAAGTCAATGAAAAAAAGTGACAGTTCTCGCGTGATAGGGGTATCGGGAATTGTCAATTGCGCGATTTGCGCCAGCCCTTCTAATGAAGTCAGGATATTGCGCTAAAAATAGATTGGGTTTTTCCAAATCGGACTGACTGCTTGTTTACTTTTGTATATTGCCTTGTCATATCGCTAGCGCTAAAATCGTACATGCACGCGTGCAGGCAGGTAGTGAAAAGCTGCATGCACAGAGGGAATGTTACATGCACTGGTGCAGGTATGCAGGTGGTAAATCGAACACTGTGTGTACCCCTGCCCCTGGGGGGGTGAATTCTCAAAATGGTCTGCCAAAAATCGCTTGCCCCCCCCTTTGGCCGTGCCAAAAAATCTTTGCCCCCCCTTCCGACGTGCCAAAAACCTTTGCCCCCCCCTTTGACGTGCCAAAAATCTTTGCCCCCCCTTACACATGCAAGATTTTGGGGAACCCAATTTAAAACCTTAAATTGTCTTATCATACAATGCGAAAGGCGCGTGAGCAGGAAATTTTGCATATTTAAGCGTGTTCCTAACGTTTTCCTACACCTTTTTAGGGCGTAATATAGAAACGGTACCCAAAATATATGTGCCAAAAATTGCTTCGCTTGCCCCCCCCCTTTTGACCTGCCAAAAAATGCTTGCCCCCCCATAATACCCCCCCCCCGGGTACACATAATTATTTTTGAGATATTGACCATATAAGGCATCAAATTGAACTTTTAAAATTCACAAACGCCTATTTGCACAAAATGATGCCTAAAATCGGAAATAGACCAAAATATAAAAAATGAGAAAACCCATATTTATTGAGTTATTTTGTACCTAAATCGCCATTTTACCGAGAAAATGAACATTGAAATAATGGCCGTTGAAGTTTAAAGTGGTCACATTTTGCACTTCCATCGAATCTCGCAGGAGAATGCGGCAGTTTTTATTTTTCTACCTTACATTTACTATACATAAACATCGGGTAAATCCACGGCCCCTTGAGAAGTTTGAGCGAAATCCATTCATAACTTGATATTTAAATCGGGGGAAAGAACTTGAAAAAACCCATATTTTATCAGCTAAAATGGAGCCATTTGACCACTAGGTTTTTGTGCTTCCGTGGTGTTTCCGTGGCGCATGCAGATAAGCGTCGGCGTATGCGTAAGCGTATTTGTGCGTTAACAAATTGCGCGATACGCAACGCGATGCGTTGTTGCTTGCTGATGTACCCTGCTGGTACAACAAAGATTTTCTTTCCTTTTCAATTTCAAACACAAGTGGAATAGTGAAATAAAATCCTTAAAATATTGCAGTTGGAGTTTACAAATCTGGATTTTCATTCCTTGTATTTATAAAAAACATAACAAAGTACAAACATATCAAAAAAACTCAATTTTGCAAAAGAAACAATGTCTAGAGTACACAGCTGCCTTAAATAGCATGATTAGTATTGTTATTCATGTATTATATAATTTATAAGTGGGGTTATTTTCCCTGGATGACAAGATCATGTGTCAATAGATTGTGGCCAATTGACTTGTCCATAAATCAATATCCATTGATCATCTCTGACAAAATGTTTACAGTGTCATTAGATAAGAGATTAGAGGTTACCCTGGGGGGGTGAATTCTCAAAAGGGTCTGCCAAAAAACGCTTGCCCCCCCTTTGGCCATGCCAAAAAATCTTTGCCCCCCTTTCGACGTGCCAAAAAACCTTTGCCCCCCCTTTTGACGTGCCAAAAATCTTTGCCCCCCCACTAAGTTACACATTTTGGGAACCCAAATTTAAAACCTTAAATTGTCTATCCTAAATGCGAGCGCAGCGAGCAGGAAATTTTGCATATTTGAATGTGTTCCTAACGTTTTCCTTTTAGGGCGTAATGTCGTCGGTACGGTACCCAAAATATCTGTGCCAAAAATTGCTTGCCCCCAGCCCTCGAATTAAGGATCTGAAGGGGCACAGCAACTTTTTTAGGGCAAGTTGAAAATTGCCTTGGATTTTCACTGAAAAGGCAAGGCATCACAGCAGTTTGTAATATTTCAAGAGGACATCATGGCAACTATTGGAAATTTGAGAAGGGCACCAAGGCAATTTCTCAAGAAAACGCACACAAACATAGATAGATGATCTTATAATGAAGGGACAGGGCTGGGGCACCGGCGGCAACTTCATTAGAGGGCACGGCAAGTGACTGCCTTGGGTAAAGGACATATTTTGAGGGCATTACGGCAGTGGGGATGGGCACCCACGGCAAAATGCCATGGGTGCCGTGGGTTAATTCGAGGGCTGCTTGCCCCCCCTTTCGACCTGCCAAAAATCGCTTGACCCCCCTTTTGACCTGCCAAAAAATGCTTGCCCCCCCTTCTGGCCTGCCAAAAAATCTTTTGGGGGTACATAATTATTGCACCACCCCTAAATAGATGATATGAAAATACTAAAAATTAAGGGACCGTTCACAAACACTTGTAAGGGGGGGCCTGATGCAAAAAAAAATTTCACCGCAAACATTTTTTCGGGGCCCCCCCCCCCGTTACAGACCTCAAAAATTTCAGGACCCCCCTTTTTGACATGAAAATTATGGGTCAACCCCATAGAAAAGCATAAACTCAATTTTTCCAGAACAAATTGCAGTCATTTTTTTCAGGGCCCCCTTAGGAGGGTCAAAAATTTTCAGGGCCCCCCTTTTTGCATCAGGCCCCGCCCTTACAAGTGTTTGTGAACGGTCCCTAATATAAAAACAATACAAATTGAAATAGGGGCCTACATTAAATATAAAAATTAATAAGCAAATATAAATGAAAGAAACAAAGATTAAATAAACATTGCAGAGGAGCATACATGTACATGAGCATAGACCCATGTTTAAATGTTTAGACTAGAAGTTTCAAGTACAACTTTTCAACAGTATAAGTAACAAGGCTGCAAGGAGTAGTAGGCCTAAATAAATAAATATTTACAAATAAATTAATAAATGAATTTATAAATGAATAAATAAATTCAGTTAGATTTAGATTCAGTTAGATTGAAATACATAAATTTAAATAAAAATTAATAAGCAAATAAATGAAACAAAGATTAATAAACATTGTAGAGTACCGGAGCATAGGCCTATAAGTAATATTGAATATTGAAACTAATATTGAATACCAAAAATAATCATAAAGAAACAATAGTCAGCCCCAATTAAAAACAAATTGACCTAATAAATTTATAAATGAATAAACAAACACATAAACAAATAATAAATAAATAAACAAACAAACAAGCAAGCAAACTAACTCTGAATAAATAAACAATTTCGCTCCTGCCTGACTTGACGCCCGACCCGCACATGCGATGAGTCAGCTGATCATGTCCATCGGAGCTGAATGCACTGCCTGCTGTATCCTCTATCGATACGATCAATATAACGGTAAATCGTAGAGTCGGCAGTCCTTTAAAAGTTCCTGTAAGAGCTCACCTCTTTAAGGGATTATCTTACGAAGACTACTTTATTATAATATGGCTCAAAATAAGCTAAGGTGTCATAAAAGTGTAACACACAATTATTTTTCCAGCTCTTTTCTTTTGGTCTCCAACCAGGTTTAAATTATAGTATGCACATATATCGTTCATAATACACTAAAAGAAAGATAAGTTATAGACCATTTACTTCACAAATTTAATTTTCTAGCCCTTGCGTACGTTATATTTGACAGACACAATTTTGATGATTTTCTGCAATCAAATAAAAATTTATAAAGTATTACATACGGTATTTTGTGGTTATTTAGGTGTAGGACCTACAGCAACTGATTGTGGAAAAAAATGTGTCCAAATATTACAATAAGGAGGATAAATTGTTATAAATAAAATATGTGTGTCTGTCAAGCCATAACATACGCAAGATGTCTGTCAAATGTAACATACAGAATAATAATTTGGCAAAAACAGTAGTTCAAGATGGGAAATTGAATAAAGATCACATGCAGTTTATAAATCACATGTTTTAAAACACTTTTATAAACTCTAAACTATCATCATAATGTGAACATGAAGTGATTTTTAATTTTTTTAAACAAATTGCGTATGTTATTTTTGACAGACACATACAAATCTTGCGTATGTTACTTGTGTACAAATGTTTGACAGACAACACTTAACAATGGATTGTGTCATCAAAAAAGCTTCTCCTCACAAAGTGATAGTGCCACAAAGCTAGGTGGAGCTAAATGCTATGTCATGTAGCATAATTAGCTGTATCACCCTAGTTTAGCAGGAATTACAGCACCGTCTTGCATATGTTATATTTTGACAGACATTTCAAGAAAAATTTTAAAATTGTTATATGTTCAAAAAGATGGCAGCCACTTACAAATTGATTATAATATGGAGAAATGAAGTTATTTACAATAGATTTACCCTTTAGTTTATGCTTCAAGTCTTTGTTTATAAAAAACTGAGGGACTTCAAAATCAATCAAAAGTTTGACAGACAATAGTAACATACATAAAGGCAAACTTTTAAATCCTTTTCTTGATCTGTTAACTTATAATTCATAATGCCTCTTTCTGTTTTTTTGATTGGTTTACTGCACCATTTTGGGAAACAGGTCACATGAATTTCTATAAGGATCCATAAAAAAATTTAAAAGCTGTTGAAAAAAGGCGTCTCTTGGCATGTTACAAACAAAAGTGTAAAAATAGGCATTTTTACAGCTATTTTTTATTATTTTTATTATTTAGAGTGAAAGGATTTTACTTAAATTGTGTATGCTATGTCTTTACTACCTACATGTAAACTTGCCACTAAACTAGCAAATATTCCATTTCTATAATTATTATTTAAAAAAAAAAAAGATGTCAAAATATATGGCTATAATATGACACCTTAGCATATTTTGAGCCATATGAAAGGATGACATTATAATAACAATAGGCTACGAGTCAGGTTTGAACGTTTTGTTTTCTACTTCTAAGTTCTACGCTGGAACTCATCAAAGCCTTCAGAAATAGGGGAGGGACGTGTACCCCTCCCCGCCCCATCAAAGCCTCTTCAGCATCTGGATGTAGGCCAGATGCATATGTAGGCCTATGATGTATTGTCATGATTGTAGGGCGCACAGTGTCATCGCCCCGATATCTGTAATCTTCATGGTAGAAATCGCATGGTAGGTTGAATCTACAGCCACGCACGGCCATTTTATTCCACCTTTAAGGCACTTGAAACTTGATTCTGAGTTTAGTGTCCGCCGCCCGTGTTATGAATTTTGTGCCGCGTTTGAGATGTGAAATCTGAAAATAATTCATTATTGTGCAAACTACTACTAAACCAGAAAGAAAATTTATTGTGCACAATTTTTAAACCCCTTCAAAAACTATAGAAAACCTTGACAACTAGTGGAAGAATTCATCTAAATATCTGAGCATTAAAAATATACAGATTTTTGACCCTTGCTCTATCAAATTATTTCAATTATAGTATAATATACCTTTGGGATATCAGGGTAGACTAGAAGAAGTGAACTTAACCTAGCCATGGACATTGTTTAAGTTTATAATTTAAGATAGGAGACTAAAAAAGACCTATTTTTTAACAAATTGGTGCCAATAAATAATAATTATTTCAATGTTCTGCATGATTGTTATTTTTGTATAAATGAGTCAACCCCCCCCCCATTTTCCCCCTATATTTGTTTTAAAACTTGATTTAAACAAAAAGCAAGATAATTATACTTTTATAAACGTTTATGTGTATTCGTGACATTTGGGACCCAAATAGACCAAACAAAAGTGCATAAGCATTGGTAAAAGGCAGCGTATATTGAAACCTTGAAAATAATGAATAATGAATAATGAAATAGTTGCCTCATTATGAGCTGAAATAAAAGGGACGCTAAACTCGATATCAAGTTTCAAGTGCCTAATATGAGACGCAGTAGCCAAGTGACCTGACTAAGGCTACTGACAATAGCCGGGGTAATTGATTTCTCGATGTGTGAGTAAGCTTGTATACGACATTGCGGTCAATGGTCATACATGTCATACTGCCTCCACTGGAGTAGTGAGTGCAGCTATTGCCTGCGCGCTGTAGTCCATACAGGACCAACGCAATATAAAATTAGAATTTTGGTCAGATTTTGAGTTCAAGACTCACAGCCTTTTCTCAAAGCGCAAAGTAACGACTCAGTGTCCGATTTACACATTTTTTCCTACCTGCACTGGTGCATGTAGCCCAAAATTTCTACATGCACAGCAAAAAGTGTGCATGCACCAAAATTAAAGCAAACATAAAATCACATTGAATCACGATCATTGTCAGTTAAGCTTGTAATAATATTCCGGCCCCCATGTCAGTGTCATTTTTATGCCGATCACTCGCCGCTCTCTTAGCCAAAACACTGGATGCTGTGGCTTCATCTGTTCTAGAACTAGTCGCCGATGAGGTGCACAATTTCAGAATGATGCAAGTGTTTTTGAGCTATTTCCTTTTTGTAAACAAATATTTCCCCGGGGGTACTCAGTACAAATGACCATACGGGACGTGCCATAAACATGGGTAGCATTTTCAGCCTTCTGGTATATCAATGACCCCTTTTCAAAGCCTATTTTGGTATATGAATGGGTCCTTTTTCAAAATTTTCTCAATTTTTTAGGAAAACAGCCCAATTTTTCCTTAATCTAGCCAAAATGTTCCCAAAATTTTGGAAAAATTTGTAAAAACTAAGACAATTTTGGGTAAATTCGGCCTAAAATTTTGACTTTTGGTATATCAATGGGTCCAAATTTCTTGAAAAATTGGTATATTTATGGGTCTACTTCCAAAATCTCAGCGGCACGTCCCTACCAAAACCAAACTTGAGTACCCCCCCAGGTATTTCCCACAGTTTAAATTCCGGTTCTTTTTTTTTCAATTAAATGAAAATGACAGCTTCGACATGTGCGAGGGTATCGGGAATTGGTGGATGACGTCACATTACGCTAGCCCCTCTAAGGGAAGTCATAGTCTCGGACCAGACTGTATGTGGCTATGTGACAGTTCTCACGTGATAGGGGTATCGGGAATTGTCAATTGCGTCAGCCCTGAAGTCAGGATGTTGCGCTGAAAATAGATTGGGTTTTTCCAAATCGGACTGACTGCTTGTTTACTTTTGTATATTGGCCTTGTCATATCGCTAGCGCTAAAATCGTACATGCGTGCAGGCAGGTAGTGAAAAGCTGCATGCACAAAGGGAATGTTACATGCTCTGGTGCAGGTATGCAGGTGGTAAATCGAACACTGTAACGACTATCATATCTGTTCAACACATATTTTCAAGTGCATGAGACCAGATCTGGTTTCTTGAGACGAAATCATTTACGGGAGATATTCATCATTTTCCACCCCGGTATCCGAAGATTTTCGTCTGATATCAAAATCGTGCATAGCAATTCACGTGTATCGGTCCCGTGTATTTATTTTAGTATCTCTGCTGCACCAAATAATTATTAGCCAGGCGATGTCGGTGTGGGGCGTAATCATGTTCCCTAATCACGGTCCATGATCACAGTGACACAGTCATGGCAGTAGCACATGAGCATGTGATGTCCCCACAACAATAGTAGGGAGCTTAAGGCAAACCTTAGACACATTTGCTAGTCAGTCAAATTGGCTCAAACATAATGCTTCCGTCAATTGCAAGCTCGGCTACCAGGGACCCTGGCACTGTAGACACAATACCCGGGACTGTCACCCTGAAATTACCAGAAAGTACGTCCCGGTACCCGGGACTGTACCCGGGATGTACAATCAGTCGTCCCGGTAGCGGGGCCATGATACCGTTATGTAGCCGGGGCTGTTACCCGAGTGTTACTGCTGATTTCATAGCGGGGAAATCAGCGGGGTATGTACCTGGGAATATTACCTCAAAATTTGACCTCTTTTTTCCTAACTTGCTATCAGTTAAGTTTAAAAGAGGGTGAAAAGCCACACAGGAAAGATTTTTTAAACTTTTGCCCCTCTTTACGTTTTAAAACGTTTTTTGGTAGATTCTCTTTGGATGCAAATCTGCACCTCCTGGACCACCATAACCACTTATCTACATGTATGATCAGTAACCACGCTTAGAAAGGGTGGGTTTCGGAGTTTTGGCATAAAGGGTATAAATTAAAAAGGGTGGGTTTGAAATTAAAAGGGTGGGTTTGTATCACCACTGCCAACTGTTCCATAAAGTAACTTACTTTTGCTCTCTTTTTTGTTGTTACAAGACCTGATGGAAAAATTGCTTGTTTAGCTGTTAGAAATTTGGATGATACAGCAGAAGCAGTAGGCATAAGCTTTCAAAAAGCAACCGATGCAAGTATCAGACCAGTTCTTGAGGCTGACAGGTTTACAGATATTGAATGGAATAATGCCCCTACAAGAATAGACAATGGAGGAAGACGACAAGAAATCAACTTGCTTGATGCCCGCTATGCCCCACCAGCACAAGTACCTCAGCCATGGCAAGATTTTGCACGCACAATGCAACAGACTAGGAATTTCATCTTAGACCAGGTAAGTTGATGGCCAGCGCCAATTGGGCAATTCCATTTCGTGGTTACTCCAATACGGTACCGGTATTCGGCAAGGGTGAAAATAAGAGAGCTTGAACCAGGGGCCACTTTGGCAAAAAAGTGGCCCCTGGTTTTCCAAGATTGGGAGGAACCAGGGGCCATTTCCAGGGACTGCCTTTTGAGAGAGCGAGAGCAATCACTCTCTACTGCTCTCCTAAATCTGATATAGGAGAGTGATATTTAGCTCTCCTTAGTTAACCATTATCTCCTTACATTCTATTGTAAATACTCTAAACAACTCTCCTTGAAGGCTCCAGAAGAGCTATTTAATGCTCTCCTGTGAATTCCAAAAGACAGTCCCTGCATTTCTAATTGAATACCTGAGTGGGCCCAACTCCATCAAAACTGTTTTTGAGATAACTTAATATTTGGAAAAGTTTTATAGACAGAATGTTTTCATCTTCAGGGGACCTTTAATACATGAACAGTATTACATACATTCGAAATTACATGATGTTTCCATGGCAACGGTACATGTCTTAATACAATGTGTGAGCTGGAGTTGGGCCCTTCTTCCACTAATTTTACTGCAGTGCCAGTTCCGTAAGCAGTCTATGTGTTTTTAAATAGCTACAGAAATGTGGTAATTATCATAATTGCACAAGTAGAAGCATGTATACATGTGTACATATGTCAGCAAGAAAGTGTATTGTACATAGTGAAAAGCAGATTTCATGGATGAACAAAATTCCTCTAAAACCCCACTATTGTGGAAGAACGGCCAACTCCATGGATGGAGTTGGGCCTTTCTTCCATGAAAACCATGATTATAAACTTGTGTATGTGGAAGACTATTTGTGACCCGGCAGCACAAATGAGCCGTAAATTCCCTAAATTGTATTCTGAGTTATGGTGTAAAATGTGTACGAAGGTCGTATTCATTGGCAACTTAAGCCGGCCCGACATCTGTCTCATTTTGCTAGTCAAAACTAATCAATAATCCTATTGTCGAAGTGGATAATAAGCTTCTACCTTAGATGGCTATAGAACTTTTAATAGCTCTGGTCTTTGTTTGCTTTTGCTAAATCCTGTTCAAGTGGTGGGTTACCAGGCATTGTATTTTGTACAGGTATGCATAACCAACAATTAACAATGAGAGAACTTTCTTAAACCTCGTTGACTTGGGGATGATTTGAAATGACCGCCAATTATGACTGTTTGATATTTATTGCCAGCAATGTGGAAAAAGAGACACATGTAAAAACGTAAAAAGCTATAATTTTGTTGAAGGAGCAAAGTTTAACAAACCATAACCCCGCTTCTGGATATCGTTTGAAGTCAAATGATATACCATTTTTAAGTTTATGATGTTTATTTTTAAACACGAAATAAAACAAAATTGACCGGGGAGGAATTTACGGCTCATTCGCGTGTACGGTCACATTTAGAGAGTGGATTTTGGCTCATCTGAACATACACCCCCGCCACTGCCACATGATGATTCATATAATGAGTCGCATGATCATTGCATGTAATTTGTGGAAGGAGTAGCATTTTTTGTGAAATCAACATTTTTGGCCATGAGGTCAAGGTCAAAGGTCACAGTCAGATCAAAGTCAAATGTAAAGTTTGGCCTAGTCCAGTGGTCATTTGGCTCAAGTATGGTCAAATCTGTCAAAGCATAACAGAGCTAGGGCGAAACGTGGCAAGTCACAAATGTCACAAGTTGCCAGAAGAAGAAGAAGAAAGAATTGGAAGAAGACAGTACAAGCCGACGTGAACGTCGGCTTGTAACAACTCATAAATCAGCCTAACAGTTGTATAAAGAAGTTTCTGGGTCTGACAAATACACACCTATATTCAGTCAGGGATGGGAGGGAACAAGAAAATAAGGAAAAGTACATGTAGATAGCAACCAGCATAAAATTTTCCTTTTTGGGTCCATTTTGGGGGATGGCCCATTTCACGGTTAGGCGCCACTTTTAGTGAAAAAAACTCGAAATTTTCAAAATGGATTAAATTTAATTTAATAGGGTTTTCTTTTCCAAATAAGACCAGATTTTCATAAAAATATCATTTCCCAGCTTAAATCTCGCTACTTCTTGAAGAAAATTATGATTTATTATCTCATGTTATGTAATTTTTTAACAAATTTGATCAATATTGAGTAGTGTATTTTATACTTTGACTGTCCAATACATATATCATAGATATTTAAAATAAACGAGTATGTCATAGGCTCCCTTCTGACCAAATTTGGGCAAATTTTGTTGTGTAATGACAAATTTATGGCCACTTTAATGTAATTTTTGTGGTAAAAAGGAAATTGACATGAAAAGGTTTACTCAACAATTTTAATAATCAATGAATGACTCTGATATTGCACAGCTTTGAAGGTCATAATATGGGTAATGTTCACAAATAATATCAGCCAGTTTGAAAACACAGGTCAAATTCAAGATTCTGATGTTTGTGCAATTTTGGATGTGACTGATGTCAATGTGAACGGAAACCACACACTGTAAAGCAGAGTATGTTTCAGAAAATAATGATTCAAAGAGTTTTCACACACTCAGTGAATTAAATGGGATATATTGAAACATATCAACCTGTGTTAGTGTTCATTTTAAAACATTGTTTACAATTTATAGAAGTGGATGTGACATTTTCAATTGTGAACGGAATGTTTCATTATGATAAACAGTTTGCTTGTCAAAAATTTAAGCTTTGGGCACTTCTAACACATATATTTTGTGAGATTCTATTGAATTGAGCAATGCTAAAACGTTTTTCCTGACCCTTTATATTTTTGACAAGCAAAATGTTTATAATTTACTGAAATGTTCCGTTCACAATTGAAAATGTCACATCAGCTTCTGTAAATTGTATACAAAACTGTCCTCTAAAGACAAAGACAACGCTTTGAAATAATCATATATGACATGTACAAAATAATAAACCTATTTTAGAAAGTCAAATATCATGTTCTTTAAGTATTTTGGCCTAAAAACTACTAATTTTGAGGATGTGACATGTGAACGGAAATTGAAGCTTTTTGAATCTCCTGTCACAATTAAAGAAGGCATACTGAATTAAAGATTTGTTGCGCCTTTTGATCCCCCACAAACCTGTAATGAAATAACTTCAAACTGGCATCCTAGTCCCATTCCTGTCTTAGTTCTTTGAAGAAACTATTTTGGATGTGACAGGTACCATGGATGTGACACATGTGAACGGAAACTTTGAAATGACATCTGCAAGCTAAGTTGATGAAGGAGTTTTCATTAAATGGTGTCATTAGATAGCTCATAGCAGGAGATTTTTAAAATAAAGGAGAAAAAATTCTGCCACATTTTGTTAATAAATTATACTATTTGGAAAATTAATCGGATGTGACAAAATTGTGAACGGAATTTGTTGGCAAAATTTCAAAATATTGCTGTATCTACATATTAAGAGCAACAAGTGTAATTTGTTCAACAAATAGTAACAAGACTCTGAACTTTACTAAAACACAGCTAGTTTGCCATTCATGTAAAGTATTAGTCGATCTATTCCACATTGAATAAGGTACATAGATGTGAACGGAAAATGTCACATCCGAATTCAGAAATTTAAATGGTTCTCATGCTAGTTTAACTGACAACTAATACTTTGTTCATGTATGGCTGTATAGTGCAACTTGTTCACTACATAAAAACAACAAAAGCAGCTGGTAGGCTCAACATAGTTAAAATTGGCAGCATTGGAAAATAAATGTCTGTTTCCAGGTTGCTAGTGAAATGTGGTTTTTTGACCACTTCTGACCCCTGTGCGCCCTGAAAGATAAAACTAGAAAGGCCGATTAAGCTAATGGAGGTAGGCCATACAGAGACAATGAAAAATCACCAACAGTAAATTCTGTAACCCCATTATTTTTTACACACCAGGCCAGATATGTTGAAAATCAAAAAGTGGCGCCTAACCGTGAAATGGGCCGGATCTCAGTTGGGGAAGAATCTGGGGATGGATGTGACACAGCGCGGTAGGGTGAGGGAATAATTTAAATTTCTGGAAGAACAGACACCCCTGCACCCCATAGGGCATGCCATTCTGTATGAGATTATGGTTACAACTATTTGGGAAAATATACCTTCAGTGTGAAATATTTTGATACAGGAAAAACAACTTAATACCTTTTGTTGTTTTTGTTTCAGGTGCAACCTCCACCAGCATCCTTATTAGACTGTTTCAAAGTACTTGATGTTTCACCAGGCACTTTAGTAAAGGAAGATCTTGAAGCACATATTACTGCTAATGGTGGTGCCTGGGTGAGTATAGATTGACTTTGTTGAGTTTCTTTAGCCTTCTCCACTCCGTACGAAGGCTAGACCAGTGACATATTGAACTAGTGGCAAATGGTGGTCATAGACCACAAACCTAGCTGGGCATGTTGGTGTTGTGGAGGTATCTGACCCCTGCAAAATGTTCCAAAAATATTCCCCTGGTCATCAGGTTTGTTGTCACCGAGTTTTGAGTCCTGTACTCCTTACAGATGTCCAGAAAATGCAATTCTAAGATTTGACCCCAGATGACCTTTGACCTGACCCTTGCAAGATGTTCCATAATACCCCCTGGTCATAAGGTTTGTTGTCACCGAGTTTGAGCCACTTACTGATGTCCAGATAATACAATTCTAAGATTTGACCCCCAGATGACCTTTGACCTGACCTGGTGAAATCAACCAACAATCAGTCCTGATTCAAAGGATATCAGAGTGAAAAGTGTAAAATGTGCTGCCCTACGCACTAGTTATTAATAGATCCATGTACTGGCTGCAGATAAACATCAAACCTACTATTATTAGTATTTAGTAGGAAGTACTCATTCTATAAACAACATATTATTTCTTATCAGAAAAGTAAGATTATGTATGTGAAGCTGAAACTATGAATTTTAATTTAACCATGGTTCATGAGAAAGGTGATAAAACTCGAAACTTTAATGCTGAATGTTTCAAGTCATAATATACTTGGTTTCAGCAGCCTCTATGTGTGTACAGTCACACTTTGGATCCATGGAAGATTGAGGTTGATGAAGATTGATTGAGGAAAAATTGCAGTAGGGTTGAGATGAGGTGCGGTGAGGTTAGGGGTAACCCTGAATAGACATATCAAGCTAGCGGAGGCTTAGAGAAAATACAGGTTTCCAAAGTAATACATAAATATATATGATAACTTCCATTACCCAAGATAATCACCCAAGACGGCCATCTCATTCCAATACAAACGGCGTAACACAAGTGTGTTATCAGCTTCAAATACAATCTGCGCAATGTAGCATAAGATACGTAAGGTGGTCTACTTGTTTTAAATACAACAACATTGAAAAAAAATATAAAAAGGTTACCCCTACCCCTTAGTTTTTGTAACGTGTGAAAAAATTCCTGGCGTTTATTAAAAATGGAAGGACAGGAAACCAACATCTTGGACTAATGATCTCTCTAAAACACCACCAGACTAGACCACACTCTCTCTACCAGACACTCACTCACTCTAAAACACCACCAGACACCACACTCTCTCTACCAGACACTCACTCACTCTAAAACACCACCAGACTGGCCCACACTCTCTCTAATACCCTACCAAGCATTCACTCTCTCTTATACCCCATCAGACCCTCACTCTCTCTAAAACACCTCCAGACTCGACCACACTCTCTCTAATACCCCACCACTTAACCAACCACACCCCTTGTCCCATCATGCCAACCTTTTGAGGTGGTCCAAGGAACCAAAATCAAAATGCTTACACATTCCCTTTTAAGGGCGTTTTTGTCAAGTGATCAGTTTTTGGTCATGGGCCATCATTATATCAAGTATGAACCCTGAGGGCGCTATAGTTCTTGAGCTAAAGCTGTTTTAAAAGTTTACACATATTGCTTACTCACACCACTCCACGCCATACATAAATTCTGCCAGTCACATTTCCCCAATATGAAATTTTTTTAAAGTAAAATTTTCATTTTAATTTTACTTCATTAAAGTTTGGCGGAGGCGGGGTTCGAACTCACGGCGCACTACTTTGAACACACTATGAACCCAGCGCCTTAGACCACTCGGCCACTTGTCTTGTTGCAATCCATTTGAAACTTATTTGAAGATATAATCGCAACTTCAACATAGGCCTACCACGTGACAAGCAAACGTACCATATTTTGGAATTTTATTTACCTAAAAACATTAATGTGTATTATTAGCGCTCAATTGTTGTTAACTGATGCGTGTTCTATAGGCCTATACAAAAAAAATCCAACAATAAACATGATAAATGGGCGTCTATATGGACAATACATTATGTCGATTTTGACACGTGCTTGTGTGTCAGTACATTTCCATGGTCAGTAAAATACTATAGAGGAACCTGCCATTTTTCTTGTATAAACGTTCGATGTTTTGATCAAGTATGTGAATAATCGACATTAGACCCTTAATGTTTTTTCAGGAAATAAAAGATTAGATTACCATAAAAACGAAACAGTAATCTTTGGTTGGGTCTAATGTAATATTCACATAGAATTTTCAACGCTTTTTCTATCCTTATTCTTGCTCAATTAAAAAAATATTTTGACGTAGACATATAAAATTGAAATAAAATTCTCTGCCTCTTAAACGACATCAAATGTGCTACAATTGGGTATCACGAATCGTTATATATGATGTGCAGTTAATATTCATATTTTCTTTTATACAGAGGATGCTTCAGTTTTGACAGGAAAAATATTTTCTTGAAAACCCTCTCACTCGGTTATAGGTTACCACGCTTCCCTAGAATGTGCAATAAATTAGCATTAAAATTTTTCTTATTTTAACAGCAAGCGTTTCTAGAATGCAGTATGGCGAAATGTGGTGTATTGCTTAATGTAGCATATGACCTTTGACCTCTGGGGTCGTGGCTACCATAGATTACTTCTAGGGGTCATGGACCATCATTGTACCAAGTATGAACCCTGAGGATGCTGTAGTTTTTGAGCTAGAGCTGTTTGAAATTTTACACATATTGCCCTAGCCCACGACCCACGAAGACTAAACGCAACAAATACAATATCTTTGCCCCGTTGCACGGGCATAGATAACTTCTTGCTTGGCAGAGATATCATCATTTAATTTGAGTTGACTTTGGAAAAACGTAACATCGCCACCTTTTTTGGGTGGCAAATTCAGGACGCACGACCTGGCGCGCTTTCTGCCCGGTGCGATGACGCGCCGGCTGGCAACATATTTTCATAGCAAAAAAGTTTTTAACCATATTTTCACTGTTTTTGGGGCCAATTCTTGACCGTTTACAACCAAATAAAGCCCAATGCATTTCCCGTATATTCCCTGATCTTGCGTATAAATTGGGCGACATTTAGATCCAAACTGACAGAGCCTTTCGATGCACAACCCCACACACATACAACATTAGCCTATTTATAGTAAGATGACTGTTTATGACATTAATCAAACAATTATGCAGATCTTATGTTGCATTTTGATGTGGCAGTGATGTCCATATATAATCACTGGAAACTGATGGGTACCAATCATTTTGATAGAGCCGGTACACTTGATCTGTGAACTTTTGTCTTTTTTAAAGACAACTCTTGTTTCAATTAATTGCATGATGGAGGGATGAAAATTGCCGTCTTCATCTTCATCAGCGACCTGTCTTATTCAAGTTGTACATGTAGTAAATCACCTAATTTATAGCATTGAAAACAATGCTTTTTTTTTAATTTGCAAAACAAACAAAGGCAAATGAACTTTTCTTGCTTCTTAAATGCTTGGTTTGAAGTTTCCTGTACATGGCATAATTTAGTGTTGGCCATTTGTATAGCAAAAACAAACATTGATGAAAATTTGTATAGCTGTTGTATTCTTTTGTATGTGTAACGGTGAAGATTTTTAGGGTGATTTTCTTTTTGTTCAACTTTGGATCCAGGGGCTTACTCGGGCGATAATAAATGTCCAATACCGTTACACAAAATAAATAGACACGATGGAAGACTTGTAGATATACGCTGTTGTTATGCTCGGCTTTAATATAATAATATCTGATGATTCGTAGAAACAATGAAGATAGATGCAATATTATAAATATATTTAATGAATATGATGACGATTGAATTGATGTTGACAAGTTGGATGCCTGGATGGAAGATTTGATGTTGATCAGTTGCAGGCTAGGATGGAAGTGAAGTGCAGGGTTGCCAAAACTTTTTAGCCCAAGTCGCGGGTTTTAGCCATGAAATGTCGCCCAAATAGCCAAAAAAATCGCCCAAAATTTTAAAGTCGATTTAGGGGGTTCTACACCCGCGTTTTATTTTGAATTTTTGGAAAATGCTGAAATAAATTCTAAAAACAACAAAAACTGAAAAAACTGGAAAAAAATTAAATAAAAAAAAGTTGAAGAAACATTTAAAAGTCGATTTGAGGGGTTCTATACCCCCTTTATTTGGGAATTTTGGGAAAAGCTTAAATAAATTATAAAAAACTAACAAAAAATGAAAAAAGTTATAAAAAAAGAAAGAGAAAAATTAAAAGACGGCTCAGGGGGGTTTAGGCCTACACCCCTTTCTTTCTATTTTTTTTAATGCTGAAAAAACTAACAAAAACTGATTTTTTGTTATAGGCCTAGGCCTACTGTAAGGAAAATTTATTTGTGAATTTTTGTGGAAATATATAAACTAACAATATTAAAAAGAAAAAATGTTTAAACTGCAAATTGAAATAATGCAAAACTAACAAACATTTTCAAAAATGTAAGAAAAAAATTAACTGCAAGGAAAATAAAATGTTGACTTTTGACGGGGTTCTGCACTATCTTTTTAATTTTTGGGAAATGCTGAAACAAATTACAAACAAACGAACAAAAATTATTTTAAAAAATGCCAGGAAAACAAACAAATTAATTAATAGACATGCCATTCATTGCAATGGGGATAGGCCTACAAATATTTGCCTTCAGCTGAGTGATAACAACATGTGCATGTACTATTTTTAATCAAATTCAAAACGGCCGGTTTTTTTTTTTATCATCATGCCGTTTAAAAGAAAATGTGCGGTAGGTGTTTAAACATTTTTATTTCAAAAGAACTGCCGCCAACGAAAAAAACACCAAAAACTTATGTTGAAGTAGACTGAACTTGGCATCCCGCTGACACTAAGAAGCTACTTAAGTCGAAAGTCGTCTTAAACCACTTGTGAGTATTTAGATGGGAATATTCTAAGGATAATCCTCCAGCTCAAGTGGTCTTTAGCAACAACATGTGATGCGATAAACCAGCCCCCTCCCTGTGCGTCCCATTGTCATGGGAAGCACACTGACCACAGAATGTTTTGTAACTTTTGTTTATTGAATTAGTTGTTTGGTGCTTTTGTTGAATGACCATCGGAAAGAATTGGCAATCATGATCAAAAAGTTTTGAAGTCGGCTTGGTCACAAATCGCCAACATTTAATACATTTCAAGGGTGAGATTTTCAAAGTAGCCAAATGTCGCGAAATCGCTGGAGCACTTTCTTTGTCGCGGGACGGAAGTTGAAAATCGCCCAATTGTGCGCCGAAATCGCGGGTTTGGCAACCCTGGTGAAGTGAAAATTAACTAAGACAAGTTCATATCGGAAAAACACTTGAAAACCAACTTAAGTACCATCTCTGCCACAGCATAAATAATATCCCTAGCTAAGCATTTACTTTGACAAATCTTAACAATACATAACATGTTAAAGAGATAAAACTTTCTCATGCATAATGCATAAGGGCAATTCCAAGCAAAAGTGGACATGACTCAAAAAAATGAAATTGCCAATATATATTTCTTTTAACTTTTATATTATTCCAAACAGATGTAAGGTTCAAGTTATAAACTTTTTCGGCATTTTTCTAACATTTTGGGTTTTTTTAAAGTTTCTTTGGAGAGTGTATTTTAAGTGAAAAACTCCTGTTCAACTTAGATATTTTCCAAGTGGGCCTATTTTATTAAACATGGGCACTTTTCTTTTAAATTTGATACATTTTATATCTCTGAAATATGGTCTTCAAGAAACATCCAACACATTTTAATTAATCCACCACTAATTTTTTTCTTGCATTGCGTTTTCATAGCACTAAATATGGCGTAGTACGAGTTACCGAAAAGATGCATTTTTTATGTATTTTCAAAATGTTGGCAATGTAATTGATGCCACTTATTATTATTTTCCTTCTACTAGTAGTGCCTTGAGTAAAAATAAGAAATTAATATACAAAACACTATCCATCACATAATAATGACCCATTAAAAACGTGTAGCACGAGTTACCAGTAGCACGAGTTACCGATGTAGCACGAGTTACCATAGCCCACTTCCCCTGTACCAGCAAAGGTAATGCAAAATCTACCACTTGGCAGCAATAGAGGATCTCCCAACTACATGAATATGCATTTATATGTGACCATGGTATTGGTAACTATTTTTTTTCTTTCATTGTGTTTTCATAGCACTAAATATGGCGTAGCACGAGTTACCGAAAGATGCATTTTTTTTATATATTTTCAAAATGTTGGCAATTTAATTGATGCCACTTATTATTTTCCTTCTACTAGTAGTGCCTTGAGTAAAAATAAGAAATTAATATACAAAACACTATCCATCACATAATAATGACCCATCAAAAACTGTAGCACGAGTTACCAGTAGCACGAGTTACCGATGTAGCACGAGTTACCATAGCCCACTTCCCCCTGTACCAGCAAAGGTAATGCAAAATCTACCACTTGGCAGTAATAGAGGATCTCCCAACTACATGAATATGCATTTATATGTGACCATGATATTGGTAACAGCTTTCTAGCAGCAGTGTAGCCAGTGGGAGGGAAGGGGCAGCCTGCCCCATGACAAACTAGAATTATGCAGTTCATAATTAAGGTGCCCATACACACACACACACACACACAAAAGTGTGTAAATAACAAAGGTTTGTAAATAAAAAATAATATGCAATATGCAAATAAGCTCATTAATATTCATAAATATGCAAATAACATGACACAAAATTATACAGCACATCAGGCCACCATATCCAACCAAACCAAGTTTGAAGTTGATTGGTTATTGTGTTTATAATGCTGCAAAGTGGATTAATGAAAATGTAGGCAAAATTTGTAAATAAGCTCATTAATATTCATAAATATGCAAATAACATAACACAAAACTACACAGCACATCAAGCCACCATTATTCTATCACCATACCGGTACCAAGTTTGTAGTTATTGTGTTGGAGCTGTACAGTGGATTAATGAATTTGCTTCCCCCGGACAGTCAAACAAAGAAAGAAAGAAACAAACAACCAGGCAACCACACATGTGTGGGGGCCAAAAATTAAAGAGAAAAGTGACCTCCTGTCGCAGGAAAATTAAAGTAAAAATATGGAAGGCAAAGACAGAGATAAGATTCAAGGAGCCGGTTTCCACCCCGATCATGTGCCAAAATAGTGTAAATTTATTTATACCAAATTTTGCACACACCAATAAAGTCCTTTTTTTTTTTAAAAGCTCAAAGACTTTACATTGTACAGTCTCTCTAAAAAAACATGCTATTTAGCATATATCCCACTATCAATACCTGGTCAAAATGATGCAACCAAAATTTTTAGCCCTCCACCCCTAGGATCTAGCCTAAGAACCAATCAATTAATATGGGCCTCATGGAAGAACAGAGGATACCTTAAAACATCCACTGAATGAGTAACCGAGGCAAAAGAAGAAATAAAACAAACAAAATAGATACTGGAAATCCTGAGATTAACAGCCACAGTGACATTGGTGATACTGAGATGTGTGTGGTTCTGAGATTTGTATTGGAAATTGGTTTGTTGTTGAGTGTAATGAGGCTCATTTTCCAGCTTAGTGAAGTGATTGAAATCGGGCAAACTAGAGTACCGGTATTTGCACCAAGCAGGAAATGGTCTCAACCAAAAGATGACCAAACATTCTATAACTCAGAAAGCAATTTTTAAAAAACTTACAGAGCAAATAACCATGAACATTACAAGTTTTTGAGGGAATTTAGAGTCAAATAACATGGAAGTAAAAGTTTTATCAATTGTTGACTGTTCAATTTAACTGTTTAAATTTAAGCCCTAGAATAAAATATCCAAACAGGATCAAGCAAGGCGTATGTAAGGCTGGGATGTTTGTATGTAATGTGTGTGGTACATTGTATGCTGGTACATACACTGAATAGTGTTATTTGTACATAGATGGGTTATTTGGGGGGTTATTTGTACATAGATTGAGTTATTTGATCATTACACCAGTTGTTGAGGAATTGTTATCAAAAAAATTGACATTTAGATGAACAATACCATTTTATATATGGCGGACAAACTGTAGCACGAGTTACCGTAGTACGAGTTACCATGTTTTTGCCAGTCATTGTAAAACTATGAGGGGCACAACTTTTTAAGGTATACCAAAACAAACCTTATTATAGCAATTACTTATCATATAATCAATAAGGCTTTAGTGTTTTTTGTTTTAGCACACCATCAAAATAAAAATGAGTGATTTTTAAGCATGTCCTCTGCTCGGAGCACGAGCTACCGATTTTTACAGGTGTCCCATACATACAAAAGTTGATATCCTGAATTAGCAATACTATGAGGATCTAGCCTTGAATGTTGGGTATTAAAATACAAAAAATACAGATTCCAATCAAATCAATTTAAAAGCTGGAGCACAAAGTATGTAAAAGGACGCCATAAAGTGTAGCACGAGTTACCGTGGAATTGCCCCTAAGTACATCACCTACCATCTTAAGCCAAAAGATAAGTTAATTGGATAAGAGGCAATAAATACCATAGCACTTAACTTACTAGGATAACAATACACACTCATATAAAAGGAATCACTTGCTAAAGTGCTCTTAAAACCTCTATGAATGGAAGACAATAAACAATGAAGACATAAACATTTGAAGCACTCATAAACTTGAGAATCAAAGGATGCAGCGTGTTCATGATCACTGAGGTAAATGACCTTTTCAAATTAAAGATAAACCATGATCTATTAAAAACAATTTCAAAGACAATGTTGATTATGATGGAAAATAAATTAACTTGATGATGATTATGATCGATTAATTACACAACAGGTAGAAATATAATTTGATATGAAACCAAAACCTACATTAATTAATAATAACACAATCAAAATAAACAAAATAATAAACATGGTAAATAATGATAAACCTTAAGTCCTAACATTTCAAACCCTACCCTTATTATTAAGACCAACCATTCTGGTGCCGGTTACATTCACCCCTGCTGCAAAGAAAATGACGTCTCGGCATTTTACATGAAATTTGGAAAATGATAATTTGAATGATGCAAATTTCAACAAAAACATAATAATCAAATACACATGTACATACTTAAGTGATGTAACTATCTCTTTCCAACTTGAAGTGCATTATGACCTGCTAATTCGGTTTGAAATCCAAAAGGTACATTTTACTCAGGTACAAAACAATGCAAAAGAATCAATAAACACACTTTCATTTTCGTGACTATCATGATAAAACAATTAACACTTTGGAAGATACAAAACTTCACAATGTAATGAATGCAATGCCTCATTTTAAATTAAGCATAATAAACACAATTCATTTGGAGAAAATAAAGGCCTACAGTACATGAATGACATGTAGAATACATTTTTGAGATTCTACTTTTAATTTAGTCATGTGAAAATGACACGGATCAAAAATAAACAAGTGAATAACTTTGCATGAATACGATGTACGATGGAAATAAAGTAAGTTATATAAGATGACAAGATAATTATGAACTTAATGAACTTAAGATGGAGGATACATAATTAACTAATCTTAATATTCCTGACAATGAAATCAAGAACAAAATAGAACACATGATTGATGTTTCTACAATAACTCTTTCATGTAGATGACAAATCGATAAAATTAATATCATGATAATGAATGAGACATGATATCATAAAATAATAAAACATTTGTTGAGTAGCAATTTGGAAAAAATGTGATGACATGTTGCGCAAATTAAGATCATCTTTTCCTGTGATCCTCATGCCAAAAACATAATTAATAAAATATAGGTTTAATTTATAAAACCTACACTACTCAAACAAAATAGTGAACCAAATAAACAATCCTAGCAAACCATAATCTTTATGATATGATTATTTTGAACAAAATAATAGAACACAATGTTAAGGTTCATAACTTAGCTCATATCAAATGGCATGTTTAAAGAAAAGTAAATTATGAGATAAATAATTGGTTGACAAATTACTCAAGATGGTATCATGATGGAAATGAAAAATACCTTTGTTTAAATAACTGATGCCAAAGAAATATTCAGATGATTTGATGATAATTTTGGATTGACAATTGCATGCAAATTGGATCAATTTTGGTAATAATCTAAAATATGCCAAAACACAAACTATCACAACAATAGGTTAAGTTTAAAAACCTGTTCAAATCAATTAAAGAAAACATCAGTCTGGATAATGAAAATCAATAAACATGTAAAACAACAGGAGAATATCAAAAACTCTGTTTTTAAGAGAAATTGGATGTGAGCAGTTATTATGCTCAACTCAACTCCTTTGGCCTACATAAAACATTGAGTAAAATAAGATAATGAAGTAAGCAATGGCTTCAAACTCAAAGCAATAACATGATTAATAAAATGCATTGACATACTCAGATTTTAGTGAGCAAAATAGTAGAATAGCAAATGAGGACCGCAACTCTTAATTTGAAAGAGGAACTAAGTTTGAATAAGTGCACGTCTTCAAACTTACTCTTTGCGAAACTATAAACATGATTAACATTTCTAAAATAATGATTTAAGAATTTAAGTTGTACACAAAGACAACAAACTTAATCATGATCATAAAATGGAGCATTTGAAAAAAACATCATTATCTGAAAAACATAATATGAAGTTACTCAGATGGGGTGACATGACAGCTACTTTCAACTCTACTGCGAGGAAATGGCGTCCTCGACATTTAGACGTGTATAATTATGACACTTTAAAATATGATGAAAATATTGTTTGATTTGGATTTTAGCAACATACACTTCATATGATATTTTGATAGAGTCAGTCTTTGAATGATATTATTCAGATGACAAAAATATCTAGATCGCACAATAATTTGAAATTTAAATGTTGTATGATAATGTCATTTGAAGTGTTTTTCAAAAGTCAGTTTAAATTTATTGTTCTACTGCTCGCTGGTAATATATCTTCCATCTCCGATAGCAATTGTATAATGTAGTGGTGATGAGTTCTTGTTCCTTACTAATGTAAAATAGGTGACATAATTTATCAAGCAAATGTCCATATTGTTCCATGTTGTTACCCTGAAAGTTCAACAGCAGTCTACTTGCATTTGTACTAGTTGCATTTGCAATTTCTGAGTCTGAATATGTTGTAAGGACGGCAGAATCATCAGAATATAAACTGCGATATGAGGGGTGAGAGTTGATGGCCACATATCCACAGGAAATAAAAGCATGGTACTTCCTAAGTACTGTCACAAAAGGTGGTATAATATCACGAAGATGTCCATGGTGGTCAATGTCTAGAAGGTGTTGGCATACACATAATAATACTTTCAAGATATCTTGGGATGGAACACGACGGGAAATATCTTCCAGTTGACACAATATAAGAAAATTAAATTTTCTGTCCAGCAATTGGTCGCAACAATTATCAGTTTGTAAATTACTTAATTTCTCCCAAGCTTGAGACATAGCATGTTTGTCCTGTTCAGTAACCAGATGATTATCAAGAGTTGCTGCTGTTGGTTGGATCAGTTCAGACTCAGAGTCACAACATGTATCAGATTCAGATGGTTCAGAAGATGGATCTTCAGGAGGAATGTCATCATGGATAGAGTGTTCAGATGTTTGATCACTAGTGTCACACGGAAAGTCATCAGAATTGTATGCTAACTTATCATCATCACTATCAACATGATCAGGTTCAGAGTCAGTTTCACTGTCCAATATATCCAGAGGAGAGTTGTCACTACAAAGGCTCTCATGATCTGTCTGCGTATAAGAAGTCACAGGTTCAGTTCAATCCAATAATAATGTTCAGATGCATGTACACTACGCTTTATTTTCACTCCAGGTTTTACTCATAGTCATATACATGTTGTAGGTTAATTTTGCTGAGGTAGGGTACCAGTACCAAGGACAACCTGCAAAGGGAGAGAAGATGGTGGTTAAGTGTGTCCTTGGTGCTGGCTATAGAGGTACTGCCCTAAATACGAGATTTGGTAAAAATATGAACTGTATTTGAAATGATTTAGCACGTATACCAAAAGTCAGAAACATAACTAACGCATGAGCAATAATAAAGCTAATCCTGGTTATGGCCCATTAATAAAACACTTCGCCAAAATAAACATCAAATCATACTAACTACAATCCCGGAAAAAATGTGTTCGAACACCCACTGTAATTCCCATGTTCATCTTAGTATAGTGCGCACGCTATATGAGTCACTGGAAACTAAGATTTATAATAGAGTTCTCTCAATGTTCATCTTAAGCATATCCCTCCCTTTCCCCACCAATCAATGTTGGGAGAAGATATGTGAAGATGAGCATATTGGGTATGCCAACATTATGCGGGGTAGAAGGGGACTATTTCCAATAAGGCCTTTAAAGTGTTCGAACAATATTTTCTGAGATTGTCTGAGGAATTCTAAAATCAGTGTTTGCTTTTTTCACATTTGGGATCATAACTCAGATCCAGTAGAGCGATTCAAATGAAACTTGGACATGTTAGTTTATATATAATAGGGAACACATGCAATAAATAATATTACATTACATCCACAAATATTTCAGGGATCGGTCACTTTAAACATATATTTTCATCAAATTTTGAATAATTTAAGTCGAATAAGACGTAAAATACTTGATACATATCCCCAAACAGTTTAAAACATAGCAATTTGAATAGCTAAAAAGTTGACAATGTTTTTGGACAATCATGGACCATCTTTTATATTTGCTATAACACTAAGGGCACCGTCAATCAAACATCACACGGATGTGGGATGCAAATTTGTCAATGCTATCTGCAGTAGATAGCAAAATAATGCAACGACATCTACCACCCTATGTCCAATGCATTGCCAAACTTCTCCTTCCAAACCAGTAATTCCTGACCCCACAAAAGTAAACTTCAAAGATTTCAAGCAAATAAAACGAAAAAGAAGTCATTAAAGACCCCTCCCCCCACAAAAAATAATAATGAAAGATATAAGAAACAAAGAAACAAAACCAACACAAAATAGGAAAGAAAATGCCAAAATTAAATACAGGAAGATAAAACAAAAAATCTAAGTAAAAGGAAAATAATGCATTAAAAGAAGGAAGAATAAAAAGTGCAAATGTCACTTGCTGTTCAATATGTTTCAAGTTCAAGTCCAATTTTACATTAAAAGACACATGCGCAATGTATAGGACACATCAATCAATAATATTTTAACTAACATGGTCAATGATTGGTGTGCAAGTTCAGGCTTATTTCATGATTGTCATTATTTTTGATCGAAAAAAGAAAGCAAATATAAACAATTCAAAAATGTTGTTTTTCAGTTAAACAAACACCGATCATTATGAGCATTATAGATAATGACCTTTATTATTAGGCCTATGCAATCTCAAATTGGCACATTTCATTAAACATGATTTGCGTTGTCTCTTCAGTGGGTATAACTGTGTACACTGAAAGTGTGAAAGCCTATTCATGGTAAAGGTAAATCATTGTACATCTCCCCATTGAAAACACACATTGTGCACGGTTGACCACAAAACATAAAGAATAATAGGATTTACTTTTCTATTATATGGTGAATCGTTGGAAATGCGTGCTTGTCTATGTGTGTAAATCGTTATGATTCACCATTTGACCATCCTAACCATGGTGTATTTAAAATGTTTAATGAACACAATTTCACACATTAGGCTGATTTTCTTAAATGTTGGTCAAGTAATGTTTTTAAAAACAATAAATGTGCATAGCCTGTGCGTATCTCTCCTTCCTATCACTCGCTCTCTCTCGTCCCCCCTCCGATTTATCACACAGTGGTAAATTTGTGACATTTAAATACATAACATTAAATTCTGAGTAATGTCTGTTTTAGCTGAATATAAAATATTAACACCTTCTCTAAATTAATTATACCACATGTACATATGCTCAATAAACATGGCACATAAATAATTTAGGCCTGTATTTTTATGTGTACAAAACGCTATGTTAAATCTATACTAACAGAACGCTATCAAAATATTCATTGATTTCCTCCATATTTTGTGGGATGATAGCAAATTATATGTCTAACATGTGTGCCAAATTGCATTAAAATCGATGGCGTAACTGCAGAGTTATTGTCCAAAACTAAAATCAGATGATTTTGCTAAGCAATTTTGTAGACAATCCCGGAAAAATGTGTTCGAACACCCACTGTAATTCCCATGTTCATCTTAGTATAGTGCATACGCTATATGAGTCACTGGAAACTAAGATTTATAATAGAGTTCTCTCAATGTTCATCTTAAGCATATCCCTCCCTTTCCCCACCAATCAATGTTGGGAGAAGATATGTGAAGATGAGCATATTGGGTATGCCAACATTGTACGGGGGTAGAAGGGGGACTATTTCCAATAAGGCCTTTAAAGTGTTCGAACAATATTTTCTGAGATTGTAGATAACTATCAAAACTAAGGATAAGTTGAAAATGATAATTTACACATGATGGAATAGATAAACATAATGTTTCATCAAACTTCTTAAAAATACAAATCAAAAGGAACTTTATGATCAAAAACATGAATAAAATCATTTCGGAAATAGCCAAAACAAATTAGTTAAGATCAACAATAATTATTTTGGAAATAGCCAAAACTAATTATTAAGATAAACAATATGCATTGCCAAAACAAATAAACAATGATATGCATTTTTATAGCACTCAATCAATAAAAATCATTGAGGTGAAGAGGTGTGCCTTTGTTCACACAAACCTCTAAACATACACACATGGCTATGGCTAGGCAGAGAAACAAAGCAAACATGTCTCTTATCAGTGCACATGGTCCTTATCCAAACATTGGCCAGATAGTTTGAAAGGACTTATCTTAACTTTCTTTAAGGAAAATAGTTTATGTATTCCACCCTGTACACTTCAATGCCAGGTTAAACTTAAAGTGATACAAGTATCAGTTAATTTTATACTATTAGTGACTGGTTTCGCTTGAGCTGCGTAACACAAAATGAATGGCAAAAATAAAACTAACATGACTCTGTCACTTTGTCAATTTTACAAAAACTTAAAATACTGTTAGTAAACTTAAAAGTACAAGGTATGATACTCTCATTCCTAGATAGAATAACAAAATATTTATGTCACATGCCTTTTAGAACACTTTGTTAAATGTCCTAATTTGCCCTGAGTGACACCGAGTATACACCAATTCTATCTATAAAACTATCATGGACATAATAGGAGGTGACCTGCATGTATCATGTGCTCAAGCACATAGTTCACAAAATAGTAACTCAATTATGAGTTAAATCAAAGATACCAAAATTTGGAGAAAATGAGAATACAAAACATAAATGTGAATAATTTTGAGAAAATATCTGGACATCTCTTAATGCACAGGAAAGTTTCATAATTCAGAAGCTTAAACATGTTGAATCAAATCAACTATTAATTCTCAAAATATTACATGCAAATCTTAAATGGTGTTAGTACAATAATATTATGAACATCTTAGTAATACTCTTAACTCAATACCTTTAAAATCAGATATCATCATGTTTAGGAATAGTTTCCATAATAATAGCTCATCACACACATTTAAGAAATTTTGTGAATAGGAAAACTTTTGAAGAACTTTTAGACAATAAAAATCAGTCCGAAACTTATTACGATCTTCACCAAATTCCAGATCATGAAACCTTAGATATGGTAATATCCAAAAATGAGCTTGACTTTCTGAAGAAATCAAATAAAAGCAGTAAAATAAACAAAATAAACTGTTTTGACATACCTGCAAAGGGAGAGAAGATGGTGGTTAAGTGTGTCCTTGGTGCTGGCTATAGAGGTACTGCCCAAGGAGCACACCACCAGTAATAAATTGATTGTTATGCAAATTAGCACAGATAGAGGGCAGCTATCCATGTAGGCTAATTTCCATGCAGGTTACACTCTCCCCCGCTACAAGAAAATGGCGTCCCGACATTTAGCGCTCGGAATCGGACTGGGCCAGTTTGATTTCGTGGGCTCGTTGAAGCAGCTTCTGGGTGAATTCTTGGAGTCTTGCACTGGTCTTACGTGAGAGCCTTGCCCAGCGCTTGAAGTTGAAGGCGTGGGCAACAATGCCTGACTGCACCTTAGGTGTATGGTTGCTTGAGGCATCTGGTGCATCTGGTTGCCGTTGTTGTAGTCGTGCTGACCGTCTTGGTGGCGTGGCAGCTTCAGGATTGGTGTCTTTCTCTGTACTTGCAGAAGCTGTAGTAGATGGCAGATGGTTACAAGGCAGCAGCATGTTCCGGTGCAAAGTGCGAAGAGGGCCTGAAGCGGTCTCTGGTCTAACATCATACACTGGTAGATCCGGGTTTACACGTCGCACCACAACATAGATATCTGCATCCCATCTGTCGCCGATCTTGTGCTTTCCCTGGATGCCAACCTTCTTCACCAACACTCTGTCATAAGGTTGAAGGGCATTCTCCCTTGACTTAATGTCATATCTGGCCTTGTTCGTGGCTGCTGCATTTGTGACTCCTTTGGACGCCAGATCGTACGCATATTCCAACCGCTCTTGAAGTTTTGCTGCATAGCTGGTTGAAGTCACTGGCTTGGTTGGTGGCGGAATGGGTTTCAGACCAAACAACACATCAACTGGCAGGCGTGGATGACGGCCGAACATCAAGAAGTAGGGTGCGAAACCGGTGGCCTCATGTTTGGTAGCGTTGTATGCATGAACCAGAGGGCGTACATAGGTTTTCCAGTCGGTCTTCTGATCAGATGTCAGTGTCCCAAGCATGTTCAGCAATGTGCGGTTAAAACGTTCGCACTGCCCATTGCCTTGAGGATGATAGGGCGTCGTCCTGGTCTTGGTGATGTTGGCGATCCGGCAAAGGTCAGCGATGACTTTGGTATTTTGTGGCCTTTAAATTACTTGTTGTTTAGATTTTACCAAATTTCAACCATGGGACTTTCTCGCGTTGTTGCACTTAAAACGTACTGGGTACTTGTTAACAATAGTAATCAAACGTCAGTTCAATCCAATAATAATGTTCAGATGCATGTACACTACGCTTTATTTTCACTCCAGGTTTTACTCATAGTCATATACATGTTGTAGGTTAATTTTGCTGAGGTAGGGTACCAGTACCAAGGACAACCTGCAAAGGGAGAGAAGATGGTGGTTACATTGTGTAAGTGTGTCCTTGGTGCTGACTATAGAGGTACTGCCCTTAAAGACGAGATTTGGTAACAATATTAACTGTATTTGAAAAGATTTAGCACGTATACCAAAAGTCAGAAACATAACTAACGCACGAGCAATAATAAAGCTAATCCTGGTTATGGCCAATTAATAAAACACTTCGCCAAAATAAACATAGAAAAGTTTAACTAGATAACTATCTAAACTAAGGATAAGTTGATAATAATAATTTCCACATGATGGAATAGATAAACATAATGTTTCATCAAACTTCTTAAAAATTTATACAAATCAAAAGGAACTTCATGATCAAAAACAAGAGGAAAATCATTTCGGAAATAGCCAAAACAAATTAGTTAGATCAACAAAAATTATTTTGGAAATAGCCAAAACAAATTATTAAGATAAACAATATGCATTGCCAAAACAAATAAACAATGATGTGCATTTATAGCACTCAATCAATAAAAATCCTTGAGGTGAAGAGGCGTGCCTTTGTTAACACAAACCTCTAAACATACACACATGGCTATGGCTAGGCAGAGAAACAAAGCAAACATGTCTCTTATCAGTGCACATGGTCCTTATCCAAACATTGGCCAGATAGTTTGAAAGGACTTATCTTAACTTTCTTTAAGGAAAATAGTTTATGTATTCCACCCTGTACGCTTCAATGACAGGTTAAACTTAAAGTGATACAAGTATCAGTTAATTTTCATTATTAGTGACTGGTTTCGCTTGAGCTGCGTAACACAAAATGAATGGCAAAAATAAAACTAACATGACTCAGTCACTTTGTCAATTTTACAAAAACTTAAAATACTGTTAGTAAACTTAAAAGTACAAGGTATGATACTCTCATTCCTAGATAGAATAACAAAATATTTATGTCACATGCCTTTTAGAACACTTTGTTAAATGCCCTAATTTGCCCTGAGTGACACCGAGTATACACCAATTCTATCTAATAAAAGTATCATGGACATAGGAGGTGACCTGCATGTATCATGTGCTCAAGCACATAGTTCACAAAATAGTAACTCAATTATGAGTTAAATCAAAGATACCAAAATTTTGAGAAAATAAGAATAACAAACATGAATGTGAATAATTTTGAGAAAATCTCTGGACATCTCTTAATGCACAGAAAAGTTTCATAATTCAGAAGCTTTAACATGTTGAATCAAATCAACTATTAATTCTCAAAATATTACATGCAAATCTTAAATGGTGTTAGTACAATAATATTATGAACATCCAAGTAATACTCTTAACTCAGTACCTTTAAAATCAGATATCATCATGTTTAGGAATAGTTTCCATAATAATAGCTCATCACACAAATTTAAGAAATTTTGTGAATAGGAAAACTTTTGAAGAACTTTTAGGCAATAAAAATCAGTCCGAAACTTATTACGATCTTCACCAAATTCCAGAACATGAAACCTTAGATATGGTAATATCCAAATATGAGCTTGACTTTCTGAAGAAATCAAATAAAAGCAGTAAAATAAACAAAATAAACTGTTTTGACATACCTGCAAAGGGAGAGAAGATGGTGGTTAAGTGTGTCCTTGGTGCTGACTATAGAGGTACTGCCCAAGGAGCACACCACCAGTCATAAATTGATTGTTATGCAAATTAGCACAGATAGAGGGCAGCTATCCCATGTAGGCTAATTTCCATGCAGGTTACACTCTCCCCCGCTACAAGAAAATGGCGTCCCGACATTTAGCGCTCGGAATCGGACTGGGCCAGTTTGATTTCGTGGGCTCGTTGAAGCAGCTTCTGGGTGAATTCTTGGAGTCTTGCACTGGTCTTACGTGAGAGCCTTGCCCGCGCTTGAAGTTGAAGGCGTGGGCAACAATGCCTGACTGCACCGTAGGTGTATGGTTGCTTGAGGCATCTGGTGCATCTGGCTGCCGTTGTTGTAGTCGTGCTGACCGTCTTGGTGGCGTGGCAGCTTCAGGATCGGTGTCTTTCTCTGTACTTGCAGAAGCTGTAGTAGATGGCAGATGGTTACAAGGCAGCAACATGTTTCGGTGCAAAGTGCGAAGAGGGCCTGAAGCGGTCTCTGGTCTAACATCATACACTGGTAGATCCGGGTTTACATGTCGCACCACAACATAGATATCTGCATCCCATCTGTCGCCGATCTTGTGCTTTCCCTGGATGCCAACCCTCTTCACCAACACTCTGTCATCAGGTTGAAGGGCGTTCTCCCTTGACTTAATGTCATATCTGGCCTTGTTCGTGGCTGCTGCATTTGTGACTCCTTTGGACGCCAGATCGTATGCATATTCCAACCGCTCTTGAAGTTTTGCTGCATAGCTGGTTGAAGTCACTGGCTTGGTTGGTGGCGGAATGGGTTTCAGACCAAACAACACATCAACTGGCAGGCGTGGATGACGGCCGAACATCAAGAAGTAGGGTGCGAAACCGGTGGCCTCATGTTTGGTAGCGTTGTATGCATGAACCAGAGGGCGTACATAGGTTTTCCAGTCTGTCTTCTGATCAGATGTCAGTGTCCCAAGCATATTCAGCAATGTGCGGTTAAAACGTTCGCACTGCCCATTGCCTTGAGGATGATAGGGCGTCGTCCTGGTCTTGGTGATGTTGGCGATCCGGCAAAGGTCAGCGATGACTTTGCTCTCGAAATTGCGGCCTTGGTCAGAGTGCAATCTGGTTGGAAACCCATAATGAACTAAAAAGTTGTCCCATAGAGCTTTAGCAGTAGTCTGCGCAGTCTGGTTCTTCGTTGGAACTGCCACGGCATACTTGGTGAAATGATCTGTGATCACCAGTATGTTTTCGATGCCGCCTTTGGACAGTTCCAAGGTCAGATAGTCCATGCTGACAAGTTCTAAGGGCGCAGTAGTCAATATGGGAATCAACGGAGCTACATGCTGTTGTGTTGGTGCTTTCCGACGAATGCAACGACCGCATGTCTTAATTCTGTTGGTCACATCTTGGAACATCCCAGGCCAATAGAAGCGTTGACGGGCCAGCTCCAGAGTGCGTTCCGGCCAAAGTGACCAACATCATCATGGACGCCACATAGTGCTTGGTCGCGATGAGAGGAAGGGACGACGAGCTGATATGTAGTCTTGCCATCAACTTTCCTCACGCGATGGAGAACATCATGATGAAACTGCAGTTTGTCCCATTGCGGATGAAACACTTGAAGTCAGGAGACTCATCTCTTGAAGATAAGCGTTTGCCACTTATCTTCATGTCTATGATTCTCTTGATGAGTGGGTCTCCTTCTTGTAAGCGGCGCCATTCTTCCATGGAGGTTGCTGGCAATGCAGGTTGTCCGTCAGATAAGGGAGTCTCAGATTGATCTGGCACGTCTAGAGATGGAGTAACAACCTGAGGGTTGCAGCAAACAGACTCAATAGGAGGATGGCTAGATTCATCATGGGTGTCTACTAAATGATGGTTGCAGAGAACTCTGATGACTTCACTGGTCACCTCAACTGGCAAGCTCACAGCAGGCTGGGTCTTATCCGCCCGATGAAGGATGAGGCCGTCTTGACAGGCCATCAGCATCGCCATTTCTTTTGCCGGGCGGTAAGACAGACTGAAGTCATAGGCTGATAGGGCTGCCAGCCAGCGATGACCAGTAGCATCTAGTTTGGCAGATGTGGTGACATAAGTAAGTGGATTGTTGTCGGTAACTACTTGAAATGGTCGACCGTATAGGTAATCATGGAACTTGTCTGTGACTGACCATTTCAGCGCCAAGAATTCCAGTTTGTGTGCTGGATAGTTCTTCTCACTAGGTTTAAGTCCTCTGCTGGCATAGGCGATGACTCGCTCCTGACCTTCCTGCATTTGATAGAGGGCAGCACCTAAGCCGGCAGTGCTGGCATCGGTGTGCACGATGAAAGGCTGGGAAAAATCAGCAAAGGCCAACACAGGAGGATGACAAAGTTTGTCTTTGATCGTCTCGAATGCTTGCTGGCAGTCACCTGTCCACTTCCACTCTGGTGTTTCTCTGGCAGCAATCTCCTTCTGCTTCTTCCGTCCTTTCCGTTTTGGTCCACCTAGGAGGGCATTCAGAGGCATGGCTATCTTGGAGTAATCTTTCACAAATTTCCTGTAGTACCCAGCGAAGCCGAGAAAAGAGCGCAGATCAGTGACTGTCGTGAGGCTCTGGCCACTCACGAAGTGCTTCTGTCTTCTTTGGATCTGTAGAGACTCCTTCTGAAGAGATAACATGGCCAAGATATCCAACTCGAGGTTGAAACAGGGTGCACTTCGTTGGCTTCAACTTGAGGTGATATTGCTGAAGTCGCTCTAGGACTGATGCAAGGCGCTGAAGATGTTCCTCGAAGGTCGCAGAGTATACGATGATGTCGTCGAGGTATACCAAACACTGCTTCAGGTTAAGATCACCCATGCATCTCTCCATGAGCCGCTGGAATGTGGCGGGAGCGTTGGTTAAACCAAATGGCATCCGATTACACTCGAAGAAGCCCAATGGCGTTGTGAAAGCAGTTTTCGGTTTATCCTCTTCGTCCATTTCAATCTGCCAATAGCCACTCTTAAGATCCAGAGAACTGAACCACTTGGCACCGTAGAGGGCATCTATTGTGTCGTCAATACGGGGTAAAGGAAAGTTGTCCTTGATGGTCTTCTTGTTCAAGGTTCGGAAGTCAATGCAGAGGCGAAGAGTGTTGTCTTTCTTTCTGACTAAGACGATTGGTTGTGCAAATGGACTGTGCGATTCCCTGATGGCACCAGCATCTAACATTTCCTTGAGCAGACACCTGACTTCGTCATACTGCGATGGCGGGATCCGTCGGTGACGCTGTTTGAATGGCGTGTCATCAGTAAGGCGGATTTGGTGGCGCACAGCCGTCACATGTCCAAGGTCATGTTCGGATTGCGAGAAAACATCTTCAAACTTGTGTAGAAGTTCTCGAACTTGTTGTCGTTGATCATTTGTCAAATTGGCGTCTTCCAGACCGATGGCTCGACTGCCATACTTTTCTTTGGCTGTGGTAGGAGGAGCGTTAGCATCGTCTGGAAGTTTTGTTGTCATATTTTGGAGTTGAACTGTAGTGGCTGCAGACTGCGTATGAAGTCTATCAGGTGGCCCTACCCAATCTGCAGGCTGAAGACTGCAAAGCACAGACTTCGGATGGATGGTGAGTTGTCTTCTGGATGAGTTGGTTATCTGAACTGGTATATATTGTAGAGGCTCCTTAATAGTCACTGCACTTGGCATGATGGTCAGACTGCTGGAGATACCGGCACGTTGACTCGGTTCAGTGACTGCATCGTAGACACCAATCCCCGGGGTTGACCTCACCATTCCCCACACAACAGTAGTCTGCTGAGCTTCTATAGTCATTGGCTTTTTGTTCATACTCCGAACTTGATTTGGTTGGTCACGCTGTAAGAATCTGCCTCTCTTGACAAGTTGCTGAAAAGCTAAGTTCCAGGCCGTTGAGGACGTTTGTTTTGAGCCAACTTGTTTGTGACATGGTCTGATGAGATTAGTACCAATCACAACTGGAACTTTCTGGTTGTATCTGGTGTCTTCCACCACCAGAACCAAAACACTGAGGGCGACAGGTGGTTGATGTGGAATTACTTTTGCAGCAATCGAGGCTTCAATGTATCCAATATAGGGAACTTTCTGTCCTCCAGCGCCTTCAACTTCTAACAAATCATCTACAGGATATATTGGTAGATCAGACAGCTGGCTCTTCAGAAAAGACTGGCTGATGGTGGTCACCTGAGATCCAGTGTCGATTAGTGCAAGACAGGAAGTCCCCTCAATTTCAATTTCATCTTCATTCGCTGCTCCCACAAGTCTGTCTAAGATAGAGGCTTTGCTATATTTGGTTGATGGTCCTACTGCTCGCCTCCTGGCAGAGGAACTTGTCCGTTTAAATCAGCTTGCTGTGAAAAACTGCGTCCCTGATAAGCAGAATGTCGTTGAGGTGGTGGCTGGTTCATTTGTGATTTAGGTGCTGGCTGGTTATCACCATATGGAGCGGAATGGTGTGAACTGGTATTTCTGTATCCACCACGATAGCTACCTCTGGAGTTGTAACCATTATACCCATTGTTGCCATGGTAACGAGATCGATACTGGGAGTTCTGGTTCCTTTGCCATGTTTGCGGTTGGTACTTGCCGTGCCAGTGCCCTTTATCATTGTGATGAGAGTTTTGGTTATGAGAGTTGTACTGATGAGAGTTTTGCTGATGAGAGTTTTGCTGATGAGAGTTTTGCTGATGAGAGTTTTGCTGATGAGAGTTTTGCTGAGGAGAGTTTTGCTGATGAGAGTTTTGCTGATGAGAGTTGTGGTGATAAGAGTTCGAAGCCGGGGGGTGTGATTGATTCTGCATCTTCTGCGGTGGCTTTGGTTGTGGCTGTTGCTCATCACATGTGTTGGCGCACACCATAGCAGGGTGCCCTGGCTGCCAGCATAATGCACACGCTAGGATGTATCCAGGTGGCGGTTCATAAATGGACACCGACTTCTTTGGCTGGTCGACCTGAAGCTGTGCCATGCTTTCTACCAACTGGGCTTGGCTTTGTTTTGGTATCTTCTTGAGTCTCTCCTCCTCTTTGGACACCGCCTTCATCAAATCGGCTGCTGGGCATGCGCTATCATACTTGTAGTGAAGCGTCGCTCTCAACTGTGCGTTGTGTAGGCCCTCGTAGAAAACTCGTCTTAAGCTTGATGAGAGTTGTGGTGCCAAGGTTTGAATCCACAGTGCAGATTTCCTTCAGTAGGGTCAGAAGTCGCATGTAGTATTCCTTAGCTGATTCGGACTTCACTTGTTTGTTTGAGTAAAATTGGGATAATAAGGTGTCCCTGTCAGCTGTGTCATCAAAGAGTTCATCCAGGCGGTAAATAATATCATGTACATTGCGACAGTCTTCCACATGCAGTTGAGGAGTGCCTCGTAGAGAGTTTCGGATGATAGCTACGGGATATGTGGGGTCATCCAGGATTAGTTGACGTACCATCCGCTTCCATTCTTGGTAGGTGACCTCTCCAGACTTGGGACGATCGCTGCCAGAAAAGTGGGGTGGCCTACAGGGTACTGGAGGGCGCTGCACTATCATAGGTTGACTTGAGAGTGACCCAAATGGTGAGCGGTCTGATAATCTTGCTGATGAAGACATGTCTGGTCGCCGAGGGGTATCAGGAGTTGACGTCGGCTGGCATGTAGGCCTATCTGGAATTTGTGGTCTTTGGCGAGGTCTAACTGACTCGGGGTGCTCAGGACTCAAAGTCGGCATGAGTGGTGTGGTGTCGTAGCTACCAGGTGGTGGAGGCTGTTGGGAGTAGTGTGCCATGTTGACCAGCAAATGAAGGATTAGGAAAGTAGAATTGAACAGAGCCAAAGATAAAGCTGCAGGTATGCCAGAACAATTTGAAACCAAAATTTGGAAACAACTGGATTAAGTATAATTTGTTAAAGTAATTAAAAATAAAATGAAAAATCAAGTAAATGTGCAATGTGCTCAATATGCGCATCCAATTAAGCAAAATTAGGGTCAAATAAATATGCTAGTTTAAACTTTCACTTAGTATGGTAAATATACCTTATAAAATAATTATAATTAGAGAGGGCGATTTCTTTAATTAAACCTTATAAACTTAAACTACACATTTCAAATGCAATTATGAAAGAGTTTTTCAAAAGAGTTCAAAATGCTAATGGTGTCGCATCCATTGAGAAGTTGCAAGTCGTCAAGTTCAGAATTCTCCCAAGTTCATGCACGGATTCAAATGCAGAAAGTTAGCGAAGCTTCATCCAAATAACAAGTTTGCATGCAAAATTCAGATGTAAAAGCGTTGCAAAGTAAGAGAAATATGCCCATGCAGTTGTGAAAGTTTAGGTAAAAAGTGCGAAATTGCGAGTGCAGCAAAAATATGTCTGGCTGTTAAGCAAAAGTGTTGATTCTCTTGTGAAGCTAATTGGCAAGTCTAAAAGCATTATGTAGTGTACAGCAGAAGGTGACACCTTAAAATGCAGATATGAGCATGTAAATAACTAGTAGAAATGTTATCAGCTCGACGATGAGTTGCAGTGCTATCAATGCAATTATTATCAGCGTGCATGCATGAAAATTATGCGGCAAATGTTAAAATGCAGTTACATGTATGGATCACACAAAACAGAAAAGTAGTAGCAGCTTTCCAAGTTCACCAATGAGTTGCAATGTTTTCAATATAAGCAGCGTGCATGCAGTGTGCAACAAAATGTAAACATTTAAACAATAAAGTCATTTCTATGCTCCGGATAGAGTGGGTGCCCAGGCAAAATTTGGAAATCTATACAACAAGGCCTATAATATTATCAAATTAAGAGAAGTATAAATAACTTCAATTTGTAATCAAAAAAAAAAAAATAAATCAAATGCTTTGCACCTTAAATAGGCAAATACAAAATATAGATATGGAAATAGATATTTCTTAAAGTAAAACATACAAATATATCATGTGCAAAGCCCCACGTTGGGCGCCAATGTAACGGTGAAGATTTTTAGGGTGATTTTCTTTTTTGTTCAACTTTGGATCCAGGGGCTTACTCGGGCGATAATAAATGTCCAATACCGTTACACAAAATAAATAGACACGATGGAAGACTTGTAGATATACGCTGTTGTTATGCTCCGGCTTTAATATAATAATATCTGATGATTCGTAGAAACAATGAAGATAGATGCAATATTATAAATATATTTAATGAATATGATGACGATTGAATTGATGTTGACAAGTTGGATGCCTGGATGGAAGATTTGATGTTGATCAGTTGCAGGCTAGGATGGAAGTGAAGTGAAAATTAACTAAGACAAGTTCATATGGGAAAAACACTTGAAAACCAACTTAAGTACCATCTCTGCCACAGCATAAATAATATCCCTAGCTAAGCATTTACTGTGACAAATCTTAACAATACATAACATGTTAAAGAGATAAAACTTTCTCATGCATAATGCATAAGTACATCACCTACCATCTTAAGCCAAAAGATAAGTTAATTGGATAAGAGGCAATAAATACCATAGCACTTAACTTACTAGGATAACAATACACACTCATATAAAAGGAATCACTTGCTAAAGTGCTCTTAAAACCTCTATGAATGGAAGACAATAAACAATGAAGACATAAACATTTGAAGCACTCATAAACTTGAGAATCAAAGGATGCAGCGTGTTCATGATCACTGAGGTAAATGACCTTTTCAAATTAAAGATAAACCATGATCTATTAAAAACAATTTCAAAGACAATGTTGATTATGATGGAAAATAAATTAACTTGATGATGATTATGATCGATTAATTACACAACAGGTAGAAATATAATTTGATATGAAACCAAAAACCTACATTAATTAATAATAACACAATCAAAATAAACAAAATAATAAACATGGTAAATAATGATAAACCTTAAGTCCTAACATTTCAAACCCTACCCTTATTATTAAGACCAACCATTCTGGTGCCGGTTACATATGCAAATGAAAATACAATTGCATAGCATTTTACCAAAATTGAGTAGTAAACTGCTATGCGATACCAACTAAATTATGCCCTGTTCCTGTATATTCCCCGATCTCCCGTATAAATTTGGCGACATTTAGATCCAAACTGACGGAGCCTTTCGATGCACACCCCCACACACATACAACATTAGCCTATTTATAGTAAGATGACTGTTTATGACATTAATCAAACAATTATGCAGATCTTATGTTGCATTTTGATGTGGCAGTGATGTCCATCACTGTTGGCAGGGCACCCTTTTTAAAGGGTGCCACTTTGAAATTTGAAAAATCATTAAAAGGGTGGGGGTTTAAACTTTGTTGGTAAAAAGGGTGGATTGATATAAAGGGTGGGAGTAAATTAAAAAGTGTAGGGGTTGTTTCAACTTCCAATATATTTTTATTGAATTATAAAATCATCCTATTTCCCAAGGATCATTGTCAAACCATATACGAAGATAAAATTCCATTTGATGCATGTTTACATGTTTCCAGTGCAAATCCACTATGCTGACATATTATAAATTTAACCATAGTCGCAAGTGCCGCACATGGTTAGAACTCTCTTTGCTTCTTATACACCCGTTATGTTATAAAGTTACAGGGACTTAAAAAGCGGCATGACATATGCTACAGCTTTTTGAGGGACTTCTGTATACAAATGGCGGATAAAGCATTAAGTGGCGGGGTCCTGACTTTGTACATAAAAAGGGTGCCTTGGTTTTAAGGGTGCCACAAAAATAAAAGGGGTGGGGGTCTGACCCCTCTGCCAACAGTGTCCATATATAATCACTGGAAACTGATGAGTACCAATTATTTTGATACAGCCTGTACACTTGATCTGTGAACTTTTGTCTTTTTTAAAGACAACTCTTGTTTCAATTAATTGCATGATGGAGGGATGAAAATTGCCGTCTTCATCTTCATCAGCGACCTGTCTTATTCAAGTTGTACATGTAGTAAATCACCTAATTTATAGCATTGAAAACAATGTTGTTTTTTTTAATTTGCAAAACAAACAAAGGCAAATGAACTTTTCTTGCTTCTTAAATGCTTGGTTTGAAGTTTCCTGTACATGGCATAATTTAGTGTTGGCCATTTGTATAGCAAAAACAAACATTGATGAAAATTTGTATAGCTGTTGTATTCTTTTGTATGCAAATGAAAATACAATTGCATAGCATTTTACTAAAATTGAGTAGTAAACTGCTATGCGATACCAACTAAATTATGCCCTGTTCCTGTATATTCCCCGATCTCCCGTATAAATTTGGCGACATTTAGTTCCAAACTGACAGAGCCTTTCGATGCACAACCCCACACACATACAACATTAGCCTATTTATAGTAAGATGACTGTTTATGACATTAATCAAACAATTATGCAGATCTTATGTTGCATTTTGATGTGGCAGTGATGTCCATATATAATCACTGGAAACTGATGGGTACCAATCATTTTGATAGAGCCGGTACACTTGATCTGTGAACTTTTGTCTTTTTTAAAGACAACTCTTGTTTCAATTAATTGCATGATGGAGGGATGAAAATTGCCGTCTTCATCTTCATCAGCGACCTGTCTTATTCAAGTTGTACATGTAGTAAATCACCTAATTTATAGCATTGAAAACAATGTTTTTTTTTTAATTTGCAAAACAAACAAAGGCAAATGAACTTTTCTTGCTTCTTAAATGCTTGGTTTGAAGTTTCCTGTACATGGCATAATTTAGTGTTGGCCATTTGTATAGCAAAAACAAACATTGATGAAAATTTGTATAGCTGTTGTATTCTTTTGTATGCAAATGAAAATACAATTGCATAGCATTTTACCAAAATTGAGTAGTAAACTGCTATGCGATACCAACTAAATTATGCCCTGTTCCTGTATATTCCCCGATCTCCCGTATAAATTTGGCGACATTTAGATCCAAACTGACGGAGCCTTTCGATGCACAACCCCACACACATACAACATTAGCCTATTTATAGTAAGATGACTGTTTATGACATTAATCAAACAATTATGCAGATCTTATGTTGCATTTTGATGTGGCAGTGATGTCCATCACTGTTGGCAGGGCACCCTTTTTAAAGGGTGCCACTTTGAAATTTGAAAAATCATTAAAAGGGTGGGGGTTTAAACTTTGTTGGTAAAAAGGGTGGATTGATATAAAGGGTGGGAGTAAATTAAAACGTGTAGGGGTTGTTTCAACTTCCAATATATTTTTATTGAATTATAAAATCATCCTATTTCCCAAGGATCATTGTCAAACCATATACGAAGATAAAATTCCATTTGATGCATGTTTACATGTTTCCAGTGCAAATCCACTATGCTGACATATTATAAATTTAACCATAGTCGCAAGTGCCGCACATGGTTAGAACTCTCTTTGCTTCTCATACACCCGTAATGTTATAAAGTTACAGGGACTTAAAAAGCGGCATGACATATGCTACAGCTTTTTGAGGGACTTCTGTATACAAATGGCGGATAAAGCATTAAGTGGCGGGGTCCTGACTTTGTACATAAAAAGGGTGCCTTGGTTTTAAGGGTGCCACAAAAATAAAAAGGGTGGGGGTCTGACCCCTCTGCCAACAGTGTCCATATATAATCACTGGAAACTGATGAGTACCAATTATTTTGATACAGCCTGTACACTTGATCTGTGAACTTTTGTCTTTTTAAAGACAACTCTTGTTTCAATTAATTGCATGATGGAGGGATGAAAATTGCCGTCTTCATCTTCATCAGCGACCTGTCTTATTCAAGTTGTACATGTAGTAAATCACCTAATTTATAGCATTGAAAACAATGTTGTTTTTTTTAATTTGCAAAACAAACAAAGGCAAATGAACTTTTCTTGCTTCTTAAATGCTTGGTTTGAAGTTTCCTGTACATGGCATAATTTAGTGTTGGCCATTTGTATAGCAAAAACAAACATTGATGAAAATTTGTATAGCTGTTGTATTCTTTTGTATGCAAATGAAAATACAATTGCATAGCATTTTACTAAAATTGAGTAGTAAACTGCTATGCGATACCAACTAAATTATGCCCTGTTCCTGTATATTCCCGATCTCCGTATAAATTTGGCGACATTTAGTTCCAAACTGACAGACCTTTCGATGCACACCCCACACACATACAACATTAGCCTATTTATAGTAAGATGACTGTTTATGACATTAATCAAACAATTATGCAGATCTTATGTTGCATTTTGATGTGGCAGTGATGTCCATATTATCACTGGAAACTGATGGGTACCAATCATTTTGATACAGCCGGTACACTTGATCTGTGAACTTTTGTCTATTTTAAAGACAACTCTTGTTTCAATTAATTGCATGATGGATGGACGAAAATTGCCGTCTTCATCTTCATCAGCGACCCAGTCTTATTCAGGTGGTACATGTAGTAAATCACCTAATTTATAGCATTGAAAACAATGGTTTTTTTAAATTTGCAAAACAAACAAAGGCAAATGAACTTTTCTTGCTTCTTAAATGCTTGGTTTGAAGTTTTGCTGTAATGTCCATCCCTCACGTTTGGATTTTCAGCAGCTTATGTAATTGGCCCGTATGTGCACATATATTTTGACTTAGAAATGTTATCCAGAATTTTGATCACACTCTTTATTGAACTCACTTATCAGTTTTTGATCAGGTTTAATATGACCCCCCTTTTTTTCTTCTCTCACTTCATTACAGACTGATGATAAAGCATTTCGTAAATGGGCTGTGGCAGTTCTGGATGGCTGCTTTGGGACTCCAGCTTCACAATTGGAAGCAGCTTTTACCTCTCTTTACCCAGCTGTCTTTGAGTCTGATTCGATCGAGTTAGTCCTTCCACCAGCTTCAACAAGCAGAAATGCTACAATATATAAGGGTGTGCCACATTGTTTGAACTATGGATATGATGAAAACCAACTGAAACGTAAAAAAAGTATAGGTGCACATGTGGAGACACCTGATGAGGATGAACCTGAACTAGTGATTTCATCTTCAACAGATGATGAGGAATATGAAGATGATAACGCAAGTAGGCGGAGACCTGATCAAGATATAGTAAATCGAGGTAGAATAGAAAAAAGAATTGTGCTATCAAAAGCCAAAACAGGCAGGCGACAACGCTCACGTTCCAGATCTCCTCTAAGTAGTAGTGATGATGAAGTTGACTTGAGAAGAAATGTTGTCAATATCCAAAATCCACAGCGTCCTTTCCAGGTACATCCTATGGACTATATTCTGGCCAATCCTGATGAATTTTACCTGAAAAGTGATAGTTATTTCGAGTTCTTTGAGCCACACAAACCTGACCTAGTATGTCGTGAAGATATAGAGAACAAAAAGGTCAGAGTCAAATTTGTATGTGAGATAGCTTCATGGCATGAAGAGGGAAGAAGGGATGTTTCATTAAAAAGACTGGTCAATGAATCCACAGAGCAATGTGTTCAGTCTGCCTTGGCAGCTTTGGCTCATGACCAAAAATACATATTGGGCATTGTTGTTGTTCCAGATGGGATGAAAGTGCTTCAAATAAAGAAAAGACGAAGATGGTACAAAATTTCAGAAACCCCCTTAGTTTTGTGGAGTGAAGAACGAAAGCTGTTTGCATTGCTCGAAATGATTAGAAAAGCATTGGTAAACTAATTGAAAAAGTGGCAATTATAAGGTAGGCCTATTTCTTTGAGATGACCCATATTTAAGGTGGGTATCATAAATTTCATTGTATTCTGAGAGATACAGGATTGCCACAAAGTGTACATGTACATACAACTGATCAATGTTCTGAAAGTACTGTAGGCCTACATGTATGCACTGAGCCAGGGGGGGGGGGTCTCACTTTGATTGGACGTGAATGTACAGCTCTATTCTCCGAACCCTAACCCATTTGTAGGGGGAATCTTTAGAAAAAAGGTCCATGTTTAGGGATTTTGTTCAAGATATAGGTCTACTCGTTATCAAACTTTTCGGGGCTGACAATGCATTGCAAGCTCCAGAAATTTCTGTAATTTTTATCATTATCATCATCAGGAGTTATGATGAAAAGGAGGTTTAATTTCCCTTTATATTCTTTATATTTTGAAGACATTTGAAAAAAAAATCTATTTCTCAATATTAGAAAAACTGACAAGAGGTATGTTTTGATATGATGTGTCACAAAAATTCATGTGTGAATGTACCGTCTCTGTGCTATATTTTTCTTGGCTGATAAAAGTTTTTGAAGCAGCGCCCGCAGGCGATGCTTCCCTATTTAATTTCACCGAAATGACTTGCATACGATTAGGTGATATGCCTCAACTTTCGTTGATACACCATTCAAAATACATTACGATAATCGAGCTCAAATGAGATCGAAAATTGTAGGTTAGGCGCATGCACATTCTGTATTTTTATGAGTTTGTTTTGTATGGCAGTACATGACTGAGAAAGAGAATAAATATAGTTTGTCTTTTTAACAGTCTGCAAGGGTTGGCCGGTTTGTAGTACTACAGGGTGTATCAAAATTAAGTACACAGTTTGAAAAATGCAGCTAGATTAAAAAGTACGAGGTCTGTGGTCAAAATTCTCTAGTTGATAACTTAATCAACATCTTGTCCTCCTATAGCTGAAAAATCACTAGCGTGTGACCGATAATAAGGATTTGGTGGCTACTTTTGTGAACCGATTACAAAAAGATGTTGCGCGAAGTCAATTAAAACTAGAGCCGCTGTGGCTCTCGAGCCACATATATCGTAGGTTTTTTCTGTGATGGCTGTTGTAACTCTGGATGGGGGCGGGGATGAGGTGGGGTTGGGGCTTGGTTGTTAGGATGTTGGTGGTTTATAGTTGTGCCTAATGCCCTACCAAAGGCTGATATCCTTCCCAAAACCTTTCCTATTGCACCACCAACTGCAAATTAGGTGTGTTTAGACGGTAGCCCACTTACAAGCAACTAAGCCGGCAATTAAATTATGCCAGGGAAGTGAGATTAGGCTGCAAGGGAGTGTGTGTCCACACGGGACTTACTTGTAAGCCAACATGGTCTATGAGCCAACTCAAAAGTAAGAGTGACCTTCACTGGTAAATTATGCCATGATTATGCACAATCAGAATAGAATTGGGTCATCAAGGTCATGCTTACATGCGAAGTTTACAAGCAAGTCTTGTTCACACTGGCCTTACATTGAATGTACTTCGCTACCGGGGCACTTCAATATGAAATGGATATAGGTGTAGGGCTGGCACTTTCGCAGTAAGGGCCATTCGGTGAGAGCAAAATGTAAACAATATGGGGTCATTGGGTGAGAACATGACTTTTGGAACCTTTGGGTGAGAGCCGAAACAGTGTCAAAAAAACCTCAAAAATCAAATTTTTAGTTCAAAAAGGCTTCAAATTTCTTTGTTTTGTCAAATAATAGGTAACAAAATCAGTGATGAATGAAAATTGCTGTTCAAATTGAAAAATAAGGGTCTTTGGGTGACAGATCAAATGGAAAAATAAGGGGCCTTCGGGTGACAGAACATGTGTTCGTAAAAAATATGGGGTTTTTTGGTAGATCGACGCTGAAAAAGTGGGTCTTAACAGCCCTACATGCGCGTGACCTCCAAAGTGGGAGTGCCCTCGGCTCGCTACATGTAAGATATCTTACATGTAAAATCGTCACTTGTAACTTGCATGTAGCTACATGCGAGTGCGTTTAGACGGGCACTACATGCAAGTTTACATTTGAATGTAGTTACAAGACTTTACAAGCGATCGTCTGAACAAGCATATAGATGGGCAGTCGAGTGCCACAATAGCCATGATGCACTTATGGTCCATGGCAAGCCCGATTCGACCTTTGTGGCATTAAACCCAGTTAACAGGAAATTAATCCAGTAAATCGATTCAATAAAGCAAATAAGCTCATGCATTCGATCACTAACGGCAACCAGCTTCGGTCGATTACCCCAGCTGCAGCGTGTGTAAACTCTAATTTGCATAGAGGCTGTACGTGAAATTATTGATTGGCTCCAAACAAAGGATTTGAACCGGTGCACGTAATCATGGCGCAGTGCAGTCCATTCAATCAAATGTTGTCATCAACCTATTTGATCGCAGTGCATTGTTATGTGTGTGAGACGAACTGTCGCGGTTGATTGCAATCAAACAAACGATGTCTTATGTATTACTTTGTTCCGTGATGAAAATCGTGATGTTTTATTTAATCACTCGAAAAATGTATTTCTTTTGTAGGCCTATTACTTTGTTTTGTGATGAAAATCGTGATGTTTTATTTCATCACGCTTTAAAACAAACGATTTCTTATGTATTACTTTGTTTCGTGATGAAAACCGTGATGTTTTATTTCATCATCACGCTCTAAAACAAACGATTTCTTGTGCATTATATTTGTTTTGTGATGAAAATCGTGATGTTTTATTTCATCACGCTCTAAACAATAATTATAGTTACATGCATTTCATGAAAAAAATCTTATTAAAACGGTAGGCCCTATGTTGTTTAGAAAAAATGTAGAAAGTGATGATGATGATGATGTCGATGATGATGATGATGATGATGATGATGATGAAGATGATGATGATGATGATGATGATGATGTCTCCAAAAGTGTCCCGGTTTTTTTTTCTTGCCCTAAATCGTGCGTATCTATTAATAAGGCACTTCAATAATCAATAATCAGTCCCGTGACGGCCTCCACTAACTAGCTACTAACTTGGGTTATGGGCCCTGATTTTCATGTTCACTGTCACTTACTCATCAGCGAAGTACGACCCTTTGTCAATTACCTACAGTACCAAATTTCGGCATACTATTTAAAAACTCATCATGATGATCGAACAGAGAGTACTTTAAATGTAGCTTGTACCGTTTTCGTGTGGCATTCTTCAGAAGTGAGCGGTCCGTTTACCAAAATTTTCGGTCAAATCTCCATTCAATTAACACGGGATTTGGCTAGCTATGCCTTGCCCTCACTCACTGTTTTACCAAAGTACGAATATTTCTGAACATCTAACCTAGCTGTAATTTTAGGTCATGTTAGAGAAATATATTTGCTAGAAGTTTTGAGAGTACTTTTAATATTGGCTGGTTATTTTTCACACATTGACGTTAACTAGGCAAATGCCTATCCTTTTAACGTGGCACGATTTGTAGAGGTCACAGCTCAATGGTGAGAGCACTGTGTATTGTGTATAGGAAAACGGACAGTAACTGCAGTATGCTTTGTTATTATATGGTTTACTTGGGGGCCAGAAACCAATCACTCCAGTGATGACCTATTATTAACTTGTTGCTTGTTTATAAATACCATTTTTTGGTGGCTATATGCCCAAACCTGAGATATTTTCCCCAATATTCAGAACTTATGACTCTTATGAGTTCGTTCTGTCAATAAGAACTAGCGATCTTGATTGTACTTATCATTTCCCCATTTCATTCTGATCAATAGGCCTACTGCTGAAAATTCTGATCAATTGACAATTTTAGAATGATTCCCTCAATTCATACTACATGTTCCATTGGCATTCATCAGTTCAAACTTGGTTCAGAAGCTTACCTTTTCCACCAACACAACTCAAAATACACATCACGAATAGCAAAAATTACAAACACAAATCACCCAACAAATCTGTCCAAATCCATCAAAATATTATCCAGTTCGGATGTGAAGACATATTAACATTGTTGCAATACCTCTTTATCTCAAACAAAGGTTAAGTTGTTACATCAACTTACATCATAAAACTGGTTTCAAAAAGACTTGACTGTTTGATACAATCAAGATAATTGCACTATGATCATTTTGTTCAGATATCTCCCCTTTTGCACTGAAACAATACCATAATATGTTTTGACAGAGAAAGTCACTGACCTGGTCAAGTTCATATTCATATTATACCACAGTCCCTATAATCTGTGGGTATGTACAGTGACACCATCTCCGTAAAGGCTATCGTTCACCAGCATAATACCAGCTCAAATTTGACCTCATCTTTTGGAATATGAGTTTTTGTACCTAGCACATTCAAAGGTCATTCAATTATTGTACAGAAATATTGGGCAAAAGAACTGGTGCGATGGGGATTGATGTTAGTGTTACTACTGAATATTAAACAGCTCTCCCAATGGTCACCCATTCTTACAGGGCCTTCTCCTCTAAGGTTTACTATCTCCCGGGTACTATCTATACCCTGATGAGGCAAGCAAATGGTTAGTGACATATTCCTCAAGTACTAGTAATATCTGTCTTTAAAGCTCTTAAACAAACGTTTTGTAATGAGTCAAAGGGGTAAGCCTACAGTACCACACGCTTACAACAACTGGGCACTTTACTCGAGGTATAAATACCCAGTTTACTCGAGTTAAATACCCCTCTCGCAATACAGCTAGTGTGAAAGTACCTTCGCATACTTACAACTGAACACCCCTTAGCTAGTGTGAACACCACTCCCTTCATTACAAAACAGCCACACCAATCCTGCCACTAATATAACAGCTCCTTTAAAACAAACCTCCCATATTACGCACAATTAAGAATAACACAAACAGCACCCACTCACCTTACAGCAGCTATCACACAAGTCATCTACAAAACTTTCTGAGTTCAAAGTAACTAAATTATTTGGTTTCAACTTCCTACAACCTTGAACTTGGTTCAAGTCCATTCAATCAATATCACATTACTTACTGCACTTACAACTCCTAAAATCCCTACTGGTATTTCACTTCTATGTAAACACCTTTCACTACTCCCTAGGGATCATTGTGCATTCACAACCTTATCAATCCATATGTTAATACTCTCTCCATTAATCTCCATCAACTGAAAACAAACAATTTGGCCAAGTTCAACTAAACAAACTTACCAATTCCCACTGCAAATACCAATTAATATTAACCCTTGAAACTCCACAAAAACCAGTCCAAACATTCATTAACACCACATTCATTAAATCATCAACTCCTCCCAAAACACATTTTTCTACCCTGTCACGTTCCACTACACAAATCGCAATTGAAAAAACAATTCAATATCCATTAATTACTACACCACAATTTATCGAAACCTAATACCATGTACCCAAGCACTCACACTATTTCACTGAAAATGAAGTAAGCTCGTGGCCACGTACAAATTCAAGTATCGTAGGAGGATAGCCTCCCTACGATAAATCAAAACAACATACAAATCACAAAAAAGTCTCACCACTTTCTTTACTGTTTACAGTTATTGACAGTTTTAGGCTTAGTCTTCCACATGCCCACAATTCTTCTGTATGCAGATTTCAGCTCTTCTCAACATGGCGTTCACACCACGTCTAATTTGAGGTCTGTCCTGCCTGAGAATGTCAACTTGTGCAATTAGGCGTCTCTGAAGTTTCTCAAGGTCTGCAGGAGGACTGGTGAAAACATTATTGCAAACTCTGATTCATCGCCAATGATGAAATCTTCCAGGAAACGTAGAGGACGGGCAAGAAGCCACTGACAGAACACAGTGCAACGTTGGTGATCTGCTTGCTGAAGTTGATGTCTCCTTATCGTCTGATAGGGATGATATCGCAAGTCATAAACGAGTTATTCTGTTAAAGGTTGCAGATGGTATTCCAAGTCCATTTTGATGGCAGCTAATTTGACCTCCTGCTTGCACTGCCTGCAGAGTGTTACAGACTCCTAGGATATTAGCAGCAGATCTTCCAGTTCGGGGGCGACCACAATGTTCTCTGTTCAGATTACGACTCGTTCCAGTTATCTGATACTTCCAAACATTTTTGTAAATAGCGCCACGTGAAGGGGGACCTGCATTTGGGTACTGCTGACAGATTCTCCGAAGTACTTCTGCTAGACTTCTGCTGGGTGCAATGGTACACTGCAACAAGGAAGGCCCTTTGCTCTGGCGTGCACTGTGGAGTATCCATTTTAATGTTGCTATTCTCCTTGTCAAGTAAAACCTAGCATGTGTAAGGAGATAGTTGCCCAGATTTTAAAAAAGTCACGTGTTATGTAACTCACACATGCACAGGATTGGAACCCTAACAATGAGAACAAATGATCGGTAGACCTGTATGTTTCTCTTGGCTGCACAACAATAACAAGCACCGGGCATTTAAACCCAATTGACTTCGCGCAACTGCCTTTTGTACTCGGCTCACAAAAGTAGCCACCAAATGCTTATTATTGGTCACACGACAGTGATTTTTCAGCCTTGGGAGGACAAGATGTTGATTAAGTTATCCCCGAGAGAATTTTGACCAAAGATCTCATACTTTTTAATTTAGCGGCATTTTTCAAACTGTATACTTAATTTTGATACACCCTGTACAAACCTTTTGTATTAACAGTCTAAGTGGAGGTTAACTAGGCGTGTAAGGTGAGACCACCAGATTTTGAAGGGGTTATATACTAGTTATATTATTCAGTCGTGAATTCAAAGAGTTTGCACTATACTCCGATTAAAAACAAAACGACACGCCATTTTATAAAGTGACTGTAGTGCCCTTAGTGAAACTTAGTGAAACTTGACAGGGCCTTACCAATTATAATGGTGTCTTATTTTGTATGTAATTTAGGAACACTCTTGATTTGCCAGATTACAATTTTATATTTCCCTAAATACTTACGCAGATCTTCCGAGTGACGTAATGGGCATAGTGACATTCGTTTATGGTGAAAGCTTCAGGAAATGGTACACGGGTATATGCAGGGGTTATTCTGTGAATTCAAAGAGTTTGCACTATTAATAACGAAACAACACGCCATTTTACAAAGTGACTTGTGTACTTTAGTGAAACTTGAAAAAGCTTCATCAACTATAGCGTGTCTTTTGTGTGTATAAATTTAGGAGCAAACTCTGATTTGCCTGATTACAAGTTTATGTTCCTAAAAATATAATGGAATATATGTCTTTAAAAGTTTGGGCAGATTTTCCTAGTTACATAATGGACACAGTAACACTTGTTTGTGGTATAGGGGTTCAGGAAATGGTAGGGGGTATATCAATTACGTGATTGGTGTATCATAGTTGAACTTGGTCAGATCTTCCGAGTTACGTAATGACCACAGTAACATTCGTTTATGGTACAGGGGTTCAGGAAATGGTAAAGGGTGTATCAATTACGTGATTGGTGTAAGTATGCAAATATACTAACGTTCACTACGCCGGCGAAGAGCAACCCTCTACATTCACAGCATCATAGAAATTATTCACATTTTCTAGACATATTGCATTTAAACATGCTTTACATGAACTTTATAAACATCATTCCGCCAAATTTCATTAATGTAACTCAATGCTTGTAACTTTAGCTTAGTTTAACTTTATGTATTATATGTGTTCTTTGTATTCATCACAAATGTACTTCTCCCCATTTAAACTTTAAATACGTTTATAATGTCACATTTACCAGTACAAACTGTACAACTCATCTGCCAAACCAGATTTCATGTAATCTTTCAACACAGCCTTATTTTTGCCAGTAACTAATATTTTTATATGTACATCTGAACGTTATATTTTTCCACCAAATAAAATGATACGAAGTACAATTTATGTGTTCAAGTGCTTGGCAAAGTGTTCTTACAGTATATAGCTGAACTTATTTGCTTCCACTTCAAACAGTGTTTATAAAATACAAACCTATTTAATACCCAAAAATTCGTATAAAACATACACTGTAAATCCAAGTGTTTAGGGTTTTTGTAACACTTTTTAACAATGCAAGGTGTTTATTTATCCATTTCGCACTAAGTGTATAGGACACCTAAACACCAAAGCAAACACAAAGTTAACACATAAACACAAAGAATAAACATGACAGTATTTAGATTCCAAACATTCAACGTGTTGAGTTCCAAAATTGTTTAAAAAGTAAACACACCAAATGTTTACAAAGTAAACACATGTGCATTTACTTTCCAAACAATTATGAAATAAAACAGTAGAACATCTAAATACTCGTAAGTGTTTACGCTTTGTATTTTATGTGTTAACTTTTGTGTTTAGGTGTCATAACTTTACTGTGTAAATGCCAAAATTGTTACAGACACCCTAAACACTTGGACTTACAGTGTACATTATTAAACCCAATCTAACAAACTTAACATTCATGCCAACACCTCATTAAGTAACTCTCTCCACCACACCGCCCCAAATAAAATCATCAGTTTCCAGCATTTCAAAGATTTCCTTTGACGCTGCTTAACCCTTTTTTTTATTTTTTATTTGAAGTTATTTCGATTTATACCGGAAGTGACCCCTTAATGACCTTTGACCCCCAAATCTGTGTACACCCCATAACAATGCATGTGTGCAAGTGGCGTCACTGTCCTACGTAATCTGTGGAAGAATATGCATTTTAAAGGTATTTCGTTTTATACCGGAAGTGACCACTTAATGAGATTTGACCCCAAATAAAAAAATACCACATATACATTGGGTGACTGCAGATCATCTGTGAACATAACGTTACTGTCCCATGTTTTACTTAGCTTATAGAAATGTTTGAAGGTATTTCGTTTTATACCGGAAGTGACCCCTTAATGACCTTTGACCCCAAATCTGTGTACACCCTATAGACACTGGGTAATAACAATGCATGTGTACAAGTGGCGTCTCTGTCCTACATAATTAGTGGAAGAAGATGCATTTTAAAGGCATTTCTTTTTATACCGGAAGTGACCCCTTAATGAGCTTTGACCCCCAAAAAATACCACATATACATTTGGTGACTGCAGATCATATGTGAACATATCGTTACTATCCCATGTTTTACTGAGCTAATAAACATTTTTGAATGTTTTTCGTTTTATACCGGAAGTGACCCCTTAATGACCTTTGACCCCAAATCTGTGTACACCTAATAGACACTGGGTAATAACAATGCACGTGTGCAAATCAGTGGCATCATTGTCCTACGTTATATGTGGGAGAAGATGCATTTTGAGCTGAAATTACGTTTTTGACCTCTATGACCCCTACGTGACCTTTGACCCCACGAGTTCCATGTGAAGCATGTGAGTGCTAGAGCAAATGTTATGGTTGACAAAAGAAAGAAGAAAGAAAGAAAGAACCTGTAAGAAAAAAGACACACTGTGTAATAACCGGCTTACACACACACACTCGTAGGCATATGTAGATAAAGAACTCAAATGCTGCGGTAGGGGTTCGACCCTTCAACCTCTCGCACTAAAACCCAAGGTGTCAACTACACCAACACAACCTGCTATGTCAGCATACTCGCAATTTTTGCATATTTTTGCAATATTATCTATTTCTTATTTAGTATCTTACTCAACAATAATATCTTTTTAAAATGTTTGTACTGCAGCTAAATGAGCTGATATTACTTTGTAGGACAAGACGGCATGAATAAATATCACTGAACGATTCTGACGATTATTAATCAATGCATGGACAAGACCAGTTGCTACATTTTCCTAGGGCCACTGCACCAAAGATTACGACACGAGGCCTTATTGAAAGCAATTTTTCAACCTACGACTCAATTATTCCACCATTCATTTTCGCTAATTTATAATACAAGCTTAATACAAGTTAATTATAGATACGACCATTTTGGTGATCGGACATGCATATTTTCTCCTTTTTAAGGCTTCGTCAGGCACAATATTGATCTTTTTACACGTTACTTTTTGCTTTATACTCGTGTTTCAAATATTATGTAAGGGCTCAGTACGGGAATTAAGCGAGAAATGACTCGTGTCTTCCATTTATTTTTGAGTGTGTTAAAAAACAACACCGCATTTGCAAGCTTATTTTCAACATTTTGTTATGTAATAGCAGAGGTCACTAGCCCTAGAACTCTGGCCATAGCAATCGATTTTAGAGGTCATGCCGGTAAAAAATACCGGAAATGACGACAATTAGAAAATTTCACAGAAGTGCTAACCACTACTTTGCAATTTGTTTCCACAAAATTCCTCACACAACACCAGGTATAAGGGACTGTTCACAAACACTTGTAAGGGGGGCATGATGCAAAAAAATCATCACGAAAATTTTTCAGCCCCCCCCCCCCTTTAGAGATCTCAAAAATTTCAGGGCCCCCCTTTTTGACGTGAAAATTATGGGTCAACCCCATAGAAAAGCATATAAACCCAATTTCCCCAGGAAAATTTGTGGTCATTTTTTTCAGGCCCCCCTTAAGAGGATCAAAATTTTTCAGGGCCCCTTTTGCATCAGGCCCCCCTTACAAGTGTTTGTGAACGGTCTCTAACTAAATGAAACTATCTCCGTAGTCCGGCTGCAAACTATTGTTATATCAGGTTAGATGGTTTTGCCAGTTGAAGTGTTTTGTTTTCGCTGATTATCATTCTTTAGGTGGTAAGTAAGTAAGTAAGTAACACGGCATTTATAATGCGCCTAATGCCAGAGGATACAAAGCGCATAAACACAGAAAAAACAAAAACAAAACAAACAAAAAGCAACATCATGAGAAAAGGTATGTTTTCAGAAGGGATTTGAACCCGGTGACAGTTTGGGCACTGCGGATATTTAGGGGGATTGAGTTCCATTTGTAAGGAGCAACCACTGAAAAGGCCCTGTCCCCGGCACCCTTGTTCGTCCTTGGTACACGAAGATTGAGACCGTGGTCCGAACGTGTGGTGACTGAGCCCTCATGAGGACGTTTAACAGTTAGGCACTCATCTATATACCGGGGACACAGCCCATTCAGTGACTTGTATATATAAAGCAGAGTTTTGAAAGTAATGCGTTCCTTTATACGAAGCCAATGGAGTTCTTTCAACAGGGGACTGATGGAAGTGCGTCTCGGCGACAAGAAGACTAAGCGGGCACATTTATTCTGGAGCCGTTGTAATCGATCGATATCCTTTTGCGCAATATTGTTGAACAAAACATTACAAATCGAGATTATTGGGGTTTAGAATTGTCACCCGTGGGTAATTCCAAATTTCCAAGGTAAAAGTTTATACAGAGGTCAAAATTCAAAATACTCATTAAAAAAAATCATACCAAAATATGCCTATGATCATAAGGATTCATAAAATAGATGGTTTGACCTACCTCCGACTTATCATTCCAGAGTGATAAGCCAAAAGGTCAAAGGTTAAATTTGAAGATCCACTGGGGTTAAAATAGATAAAATTCTCCAATTTTGATGAAAATGGTCTTAAATTGTTGGTACTGTTACCTTAATGCGAATAAAAATTATAGTTATACCTACCTGTAACGACTTGTTACCTAGTTAACCGATCATGGAAATACCGGAAGGTTGTCAGCTATAGGATTCAATAGGCAAATGACCTCTTTATGTCGTACCTAGGGAAGGCGTCATTCTCGGTGGTCCAAACTATTCTTTATTAGAGTTGTTATCACAAAAAGAACAATTTTCATCAACATTGGAGCATTTTATCTGTTTAACCCCTGTGGATTTTCCTGTTTAACCTTTTTGCTCATAACTCCACAACGATAAGTTGTAAATAGGTGAAACTATATAATCCTTATGATGAGAGTAACCATTTGCTATAGGTTTTGACAAATTTGGACCAGTTTTGAAATTTAACCCCAATATAAACTTTGACCATAGATATCTCGAATTGCCCAGGGGTGAAAATTTTTTCTGAATCTTGTTTTGTACCACCCATAGAACAATAATCAACAACTAAAAAAAACAACCTTCCTTGGTCCCGGGCCTTGGTCTGCCACCGGAATACCATGGTTGAAGAGCTTTCAACCATTACATAAGTATTTCGTATAATAAATCTTGGCAGTGCATTCAACAAATTATTTTCACGTATCGCTACGGTAATTAATCCCGCTACATCACTACTTCTACGGCGAGTTATGATTATTCGGGGTCGAAGTGATGTAATAATCGGATTAACTACCATAGCAATAGATGAATGCAATTTTTGAATAGATCGCCCTGCATTACAAGCAGGTTGCACTCTTACAGGTGCGAGTGATGAGCAAAATATTTACATTTTATTCGCTGGCGAAGTGATGTAATAATTACCATAGTAAAAGGGTAAAACAATTTGGAATATATCGCACGTACTTCACAAGTACGTTCACGCGGTACATCTGCATTGAACCATATCATGCTGATCACTCGCACCTGTAAAAAGAGTGGTATCGTATTCAATCTATGATTGCAGACATACACAGGTGATGAGTGCAACCTGCTTGCAGTGCAGCGCGATATAGACGAATCTCACGAGCCAAGTGATGGTCAGAATTTAGTACACCAAACTGGTGGTGTGATTGCCTAACTGGGTGGATTAAAGCCGCTTAAAATCGATGTTATATTGTATTGTGTTGTAATCTTTCATCATTCTATTGTCTATGTGTAACACAGGTGATCAAATGCAGTTTAAAATCCCCGCCAAGGACGTACACCACATTTCGCCATACTGCATTTTAGAAACGCTTGCTGTTAGAATAAGAAAAATGTTAATTATTGGAAAGGTCACGGCAACCCTGTGACCTTTCCGGAAAAAGCCGAGTGGCAGGTTTTTCAAATAAATATTTTCTGTGTAAAAACTGTACCATCAGATAGGTAATGGAATATATGAATGTTAACTGTACATCTATCATAACAATTTTTGATAACAACTTGCGTCACAATTCATCTAGTATATCTTATATACGCCATTTTTCTTTTGGAATTAAGTGAAAATGAATTCTGTAAAAACTGTAATTTTTTAATGTAATTTTCACATTAGACCCCACAAAAGATTACCGTTTTGTAGTTATGATAATCTAATCTTTTGATTTCGTAAATAAAATTAGGGTTCTAATGTGGATTTTGGATGCAAACTGGAACAATCCAATGCCTTGTCAAAAGCATTTGCTTCAAAATGGAGTTCGGATGCAGTTCGTAATACAACTTCCGCCCACTTGCGGGAAACCACAGCAGGGCACGTGGCCGAAATCAAAATCGATTTGATGTATTGTGTATGTATCATAGGACCCTCGTATTAATTGTGTCTATGCGCTTGAGAAAATTCCAAAATATGATGTAGTAATGAAGTTGCGATTTATTAATATTATATGTTTAAATTTTCACGATGACATTATCAAGTCCTTCGTGGCCGAGCGGTCTAACGCACTGGTCATATGGTATATGTGATAGCGGCGCAGTGCAGCGTGGGTTCGAGCCCCGCCTCTGCCTAATTATATTTCCTTCTTTTTTTTAATTTCATATTATGTTAGGGAAATGTGGCTGGGAGAATGTATGTATGGCGAAGAGTGGTGTGCCAAGGACGCATCATTTAATATTTGTGACCGTAGCACGAATGAGCCGTAAATGTCCTCAATTGTATTCTGAGTTACAGTGTAAAATGGGCATGAAGGTCATATTCATAGGTATTTCAATTTGGTGCTACGTGTATCTCATTAAATGAGGTACACGTAGCACCAAATTGAGGTACTATGAATACGACCTTCATGCCCATTTTACACTGTAACTCAGAATACAATTGCGGACATTTACGGCTCATTCGTGCTGTACGGTCACATTTTAGGTGGGATATACCCGACGGGGACCCAGCTATGGCTGCCATTGAGGTGTAGGAATGCGTGAAATTGGATTAGTCTATACGTCGACTATCACGCAGGACTGTTGATATATTATTCCTTTGTATTTTATTATTAAAAATCAATACATGAATACATTTCATTATAGGAAAACTCTAATCCATCTAGAAAAAAACCCAGGAGTGCATTATCATGACCATCTATGTTGTTGTGCTATCTAGCGTGTCCTTTCTAGACGGACTAGGAAAATAGCCGAAGTTAATCAAGGCGCAGGGAGGAGTGAATGTAGTTTGGTGCATGGAACATGGTGCCGAGAGTTTTTACACCAAAAGACACTGGCAGCGTAACCGGGGCACATTGAGCCTCACTTTTTTCAAGGGATTAAAAAATCAAAGTAAAGAGAAGTTTAGTTTAGACAAAAAAACTAATAGCGGATATGTGGCCTGACGTAAGCCCTAAAAGAGCAAGCAAGCAAAGAGAGCAGGCTTCTTTAATCAAACATCAAACCACAAGTCGTGATTAAGATCCGCATTTATTAACATTTTTTGAATTTCTTCGGATTTGAAACTTGGATTGCCAGGTTTGGGTATAGGACCTTCATAACTGTAGTTACACTCACAGTCTGGAAAGGACTCGGGAGTGCAACACGGAATGACATCATCAGATCGGCTATCTAATAAGCGAGGACCTAGGACCATAGTATCCAAAAATATATCCAATTTGGACATCATTTCAACTAGAACAGCTTGGTGTTCGGGGAGAGCAGTATCCAAAGGATATGCTTCATTGGGATCTTTGTCAACATTGAACATCAGTGGAGGATCGTGATGACTAAGACAATCTGGTGGGAATCTAGGATTAGGAGTACAAGCTCCACAATAGGAATTTAGCGCTAATGGGAAACCACCATCTCCACATCGTCCTGGTTCCGCGTGATGACCCTCCTTTGTCCAGGCTCTCTGGGTATGGAAATGGAACTTGTAGCTGCGATACCGTATAGTATATAAAGTGCTGTCGCAATAGAATACCAGAATACGTGGCTCGTTGCTTGTTACGTCAACTTCGTTGAATAAACGTTTCATAGCTACGGGTTCCGGCTGAGGTTCTGGCCACCAATTGAAGAGGGTTGAAGAAATATCTTGACCGTCCATTGGCCTATCATCAGGAACGGAACCACCAACGATATTCATTAATGTTGGAAAGATGTCCGTCATACTGGTTAATTCATCACTGGTAGTTTTGGGTCTGATGTGGCCTGGCCAGTGAAATATAGTAGGTACACGAATACCGCCTTCCCAGAATTGCATTTTTCCACCTGTAACATGTTAAGAAATTTCATGTATTCATTATGCATCATCAAATAATATTTGTGTATTTCAATGATAATGATCATGATGATATGAATATAATTCTAGCACTCACTTCAGTTTTTGATGGTATCCGAGGGCACTTAAAGGGAGTCTCCGGTAATCATTACATTATGCCCTATATGTTAATAGAAAAACAATTTATCAAGCATGACTCACATGGTTTTATTTAAAACAAATTCATATTGAACATAAAAACGAATAAAAACAGTCGGCTCTCAACACGCAATATTCAAAATTCCCGCTCCGAAATTGTTTAAGTTCAATTACGTAATGCTTATTTGCGCTCAATTGTCGTCAACCTTCATTATATTACTGGGATGTCATTGCACTCGATTTTTTAGGCGCTCGGGAACTTTGAACATCGCGTTTTGAGAGAAAGATATTTGTATTCGTTTTCATGGTCACTATGAGTTTATTTTAAATAAAACCACGTGATTCATGCTTGATAACTATTTTTCTTAGATTATAAGGCATAATGTTGTGATTGCCGGAGACTGACTTTAATTCACTTGTTATTTTAACAAGAAATATCCGCGTTATCGACTAATTAGGTAAAGGTTATTAATTGTTATAGGCTCTTCAATGCAATCGCATCGATCAATTCTTTAGGATTCCGAGAATTCAGTGAACATTGAACGACACACTGAAACCAATGGAGTGGAATTAAATTGAATTAAATTAAATGCGTCAACAAGAAGACGATATCCAAATAAAGGTGATGTTGACATAGGCCTACCTCAGTGACAGCTTCCTAACATGTAATAATGTTATCGCCCGTTTCATGTCCCCCACAACAGACTAATTACTAAATCACACAATTATAGCATACAAAACACCACACTGACCTAGATCAGTAGCTGAACTCCTCAAGCACTGTACCCTGAGAGTTGTTGTCAGCAAAATTTACCCATTTTACAATCTATATTAATAAAATAATGAGCTACAACCCTATTATTCCTATATCTTCGTGTCAGAATTTGACATGATAGCAGGGCGAATCCACTAGTTCTTCAACAGCTACGCATGTGTTTGATAATTTAGAGATAGAGGCCGAGAAATCAGGGTAAGTATAACGCAACACCGTACCTATACAAACACCACATGTACGATATAGATCCTTCCCACTACGCATACGCATGCACCGCTGCCATCCATCAGCTGAAATTACTCATTTTTACGATCTGCGCATGCTCAATATCCCTTAACAGTGTCATCCAGGGACATTGGAAGATTATTCTATATGGTACGGAATGCCACCACCTTGCTGGATGATACGAGTCAGCTTGACCCTATACATTTTGGATGGATGAACAACGATGGTACAATCATGCCCCTTTAGTGTCTGTTAAGGGTCTTTGATCAATTGTGATTGATCAGGAATGGACTGCCTAATATACTGGGTCTCTTGTGATCCAAAAAAGACGTATCAAAGTTGAAAAGAAGTATTATGAAGTTGAAATAAAAGATGAGCTGAGTTGAAACACATAGTAATTCTACCTCTGGCTATTAGCTTTCTAACTCTAATAGGGACTTGTGAGTTGTTTTCGTAGATTCCTGATCTAAACCTTGACTACAACATGATTATGACATTGACTACCCATTTTGCCGTTAGAAATATTTTTTCAGCACCTTGACCCCCAAAAAAAAAAAAGGGGTACTATGCATTTTTCTGTGGCGAAAATGTTTGCTTTCAAATAATACTAAAAAGTAATTAGATACATTTTCATACCAACACGAATTTCTTAAAAGTAAAAGTGAAGGTTTGGGAGTTTTTATTTCCACTGGCCCTTAATTTTGTTCTATTTTCTTAATTTTACGCTATTACACATCCATGTATAGAATGACCTGTGGAAACATACCTACCCAGCAGTCATCTATAGGGTCCACACTGAATATTTATGGTGTCAAACCTTGTAGGTAGGGGTGTGTGAACGAACTAATTTTTAGGTTACTGCTCCTAGCCTAAATTACACAATACAATTTCCCTGTTCTACTATAATAAACGGAACACCTCAAAACTTGAAATCAGTCTTCTTAAATCTGTCATTTTAAGCTAATTCAATGCATTATGAGCGCCATATTGTTAACTAATGGAAAGCACATTTTCTGTCAAACAATTACCCTCCAGGATCTCCAGACACACCCCAATTAATATTTACACCGTGGGGTTTATGCATACCCCTTCGAAATTTGCGACAACATATTCCATACTGAATGTCAAGTCTGTATTTTGGGTTTGGGTTTTAAGAACATTCAAATGTCGGGTTATATAGAGGTCATGAAAATGATTTAAACTGAACGTTGTATATGAAAACACACTACAAAAGCATTTTTAAACGTTGTCAAAATATGTTATTGTAAACTATCTCTGTGTTGACAAAAAACATGGTTTTTAATATTACGAAAACGTTTTATACCTTATATATAACCAGATTTTCATATTTTCTGTCAACCTTTTCTAACCATTCTGCAGTTACTGTCCGTTTTCCTATACACAATACACAGTGCTCTCTAAACCGTGTTAAGTCTGCAAACCATTATACAATAAGCAGAATATTGTCTCATTTCGTAAACAAAAGCCCACACAGTATTGCTACCATGCGTTCGCTTTATAATGGTTCACCCAACTGAAACTATAATACCAGCTCATTGCTCATTACACAGGTAAAACAGAAACATGTGTAGTGTGGATTTAACCAGAGAAGATCTGATTTAATCAGTTGAGCTGTTTTCATTGAGTGTTATCTTGGTTTAATAGCTTTTAATGGGGTTTAAGTCCTGCAAAGGTCGCGGTGAATTCTACTGTAGACATGACTGCATCATGCCTTTAGATAATGTTCAAAACGTTTTGTGTTTGCTGGGTATGCATACCTTTGAAAACACCTGCATCACCTCCTTCATTGCAGAGCTGCAACCAAGGACCATTATCAGACGAGAAGATAGACAGCGTGTTGGAAGCCAAACCCAAGCGTTTTACCTCGTCTAATATGGCGCCCACTTCCCACGACATTTCATTGACGTTGTCACCATAACGACCTGAACAAATAAAAAACATTTATGGCAATTTATCAACATACGTCATGTATATTTTTCTTTCTTTCTTTCTTTCTTTCTTTCTTTCTTTCTTTCTTTCTTTCTTTCTTTCTTTCTTTCTTTCTTTCTTTCTTTCTTTATTTATTTATTTATTTATTTATTTATTTATTTATTTATTTATTTATTTATTTATTTCTTTATTTATTTATTTATTTATTTATTTATTTATTTATTTATTTATTTATTTATTTATTTATTTATTTATTTATTTATTTATTTATTTATTTATTTATTTATTTAGTTCGACCGAAGCCAGGCTAAGCCCCATAGTGCTCAAGGGATGCCATCCGTACATGCTACACGAACAGGGACAAGGACAAAAAAAACCCAACAAGACCAACAACAACAACATCCAACAGCGTTTTAAGATAGGTGATAGAAGACAGTCTAATAATTGTGTATTATATGTCGAAACAACCAAGCAAACATCTTTGCACTGATATTTGTATGTATATCTATATTTTTTGTAGCTTAATATAGAACAATGTTGAAAAATAAAATACCGTTTTGAATTTAAATGACCGAGGGATGGGCTGAGGAGGGTAGGGCTAACTACTGAAAGCATACCTCGCTTCGACGAGCCTCTGAACCCTTCATTGCTGCTAAATAGATCAACGTGCGTTTGGGTCAATGCATAATACAAGAAGAAAGGCTTCCTGTGAGGAGGCGGTGCCTGTTGAGAACCTCTAATGAAGTCTACAGCGTCATTCACTAAAGTTTCACCGAGTCCATAATGCGAATTCTGTCGGTCGGACATCCGGGCTATCTCTAGTCTCGGGCCCAAACTGCATGTGGCTCACGGTTTGTTGTGAACAACAGAAACCGGCTGTGAAGGAGGCTACATAGCGATGTTGCTGGAGTGGCATTCAATTTCAGAAAAAACGACACTCGACTATGGAATTTAATTTTAAGTTTGTCAGTATATAAACGGTAAATCAAGTAGGTTTCTTTCACTCTGAAGACTAAGAAACGGTTGTTTGATTCCACTGACTATTTGCGATCGAAATTTACATAACACCAATGACAGAAATCATCAACAAAAATCGAATTAGGGACTTGTTTTCACTCGAACATCATCAACCGGAAGTGACGTGACACGGACCGACAGCATAGGGCTGCTGGATAATGGTAGCGTTTTTGTATAAAGCGCATGCCAGCGTAGCTGGTTCGTCTACATGCCACTGTTAATGATAAAAGGTCTGGTTAATTTCATGATTTCATAAAAACGATGCAAAGTATTATAATCAAAAAAAGAATATGTAGGCCATTTCGATTATTGGGTTAAATGTGTTTCCGAATGCGTTTCCGATTTTAAGACTGTACATTCTTTGTATATGCCCATCACCCAGACGTACCATGGTCCAACATACGCCATTGTTAATGTCGTACGCCATATTACACTTTTCATCACACCACCCAGAACTAAATATAAACACCAGATTTTCGGCTTTAATTTTTTTAAAAACAAGAACGGTCTTTAAGAAACAACGCCATAGATGAAGATCGTGTTTTATAATTTTGCATTGATAGGTACTTGGAATGGTAGTGTTTTTTTTTGTGTGTGGCACAACTAACCGATTGGGAAATGACGGAATTTATGTTTTCATGTTTAAAAGCGCTCGATAGTAAGCACATATGCTAACTATAGAGTTTTACGGCATGGTACTATAAACTAGTGTGTATCCTTCCTACACTGATGTTGAATTATTACTCTATTGCTGAGCCACGGTTGTTTGATGGGATCATTTATTGGTTTTTCAAACAAAACATAATGTACAACCAAATTTTAGGCTTAAACAGCTAAAAGCGATATCATGCTAATATAATATTATACAGATGATTTTGAGTCATTCGCAACTTTAATTTCCCTTCTTTTACAAAATTATTCACTTTTATAGCATTTTTTAAAGCTTTTTTCGGATATAAAATGTGCCTATCAATGACAAAATTGGTGGCGCTATTTAGTTACTGGAAATTACTCTTTCAAGCTTTTATTACAAATAATTCCTTTTATTGTTTGATAAAATATGTTTATAAAATTTCCTTGTTGCTTGTTTCACCTATTCCAGCTGTTTTAATGGCAGTATTAACCACCTACCTCTTGCAAATAAAGAAATATGATTTAGGATAAAAAGCGCCATCTATAGTTTGCATTTAGTTAAAAATGAAGTCAATTCTATATACATCCAACAACCGTGGAGCAAAAAGCGTTTGGTATTTAACCAATGAAATAGCGGTGCGGCTTTTCCCAACGCAACAAGCAGCGCTCTACTTCATTGGCTAATCGCTATCCCTCATTGATGAAGTATAAATTCAGCTTTCGGCATTATGATTGCAGTCAAGATCTGCTCCTTTTTTAATTCCTTGATTTTTGGTAATCTACCAGTTTCGAAAGCGGGAGGAGCTTTAAAAATATATCTCTTAAAGGTGGTATGTACTCCTCCTGGAGCCAAATGTTATAAACTTACTGCACACGAAGAAACAACGTAAGTTCATTGGACAACCAGGAATCCGCGCAGTTGTTCTTGTACCGTAATTTTATAACATTTGACCCCAGAGGCCTTTAAACTTTCTGAGTACGTATCACATTTAAGAGTCATATATTAAAAGGGCATTTCGTGATCCACAGCCTCATCCCACACTTTTCTCAAAAAAGTTGAGATTTTTATACCACTGGAAACCTCTGGCTACATAATGTTTATGTACCAAATATTTCTTGCAAATTAATCCGTTTCGCAAAAATATCGTGAAATTTGAATTTCTTTCTGGTATACCAGAGCAAAATTACAACACATTGTCTATGGAGCAGTGTAATACACATAATCATGCATAACTCGCAAACGCAAAATCGGAATCAACTGAAGTTTTGGGAATGAGCTATTTTTGTCGATATCTACTGAAAAAATGTCATAAAAAGAGGCTGCTAGGATCACGAAATACTCCTTTAAGCTTCTCCCATTTTCTTAAAATTGGTGTATTGAAAGTGTAATTCAGTTGTGACGAATGTCAATTGCTTTAGATGTCTCTAGACTTCTTTATAGCTCTGGTCTTAATTTGGCTAAATCCTGTTCAAGTGGTGGGTAACACAAAGCATTGTATTTTGTCTAGGTATGTATACCCAAATAGCTTTTATATACATAGAGTGGCAATAGATTACGTAATGCTTTGTTCCTTTGATGCCGATTTGATTTTCCGACAGGCTAAAAAGGGGTTCCGCCATTAAATTGGTCACTTGGTCATATTAAGGTAATACACTATTTTAAAGTGTTGCGATTTGGTAGTTCACAACATCTTGCGAATGGTAGTGAGCTTCGGCAAAAATTACATTGCTCATTTCCTTGCGAGCGTGTAGAAGAATTCAAATATCACAGAAATGCTTTTATAGGTCCTGTGGTTCTTGAGTTATGTTGTAAAGAGGGCTGAAACAACAACACTTTTGTAAAATGTACATAACTCATTAACAACAATAAATTAGGCAAGTTTTCAAAGTATAAGATTTGTAGAATGAACTTTTGCAAAACATCAAAGTGTTATTTTTCAATAATATATTGATTCAGACAATAAAAATCGATTTTTTTTTTGCTGCTTCGACCAACAATACCGCATCTACCCTTAACGCTCTACACAATAGGCGGTTATCAATAAGTGACCACAATACAGTTATGTGTATGGGCAGTCATTTGTAAAGTGGTACCATTGTTCCAAGTATGAATTAAATGTAGACCTAGCAAAATGAAAAAGAACAAAATAAAAACCTATGTGCCAATTTAAAAAGATGACAAAAAATCGCTATACACCACTATGGAATGAAGCCGATGAATTGGACACTGGTTAGTGGTTATTGTACACAACTTTTACGAAATTTCCTAATGCATGCAACGCTGGCAGATGTGAAGTGAGATTGTAATATCCTATCCAAGAGTATTACATAAATGAGAAAGAAACCATATCAGGTTTCATAGACCATTTCGGTCAATTCTGAAGGCGCTTGCATTATTGTAACCCAGAGGAGGCTTAAAGGAATTCCTACAATGCGCCATGATTGGAAAATTTGATCAATATAACCTAATCTTAAAGGCAAAGTCCCCATTACCATTACAACACACACAAAATGGTAATTTTAAAATTGCAGCCAACGAGCTAATAGTTAAGACTTAGGGGCTGTGCAATAATTATGAGCCCCCGGGGGGTAAAATTTCCAAACGGCTCGCCAAAAATCGCTTGCCCCACTCTCGACCCGCCAAAAATCGCCTGTCAAATTTTTGGGATCCCAATTTGCAAACCTTAAATGGTCTAGATGTGTGTTGCGAGCGCAGCGAGCAGGACAATTTGCATATTGAAGCGTTTCCGTACTGTTTTCTTAAGCCTTTTTAGAGCGTTTTACAGGGTGTATCAAAATGATTGGTACCGGGCTATAAGACATTTTCAAAAATATATCAAAAATATAAAATTGCTAATTAATATAGTTTTTGTACTATAAATAGAAAGGGGCATATGTTAACTTATTGATCTATTAATCTGAAGTTAATAGGTTGATGCATCTGGGAGCTATTGTCATTTAAACTAAGATCGACGTAATCATGGTTTGACTTACACAGCACAAGATGAATAGGTTCATTGCTTGAACCATTTATTGCATGCTGCATACTCTTCAATATCCCACTTCAGTATACATAACATAAAATTGCTTTACACATTCTTTTAGAAGTTCCTGCCTTACGACTCTGGCAGTGTGAGGTGAAGCCCTATATTGAAAGAACTTAACAACTGGAATGGGTCCATTCTGTAACTGCCCATATCAAATTTTGAAGCATTGCAAGTTATAGCATGTTTGCATGGGATACGCCTTGCTCTTAGAAACTGTCTCCTAAATCTTCTCTGTACTTCTCCATAGCTTCGTGTCGACCAGTGATTCTTAACTATGAATGCACACTGAAGTGTGGAATACTGTGGAGCCATTCCAATAACTTTTAACAGGTCTAAACTAACCTACACTGTCTACAGTCTATAGCCATTCTGCCACACCATCTACTTAGTAATCTCAAAAATACAATTTAAATTACCGCCCTGGATGGTGTTGATACACAAACTTCTTTCACCCCACCTAAATTATTCAAGTCAATAATATTACTCTCAAGCAATAAATATTGATTATTACATTAATATATATTATTTATGAAGAAATAGGCAAGGAAAATATTAAACATTTCCATGATTTTCAACATATCATCCTCACAAGGTATTTGCAGTAAAATAGAGATTTGAAATGGTGCGCTACTGATCCAGCGTTACGATGAAAAGTGTAAAAACACCTACTTTCCTTTAGAATCATGTAACTTCTGAATAGAATGTGCTATCTTTATGATCTAAAATTCTTAGAGAAGATAAAACTACTGTAATTACAAATATTTAATCAATTAACCCCAAACTGGCACAAAAAATAGTAAAAAATTCGGCAAAAATGAGAAGTCTTCGGTACCAATCATTTTGATACACCCTGTATTAAAAAGGCACCCCATGAATGTGTGCCAAAATCGCTTGCCCCCCCCTCTCGGCTTGCCAAAATTGCTTGCCCCCGCCCCCTTTCGGCTCGCCAAAAATTTCTTGCCCCCTACTTTTACCCTCCCCAGGGCTCATAATTATTGCACAGCCCCTTATCAAATTAAATTTGATTTTCTTATAGAAAACATTCTTAATGTCCCACTGCATTAATTTTATTCATGTTTTGAATGTTAAATAAAAGGATGAAAACACCAGATATTTGCACACAATCCCAATGCAAGGTATGGTCAACTATGCCACATTTGTACAAAAGCCAGCCAGACCAAGGTCAGAAAACCCCATTCTGTTTATGGGAATGGAATATACATCCTCTGATTGTAACCCAAAATATCAGGCTACCTGTTGTCACTTAATCTCCTTCCCAGTCGGTTACTGGCATTCCTAGCACGTTTGCAATTGAGCTACATGCAACCGTGTCCCGAGACTACTGGTTAAACCAGTAGTCTCGGGACACGGTTGCATGTAGCTCAATTGCAAACGTGCTAGGAATGCCAGTAGTCTGGTTACCACTTACATCAACATGCACAGGGACGATGGTCGCATTGATTGCTAATGATTCTGGGAAGCACCGGAAACGTCTATAGACCTTTTCCCCTCTTTCCCATCATGCACTATTCCAGGGGGGTATGAGTGTCTCAAACTACATCATCTCCCCGGGGGAGTACAGAGTTAAGTTCATTACATTCTGGAATACGGACATTTCGGCTGGTGCCTTCATCACAAAAAAGGAATCCCCGATAATCACGATAATGGCGCCGCGATCACTAATACCTTTCGGGGGGCAAAAAACAACATTTTTATGCCTTATGGACATGGTGTCATCACCCAAAAAAGTTTCCTGCTATTGACACCTAACTTTGTATACATTTTATAGACCTAATGGTGATAAACTAATGACGGGACACGCCGTGATATTTTGTCGGCGTGTGTTTCACTTTTTTTTCGGAGATGAAAATAAAATGTAAACACAATCTCTTACACAGATGTTCTGCGTCGCTCCGTAACTGCATCACTCGTGTATTCAATAATTGCATAATTAGTAACATCGATGGCCTTTACGATAATCCGCATATATGGAATCAGTATGCCCATATTAAGACAAAATAATTGCAAAGGTATGGCAAAGACCATCGGATGCACACGATCTATGAGGTTGATGAACTACGTCATATCCCCTGGAATAGTGCATTGTGGGATAGAGGGAAAAAGGTCTATTGATGATAAAGTAAAATGTACCTGCTCTTCGACGTCGTCACAATACCAAGCATTACCAATCCCAAAATTCGTGCCAACGTAGTCGAACCCATGGTTATAAGGCAGGTGTTCACCATCATTGTGACTGTGTGCATTGACCCCTGCAATGAAGACGATAAAAAATTCTTTTCTTTCAAAATTCTCTTTAATTAACATATTCCTATTCTACCAAAAAATCGAGACTTTAGGTGGTGTATTTCTGACAAAATCTGAGATTTTCACCAATTTTCACTAAAATAAACATCTACCAAAAAATTATCCCCTTTAATGAATGGCTATTATTCCAAAAAGTTTGGCGGTATGCCGAATGTGGGATATGCATTCCCCGGATGCATTCGAAGCAGAATTTATTTCTGCGCGTATATGACACCTCGTTTGTTGCAATATTGCAACAAACGAGGTGTGGTTCCAATATTGATATCGCAGCGTACATTTAATGACCGTAACCCAAGTTTGAAGTTGCAGTAAAATCCTATTGCTTTGTATTCAGTATCCATTGAAATTCTCAATATTTTTTCTTGCCAACAAGGTCCTAAATGGCCTAAATTTGTGCTTTCAATGGTAAAGTTAGATTCAAAATTTCCTGATTGGGAGGTGTTACCAAAAGATGTCACCCTAAGTCCTCCGCTTCTTGTGATCTTCTTGGTCTCAAAAACATTGAACTTGTGATGTTTTAATATGGGGTTAAAGGAGTATTTCGTGATCCTAGCATCCTCTATTTATGTCATTTTCATTAGATATCCACGAAAAAACCTATTCCCAAAATTTCAGTTGATTCCGATTTTGCGTTTGCGAGTTATGCATGATTATGTGTATTACACTGCTCCATAGACAATGCGTTGTAATTTCGTTCTGGTGCACCTGCAAGAAATATTTTGTACATAAACATTATGTAGCCAGAGGATTCCAGTGATATAAAAATCTCAACTTTTTTTGAGAAAAGTGGGGGGATGAGGCTGTGGATCACGAAATGCCCCTTTAAGTAAATATTGACCACTGATGTAAATAATGATATTTTTATTGATTATCACATGTTTTGACCTCCTCCAACTTCACGAAACAATGCTGCAACTTTCAAATCTTGGGTTACTTTCATTTAAATGTACGCTGCGACATCAATATTGGGCCCATTCCAACAAATGATGTGTCATAATGCACAGAAATAAATTCTGATTTGAACGCATATCCCACATAATTAACTGTTTTGGAATAATAGTCATTCATTAAAGGGGGTAATTAATTTTTGGTAGATGTTTATTATAAAAACGTTTAATTCATTCAATCAAAATATTAGCCGAATGTACGTATTTGGCAAATGGAATGTTGACAATAGGCTATTCCAGTTGAAATCCACACTACCCTGTGGAAGATTTTGGAAATATCTAACACAGAGGGAGTATGTTTTTCAGATGTAAATGGTCAGGGTTAATCATTTTGAAACCCATACTCCCCCGGTATTTTGGCTAGTGAGTATTTCATATAGAAGTTACCCTATTGTTTATTATATTCAAAACTCATACTCCCTCTGTGGAAGACTTTAGTTAAATCTTCCACAAGGGCAGTGTGGGTTTTAAATGGAATAGCCCAATACATCAAGCGCCCGGCATCAGTCACGACGGGAGTACTGACACAAGCTGACACACTTTGGCGAGATAGCCGCTGGTATTAATTAGCGATGTTCTTTGGCTGACTCTTTGCTTCAACCCTAACTCTAAAAAACAGCTCTAACTCTAAATCGAACTCTAAACACCCATTTTTAAAATGCAGCTCCAATTTCAAACTTTTCCCCGAACTCATAAAGTACATTTTACTCACCCAAATGCCACTTTCCGACCATGCCGGTTGAATACCCTACATCTTTCAAGGCCTCTGCAACAGTTATATCTTCCCGAAGCAACCCGTTGGTGCTTACTGCTCTGAATACCCTCCCGGTACCATAAACGCCACCTCGTTGTGGCAGTCTTCCTGAAATGTTAAAAAACACAGGCGGCATAGGACACGCAACACGGACGTACGAGGCTGGCGAAGATACAGGGCTGACAGCCCCATTCACAATACATGGTTAGCGATTATAAATGGACAATTAACATACTTGCAGTGGGGTACTTTGCAGAACCCCAACGGTTTTAGAGTAAGATAATTTTGCTTTGACACCACATAACAAATTTAGAATTGTTTGTGAAGATTTCATGATTATGTGTTAATCCAATGGCGACGTCAAAAATAGCGATATCGCATCCACCATCATCTGAAAAAACACGACAATATAGGCTATCCCAGTTGAAATCCATAGACCCCATATGGTAGATAACCATATTATCCTACACAGGGGTGTAGATGTCATGTGGAGTAACCCATTCAGGTAAATTTATTCAGGTAAACCTGATTTCTGGGATAACATAAATCTTATTGGAATCATTTGCCTAATAATCAGAGATGCCGGATTAATTTCATAATGCGTTGTACTGAGATGTAGCAAAAGTCCAGTCAAAATTGACTCCATTTAGACTAACCTATTCTCTCAGAACGGTGGTCACCAGATTCTTTTGTTTTGCATAGTCGCCCTAAAAGTTGATCGATACATGTTGAAATCAGCACAATTCAGAAGAGATACACCTTTTTGATATGAAATTAATTTTCTCGGTCAAATATAAAGCAATAATTGTTTCCTTCAGAAATGTCACTTAAAAACATAGTGCTTGGATATACACTTTTTAAAATCCTGGTGTTAAAATTAGGCATGAAATTGCATCTTTTAGTGTAAGATATTTGATTTTATAGGCCTTAATTTCGCCCTCGAGGGTTTTTTTTTTCGGCATTCATTTTGAGTGTTTCAAACTAATGTAGTTTGCTAAAGAAAGATATTGCCCACCTCTGTAAGGCACATCGTGTGGTCTGTATACGAGTATTATAGTTTTATTATTTCCGTTTTAATTTCACCCTTTTCCAGTTCAGACTGCTGAAATGTCCAACTCAGTAATTAATACTTGTATTTTAGAAAGCAACCAGCAGAAATAATCGATTTTCTATTTCGGCTTGCAGAATCATGCTCTGAATACCCTCCCGGTACCATAAACGCTATATTCAAAATTTAGGACTGTCAAATTGTAGGAATCGGTAGGAAGAATCAGCAGGAATAAGATTTTATATGCGTACTTTGTTATAAATAAAAGAACTTATCATACATCATTTTATATAGTTACAGGCACTAACCTGTCAGAAGACCTGCACGACTTGGAGAACAAAGTGGGGAAGTTGAGTAAAAGTTTGTGAACCGCTTTCCTTCGAGTGCCATATCGTCGATGGGACCCCACTCCTGTGTAGGATGCCCAAAAGAGGAGAGATCTGCATATCCTACGTCATCACCATAAAAGATTATTATGTTTGGTTTGGCTGGCCAAGGAACCTTTTCGTCATTTGCATCAGCGTTGACGACTGTGCGAGCAACCATACAAAGAATGGCTAGGATTTGATATAACCACATGTTTAGCGAAACTCATTTATACTGCATGAAAAACACTAGGATATCTAAGTGTTCCGTGTCTATGACGCTTTTATTTATCCTAATTATCTTGTGGTCACGTGTTTTGTAGCTGTAGCAATGGATGCAATACGCATGCGTCACATATGTTTGCCCTGCAAGAAAATCTCATTTTAGCCCATTTATCTCGGTCAGTGTTTCCAATGCCTTATTAGCAGCGAAAGAAGCACACATACGTGGCTAGTCAACAATTGTCCTCTTAGAACTAATTATCAAGTACAAATCACATGGTTTTATTAAAAACAAACTCATATTGACTATAAGAACGAATAAAAATATTCGTTTTATTGCTTTTAGCAACGTTATTGAGTATTTTGTAGATGTAGATGTAGAAAAACGGTCGGTTCTCAATACGCGATATTTAAAATTCCCGCAATGACGTAATGGTTATTTGTGCTCAATTGTCGTCAGCCTTCATTGTATTACTGGGACGTCATTGCACTCGACAATTTCGGCACCCGAGAATTTTGAGACGGATGTTTTTATTCGTTTTTATGGTCACTATAAAACCACGTTATTTGTACTTGATAATTATATTTCTGACATATAAGGCATAATGTTATGATTGCCTGAAACTCCCTTTAAGACACAGAAACAGAGGGCCTACTCTACACATTATACCTTTCACCTTTATCTCACCCCAATGTACTATTCCTCCTGTGTTTTTTCTCTGTGGCAGAACGACTATGGATCCATATATTGTGGATTCGAACCCCGGGTAAACCTTGGTTGAATTTTAATTATGATTATTTTTTTTCATTTTGCAAGGTAAGAGGAAATAAAATAATGGTAATAAACCATTGTTACAAGACAATTCATGAAATTAAATATATTGATATCAATGCGGGATGTTACAAGGTCCACCGAATACGAGTTGAATAAACTTCAAGTTTAGCTAATCAAGCCACCACACATTTATTTAGCAAACCCTGTTGTGAATGTTCGCACCTGCTATGTGTTAGATATCAAATCGAAACGAATTGTTCAACTTGATAATGACTCTAATGCCAATATTGGCATTGTACCAATGTCAGATATAATGTCAGAGACCCCTACTGTATAATGAGCAACTCTTATGAAAATTATCAAAAGAGTGCCAAATAAAACTGCTATTGAAAGAAATGTGTTTTGAGACCTTTTTTTAATTAAAAAAACGGTTTAATGAGCAAAAAGTACGGTTACTGATGGGTAATTTATTCCGAAAACCTGTAGGGTGCTGCTTATTGGGTGAACGGTGATTAAAATAAAATAAGGAAGTACTTTAGTGTAGTGTATTTTGGTGACACATTAAAAAAATAGTGCGATTCGGGTACAATACAATACAACTGAAATTTAGATGCTGAGCAGAGAGCAGAGAGCATTAGAGCAGAGAGCATGAATGGGGACATTATCATTTAAATCGCCTGTGTTTTGAAATATTTCTAAAAACATATTATACTGATGATACCAAAGAAAATGCAGCTAAAAGTCTCATATAAATATTTTAATGCAGTGGCTTTTAAGTTGCAATTTTGGCTTAATTGTATCATTCAAATACTTCTGTTTAAGACTTTTCCAAGGTTAACTTTTACAGTATTACAACATCATGATTGTTCAGTACATGTATTCTTAACTTTATCGCGATTATTAACTCGTTCAAGTGTATCTTTCAAAATTCAGATTAATGTCATTATTTCGACTAAAACATGCTGCCCATGGCCACTCGATGAATTGTTTAATTCGAATTAATCAATTCGATATTATAGACTGTTAAATTTTGGGCATTGTGAAAAAATCTAAACATTTTTTGCTTTGGACCTCGGGATATTCCTCGGTTCCAAAGGCAACATGTTTAGATTTTTCGCAATGCCCTGCACATAACTGGTGCGCAGTTATTAACCCAGTCAAATACTCGCATTATTTCTGTATTGGTATTTTGTACTTCAATTGTGTAAATCAACCATACTTTTATGCTATGTACTTTTGAACAGTCGCAAGTGACATTTCAACTCAAAATTAAGTTTTAAAAAAAATCTTATACAAATAATAATAGAAATCTTAAAAAAACTGCATCACGCATTCGTTTTTTTATACAATCTGGAGTAATGCACTAAAGAGCTGACCGGAAGTTATAGGAGCTGTTTTATTGTGCATGTTCTCATCATTGATGGTTTGGTGGACTGTCATGAAACATGATGGATGTAAGCGTGATCCTCAAAATGCCTTAAAAACTAATTACAATACCTCTTCTACATTGAAGCTGGCTTTCCCTTTTAAAGGGAATTTGTTATTTGTAACTTAATTTAGTCTTCCAAAATGTGTTGTTTACTGCACTGGGCAGCGTCAGTGCAGTCGAGGCAGCAGGTCAGTTAGATAATCCAATTAAAATGTGGTTGACAACAGGGGATTAAGGCCTTATCAACCGGCAGATTGTACTTCTACGGCGAATATCACTGTTGATATATTGATATACTGCACTGTTGATTAAAATCAATACATGAATACATTTCATTATCCGCCGTAGAGGTGACGTAATTAATCGGATTAACTGCCATAGCAATAGGCTAAAAACAATTTTGATTATATCGCGCTGCACTACAAGCAGGTTGTACTCATCACCTGTATATGTCTGCAATCATAGATCGAATACAATGCCGGTCATCTCAAAGACACTAATCTTTCAGGTGCGAGTGATCAGCATGATACGGTTCAATGCAGAGGTACCGCGTGGATGTAGTAGTCCAGCGCGATATAATCAAAACTTGTTTTCTCATATAGCTTTGGTATTTAATCCGATTATTACGTACCTTGGCCAGCGTATAGACGAATCCAATTTCACGCATTCCTACACCTCAATGGCAGCCATAGCTCAAAATCCATCTAGAAAATACTCAGGATGGCGTTATCATGACCATCCATGTTTTTGTGCTAGTGTGTTCTTTCTAGACGGACTAGGGAAATTAGGCTAGCCGAAGTTAATTAAGGCGTAGCGAGATGTGAATGTAGTTTGGTGCATGAAACATGGTCCCGAGAGTTTTTTACACCAAAATACACTGGCAGCGTAACCATGGTAACCGGGCGCATATGATTGACCCTCGCTTTTTTCAAGGGGGGTATACGTTATTTAGAAATCAAAGTGAAAGAGGAGATTAGAGACAAAAAAACCACTAATAGCAGAGATGTGGCCTGACATAAGCCCTACAGAAGCAAGCAAGCAAGCAAGCAAAGAGGGCAGGTTTCTTAAAATCAAACATCAAACCACAAGTCGTGATAAAGATCCTCATTCAATAACATTTTTTGAAATTCTTCGGATTTGAAACTTGGATTGCCAGGTTTGGGTATAGGACCTTCATAACTGTAGTTACACTCACAGTCTGGAAAGGACTCAGGAGTACAACATGGAATAACATCCTGAGATCGGCTATCTAATAAGCAATAACCTATGACCATGGTATCCAAAAATATATCCAATTTGGACATCATTTCAACTAGAACAGCTTGGTGTTCGGGGAGAGCAGTATCCAAAGGATATGCTTCATTGGGATCTTTGTCAACATTGAACATCAGAGGAGGATCGTGATCACTAAGACAATCTGGTGGGAATACAGGATTAGGAGTACAAGCCCCACAAATGGAATTTTGCCCTGATGGGAAACCTCCATCTCCACATCGTCCTGGTTCCGCGTGATGACCCTCCTTTGTCCAGGCTTTCTGGGTGTGGAAATGGAACTTGTAGCTGCGATACCGTACAGCATATAAAGTGGTGTCGCAATAGAATACCAGAATACGAGGTTCGTTGTTTGTTACGTCAACTTCGTTAAATAAACGTTTCATAGCTACGGGTTCCGGCGGGGGTTCGGGCCTCCAATTGAAGAGCGTTGAAGAAATATCTTGACCGTCCATTGGCCTATCATCAGGAACGGAACCACCAACGATATTCATTAATGTTGGAAAGATGTCAGTCATACTGGTTAATTCATCACTGGTAGTTTTGGGTCTGATGTGGTCTGGCCAGTGAAATATAGTAGGTACGCGAATACCGCCTTCCCAGAATTGCATTTTTCCGCCTGTAACATGTTATGAAAATTCATGTATTAATTATGCATCATTAACTACTTTAATTCATTTTATGTACTTATTTCCTTTTATCATCGAAGCTGAAATTTCCGCAAATAAAACAAATTTGCGAATGAAGAAGGACCTGCGCTGAATTTTGTTTTGAAATATTCCCATTTATTATCACTGACGAAGATGCATTCTTATATACACCTATCCGACTTCGCCATTACTGCGGTGTCCCCGATGTTAAACTGCGGTGTCCCGAGGTCGGGGGTTCCATCCAATATTTATTGTGTGCTATACAGAATTGTACCCGGGAATTGTACACAACCGTGATATTCAATATACAATCATGAGTATTGAATTACGAATTAAATCTCCGCTCTGGTACATCTGTGTTGCCGTCAATAGAGGGCCAAATACAGTAAACGCTTCTCGGATTGGTGTATAGGGTTTTAAACCATCTACAAATATCTGTCCCAAAATTTAAAGCTTTAAGAGTTTTAAGTCATGTGATACCGTATCGGCTGCTTTTGCTGAAGTCTTTGAGTAAAAACAGACCTGGGGTACATTTCAATAAACTTTATGAAGCTTCGTATTAAAGTCCTGAAATCGTTCGTAACTTACGACGAGTCGTAAGTTCCATTTCACTAAACTTACTTACGAACAATACTCTTCGTAAATAATAGGAATTTTCTACATGGACCCTTCGTAACGTTACGTCTAGTATTGGGTATTCGCAACTTTGCGTATGGTTAGTTGAGTTACGAAAGCTTTAGTGAAATGGACCCCGGTATATTATGAATATAATAATCTGGTCTTCCGAAATTAGATTTCGTAAAATTGATTTTATGAGGTTAGCAATACAATTCTTTAACCCTAACAGGACGGTATACTACAAAATAATACTTGATAAATGCGCTGTTCGGATCGTGCATGCATCCCACGTGGTGTGATGACGCAATCGCCCTAAGTGATATATAGGCACGGTTTCGCTGGCCAGCGAAGCCCAAGACGCGTGGCAAAGTGTCGCCGACCCAGTACCTGGCATGCGAGGGTCTCGGGTCCGAATCCCACCCAGAGCAAACAACTTCTTTCCTTCTTTTCTCTCTTTATTGCTTTCTTCTTTCCCTTCCCGTCGCCAAAAAGCCCTTAGGCGGTTAGGGTTAAGAAATGACGAGGTGTATCACCCTTTGATAGAAGAGTAACATTGTTTGTTCTTTCGTAAGGGAACCTTTGCTAAAACCTTCATTTAAAGGATTCTCTAAGGTATTTATCTGGTTTTTTTTCTTTATTACACATTACAAACACACATGTCTACTTGTTAAAAAGGCAACATATTTTTACCCCGACCCACTTTTAATTTTAGGAACCTACTTTTAAGCCTGATTTGGTGTAAACGGCTAAGCAGCTTATACAGAACTATGAAAAATCCCTTGTACTGGTGAAAACAAAACACTGTGAGAATAATTAACGGCACCTGGAGGGCGTTAGATAAAAGTAACGCTCCCACAGTCTGATATGGGGAAAGCCTACTACTTTTCAACGCTTGAGCTATACAACATCACCTGACTTCATTGAATTCGTAATGCCCTTGGAATTTAATATCTATGCCTACCTTTGAATACACCTGCATCACCTCCTTCATTGCAGAGGTTCAACCAAGGCCCATTATCAGACGAGAAGATAGACAGCGTGTTGGAAGCTAAACCCAAGCTTTTTACTTCGTCTAATATGGCGCCCACTTCCCACGACATTTCATTTATGTTGTCACCATAACGACCTGAAGAAATAAAAACATTTATGTTTTTTTTATTAAAGACCCATTCAGTGATCCCAGCGAAGGTGTAAAAAAATTAAAATTGTTTATAAATTGCTTAAAAGTGAAGGATAAGTCAATTAGTATTTTTGAAATGAAATGTTGGCAAAACACAAAGAAAACAGCAGTATTAACGAAGTTGAAGCCCCATTCCAATACATGTAGCTAATTTAGATACTGTCAGTATCTAAATTACAGATCCATGTAAATTCCTTATTTTTGACTTAAATACACGGCTTTCGGCTGAACCACTAGCAGTCTATGTTTAATTATTTATGACAATGACAAAGGTACCAAAATCTGAATTTTGATGATTTTTACGATCATCCGGATGAGCAAATCACTGAATGGGCCTTTAACTTACGTCATGTACAAGAAGAAGAAGAAAAATAAGAAGAAGAAAAGAAAAGAAGAAGAAGAAAAAGAAGAAGACGAAGAAGAAGAAGAAAAAGAAGAACAATAAGAAGGAGAAGAAGAAGAAGAAGAAGAAGAAGAAGAAGAACAACAACAACAGCGACAACAACAAACAACGTTTTAAGATAAGATAGAAGATGTATATGTATCTCCATGTATTATAATTATGTCGAAACAATCAAGCGAACATATTTGTACTGATATTGGTATGGGTATATTGTATTTCATTTGTAATGTAAAACAATCTTGAAAAACAAAGAATCGTATTGAATTTAAATGACCAAGGGAGGGGTTGAGGAGGGAAGGGTTAATTACTGCAAGCATACCTCTCTTCGACGAGCCTCTGAACCCTTCATTGCTGCTAAATAGATCAACGTGTGTTTGGGTCAATGCATAATACAAGAAGAAAGGCTTCCTGTGAGGAGGCGGTGCCTGTTGAGAACCTCTAATGAAGTCTACAGCGTCATTCACTAAAGTTTCACTGAGTCCATAATGCGAAAAGGGCTGCTGAATAATGGTGGCGTTCTTGTATAAAACGCATGCCAGTGTATTTGGTTCGTCTACATGCCACTGTTAATGATATGAAAGAGGTCTGGTTAAAGCCATAATGTACGATTTCCGTAAAATTTTAATTCTGTTATTCTTTATTCAAAATGTTATTATTATTATTATTAAAATGTTAATATAATATGAGTAATAAGTGACAGGAAGGGTTGCTGTCCGTTTTAAGCTGAAAAAAGGTTAAGTGAAAGAAAACCCGCTGGTTATTTTGGCTATTTAACATGCATTTCAATTGGAAGACATAAAGTCATGATAAAAATATTATATGACTTTATATCATACGTGCTCAACCAAGAAAAGACACCCCTGTTCACGCGTTTTTTTGTCACGCATGCTTACATCATTATATTTGAGTGGCCCCGGGACTTATGTGCAGGGACATGCATTATACACATTCAAACGTCTCGCTTTCGCTGCCCTCGTCATTATCCTCAGCCTCCTTAGCGCAATTGGTCTTGCCGCTTTTGTACCTTCGCTTGCTCGTACCGCCACTGATGCTGCCACACGCGCTGCCACCGCGCATCAGTGATTTGATGGATATGATGCGGGTATGAATATGATATAATTTGCCATGATTTCAACTTAACAGAAATGTGTATACATAAATACACATTCTGTGGTGTCAAACCCTGAGACTACTGGTTACTACATACATCAAGATTCGCAGCGCAGGGACGATGGTCGCATTGATTGCTAAGGCTTCTGGGAAGTACCAAAAACGTCAATTAATGATAAGATAAATAATTGTACCTGCTCTTCGTCACACCACATAGTATTACCAGTTCCAAAATTGGTGCCAACGTAGTCGAACCCATGGTTATAAGGCAGATGTTCACCATCATTATGACTGTATGCATTGACACCTGCCATAAAGACGATATAAATAAACATTTCTGAAAAACTATATTTTATACTTTTTTTATTTAGACAATAATAACTGCGCACCATCTTTTTTGAGGTCATTGTGTGAAATCGGAGGGTTTTGTTTTGGGCTGAGGCCCAAAACAAAACCCGACAATTCACAATAACCTCAAAATAGATGGTGCAAAGTTATTATTGTCATTCACCGTTTCTTATTGTGAACAAATCAAAATGGCATTTTATGTTATTTTATGCAATAAAACGCTGTAAAATATAGCCAGTTTTAATTATTGTTGTAACCTACCCAACAAAAAATCGACCAGGCGAATATAACATTCGCGCTGACAACAAGAGCTACCAATCACAGAAGCGCGACGGCATCGCGTAGGCGTGTGCGTTAACAGGCAATCAATTACTTTTGATTGGATCGCAGGCTTCGCGTATATTAATGAGGTTATGAATATTTCTTTCTTGCTTCTCTAAACATTATTTACAAATGATCTTTGAATGTGACATTTTAAAGCGTATCCTGTTTTTTCTACGGTTGTTTTTCAGTATTACACCCGCCCTCAAGGTGAATTATTTTTCTTCATTCTTAGTAACTATAACAATTGAAGACCTGAGCGCAAGAAGACCGTAAGTCCACTTGGCCCCTCAACATGTATACACTAAAGTTATGTATAGTTTCTTAGGGTTTTAGAATGTTTAATACATTTTCCAGGGTGAAAACATCATGAAAGGTTGTGAAAGATTTGTTTTGGCCCCTGAACATGTATAAATATTACCAAACTATACGCAAATTTAGTGTATACATGTTGAGGGGCCAAGTGGACTTACGGTCTTCTTGCGCTCAGGTCTTCAATTACATTATGCCCTTTCAGATGATAGAAGAAACACTTTGGGCCTATACAGAATTTGGGCATCACGTGACGTGTAAATAATGCGATCCGATTCAGTTAAATACATCTCCCTGATCCAATCGTAGTAATGTTGGCGTTTAATTGTAGAATTTTGTTGCCCAAGTTACATTTGAGATTCTTCTAAAAAAAAACCATCTTCCAGTACTTCGTTGTAAATGTTAATGGTGTTGCATTAGACCGATTACAAATGAGTGAAGCACCACTAAGAAAAGGAGACATTCTCATATATTTTTTCTGGACCAGTTTTACATGGGGAACAAGAATTTATGAGATAAAAAGCCTGTTACCTGAGAATTTTAATGTGAGGACGCTTTTTCCAAAATCCAATGTAAAGCAAATATACGGTTAAAATAGACATGTACTAGATATAATTGACCACAATTTGGATTAGTATTGATGGTAGTAATGTATAACTATCTCAAAGAATTAATTGGAAGGTGCCAACAGCTCACAGTTGAGGGCGCTTTTCAAAATGGCCGCCAGAATCCAATGAAAACCATATGCATACGCCTCAAATAATGTCATTGTTATATATATTTACCAAGAATGAAGAAAAATAATGTACCTAGAGGGCGGGTGTAAGAACTTAACGTTGACCATGAAAATTCTGGTTTTTTTTAACTTCTGACAATGTGAAATGTCAACGTGGCAACAGGGTATAAATCTGGCAACACTGACTCATTAAAATTGGGTAATTGTAAGACAATTATTGCTAGAGTTACTCAAATGTGAAGTCCGTTTGTGCAAAAAGTCTATCACCTTAATGTGCAGTTTTTGCAAATTTTGTACTTTTTCACGAGTAAAATCAGAGAAATCATGGTGTTTTTTTAACCTAAAATCAACCAGAACAAGGTAGGCTTATTTTTTAAAATATATATGTTTGCATTGGAGCCCAATCGATTCTATCTTGGAGCAAAATCCAAGAGATGGCGTTTCCTAGAGTTTGTCAACGTAGAAAAAATTTGCTATTACATACTTATAATATAAATGATAATTCTTCTCGTCCAGGTATACATTACCATTAAGTTCCATAACATATATTAAAATAAGCTATATGCAAGTTTAAAAATAAGAACATTCATGAATCTAACTCGACATCATCATGATCATGCAACCATGATAATGCATGCATTATTTGATGCAATCCTAACTCTAAAATGCAAGTCTAACTCTAAATCGAACTCTAAACACTTAAGGGTATGAGCGTTTTGAGCGTTTCGACAGCATTTTTTGTGGGACATGAGAGCACATCAGACCTATCGAATTGCATTCTGAATACGAAAATGTCTTTCTGATATCAAATAATTTTCATTTTATGAAATTCACGATATATAAACAAATTTTATATTTTTCACATTTTGGAGATATTAACAGTCCTCGAAGTAAATTTTATAAATTTAATGATATAGTCTTAAAGTGTATGTAGCTGGGAGGAAAAGCCGGCGATCAATTGAAAATGTTGACCTTTTATATTGAAGATATGGATTTTGGGGAAAAAATCCATATCTTCAATACGAAAGGTCAAAATTTTCAATTGATCGTCGGCTTTTCATTCCACCTACATACACTTTAGGTAGAAATCATCAGATTTATAAAGTTTACTTCGAGTACTGTTAAATATCAAAATATCAATTTTAATGATTTGCCATAAAATGTGTATTACATTGCGAATTTCAAAAATCAAAATTATTTGATATCAGAAGGCCATTCTTCATATTCAGAATGCAATTCGATATGTCTGATGTGCTCTAATGTCCCACAATAAATACTGTCCAAACGTTCATACACCTTCCCTTAACTATACCTGTAATCTCCTAACATTTACCCGAACTCATTAAAATGTATGGCCCACAACTTTGTATAGCCCTATTTTGTTTTACACATGTGGACCAATTGATAGCGTCACACGTCATTGCGTTCAGTCCCAATGGTTCGTTGTATAAGGAAAGGGGCAGTTTTAATAGTTGCACCTGCGTCCTTATAGCAGTCATGTTTTCTTTAACAAACACATGAATATACCTGGCCTACTGTATTGTTTGAGAGCTGGTGACACGGGTGATATCATTATTTTAGGTAAAACAATGAGGTGAAGCCGAGTTGTTTTACGCCAAAAATAATGGTGTCTCCCGTGTTATTATAGATGCACGACAGCGGCTAAAAACAATACCTTTTTTTTCAATTCAAATAAATATATTAATCATAGGCCTAAGTATACCAAATTTTAATCAAATTAAATCCTACATTTTAGAATCGATCAATCCCGTTGTTGCTATGCATCTCCGATTGGTTCAAATATAGCGTACAAATGTCGCGTCGACGCGCACGCGCTAAAGTGTGTGATATCGTGTCATATGACACGGGTAAGAACCAATAAGATTGCAAGAACATTCTCAAGTGTTTAAGAACACTGTTTAAAATGGTCTCTTTTTTACATAATGAACTATTGTGACTGCACGCAATGACACGTGACGCTATAATATGGTCCATATGTGTAACACAAAATAATAAGGCTACATATACCTTTTTACACGTTTGCATTTCGTCACAAATTTTTCGATTTATTAAAAAAAGTATTTAAGGGGAACTTGTATTTTACATGTACTCACCCAAATGCCACTTTCCGACCATGCCGGTATAATACCCTACATCTTTCAAGGCCTCTGCAATAGTTATTTCTTCTCGAGGCAAACCGTTGGTGTTAGTTGCTGAGAATACCCTATAAGTACCACAAACGCCAATTCGTGGTGGCAGTCTTCCTGAAATGTTAAATAAAAAATCCCTCAAAGGAATATATATATATGAATACATGAATACAAAACCCACCCAAGTCCATGAAAAGTGATTTTGAGAGAAAAACCTGTGTATCATTTTAATTCCTTAAGTTAGATTTACCTGGTCAATATGGTAAGTTTTACGTGCAAATGAGTTGATTAAACCATGGAGGTATATAAATAAATGGAGAATGATCTAGCCAAGCATCTTTTGTACTACGTTGGTTATGACCAATTATTGTTGAATAGGCAATTTCAGGGATATTGATTATGCTAAGCTGATTACATTGTTAAGTCTGTTTCACTGGTCATTTATTTCAATGGGGTGCTAAATGCAGTTACTTATAATGTTTATTGGAAAGTGCTCATGCTTCAGAAAATTTAATATCAAAATGTCATTTTCGCCAAAAAATTGCATTGAAATCAGTCTTTTTGAATAAAATAAACAGCCTATCTGTAGGCCTATATCTGTGGTCATATTGTGAGCCCCTACATTTTGGTCATGATTCTTGAAAAATTAAATTAGGCTATGACCCCTATTTTTCTTTCCAAAAGTTATGACCCCCCCGGTATAGGCCTATTTGGAACCCCCCTCCAAAGAAAATGATGCCCCCTAATAATATTAATAATAATTTAGGCCTAAATACTGATAATTATTTATTATAAAATGAGAAGTTTAATGATGATGAAAAGATTTTAGCTGAATTCGAAGTACTTCCGGTAAATTTTACTCGCTTTAACTCAATTGGCCCAAATTGGCCCAACATAATTTTTTCACAATCGGAAGGTAAAAACGTTTTGCTTTCATTTGCACTATATTTGAACTCCCTCAGACCCCCTTAAAAGCTTAATATATGAACATGAAAACTAAGTATATTTGTCTAGTTACTGCACAACTAGTGTTGAAAACAGTTTCATAACTTGAGAACAGAACATCCAAATTTCATCGGGTTTTCGCACAATCATACATTGAAACTATAAGCTATCAAAACTGGCGACTTTGAACATCTAATTGACTAGCTGACGTCATTATACAGTCTCTTTTACAAGCCTTCCGGTACGGGTCAATGTAGGGTCAATTCCTATGAGGAAATTTTGGGAGTGACGATCAATGAACCATGGTAGAGTCTCATAACCATCGTGGAGATCAATAGCTTGGCTGAAGTGGCTAGTCATTCAAGTTTGGTGACTCATTGAATAGAGGTAATCGGATAATCTCCACTTAAGAGATTAGAATTCTGGCGATCATTCTCCATTTATTTATATACCTCCATGATTAAACTGTATAAAGTATGACGATTAGCATTTCAGGGACTTTGTAGGGTTCATTTTAAATCTTGGACTTGGGTGGTTTTTTGAATCATATACAAAGACAACAACATTGAAATGAGATTACCACTAGTAAGATAATACAAAATAAAGCACACAGGTATGTATAATGTTGATAAGCATTCTGCCATGTAATATAAACCACACACGTTCCTTTATTAAACCCATTTATTTTTCAAAAGCCACTCCAGCAATGAATGTGTTACAAGTGGACTTTTATACATACTGGATTTCAATCAATGTGTTACAAGACTCAAATCACGGAATTGGGTGGTTCTTTCCTACATGCTATTTCTCACATGCTCAATAGACATAGATGATGAATTTGGGTTGTTCTTTCATACATATGACAGGTCTATGTATAGCAACAATTTCTCATGCTTAACTCAATTTGGCAAGCGTATGGACTTGGGTGGCTTTTGTATTCATATATTCCTATATATGGCTCACATCCTAAAATTATAATCCCTATAACCTGAATCTTACCCCCAAAATGCTATAGTTACCCAATCCTTTTCCAATACCCTGTAAGGGCTCGATCTGGAATGATCATTTCGACAGTATTTTTTGTGGGACATCGGAGCACATCAGACATATCGAATTGCATTCTGAATACGAAGAATGTCCTTCTGATATCAAATAATTCGTCGGCTGTATTCCATAGTGGCGTATAGTGATTTTTGGTCATTTTTTTTGAAAATTGGCACATATGTTTTAATGATGTTCTTTTTCATTTTTCTAAGTCTCATCAGTCAAAACTAGCTAATTAATAAGTAATTAATTAATTAAATGTATCGTATAGCTACAAAGTGCAATTTTGTGTTTCCATAGTGGCGTATCGACCATACGCCACTTTTTATACACATTTTATAATTATGAAATATCGGCAAAAATAAAAACATGTCATAGTGGCGTACACGTATCGGACCTATACGCCACTATGGAATACAAACGACGAAAAGTAACGCCATAGGGATTAACGGCGACCGAGGTGGCGTAAGGTTAACGTTAGGTTAGGGTCTTGCGTTTTGTTTGTTTTCCATAGTGACGTATAGTTTTGTGCATTTTATTTTCAGTTTGCCAGCAATAGTATGTATTTATTTCTTTTGTAAAATATATAACAATAAACTCTATTTAGTTTACTACAGAAATTTCACATCATTTACAAAATATAATGAATGTCTGATTTACACAGCTCGATTTTAAATTGGCATTTCTTCAAGCCCGATTTTCTCGAAAGGTTGTTTATTCGCGGCGCCCCACTATACGCCACTATGGAATACAGACGACGATTTTTTTTTTTAGATGATATAATACAAATTTTATGACAAATTATGTCCCACAAAAAATACTGTCCAAACGCTTATATGCCCATCCCTTAATCTTCCTGTAAGTTAATTTATGTAAAATGTACTGCAGTAACTTACCATGCATTGTTGGACCTTTGGAAACCAGTGTCTTTAATAACATTGACCTGAAACTTTCAATGAAATGACCTTGTGACCTTTCAGTGAGTATTTTCACCTACAGGAAACAGTTCTTCAACTGCAAGTTACATGTAATGGTATAGATTGCACAGGGTAAAAAATCAAACTTTGAGACATAAATGTTAAAAGAAGGGTGGGATCAGAAGTGATCCATTATGTCAAATATCATAAAACACAGATGTCAAAAGCTGATAAACCCATTGAAGCCAATACATCGGTATAAAGTGCCACGGGGAGTGGTTTTTGTGATGTCACATCTTCTCTGTACTATTATCATCATGCAGGAAGGCGGCCCAATGATTTGTGCTCGCCAAAAACACGACAATGGGCTATTCCAGTTGAAATCTATATAGTCCAATATATTCCCGTAACAATCGTGCAAATCATGTCAAATTTGCTGTATTTGGGAGAGATAGAGTAGTTAGCGCTTTAAAAAGCGCTTGTCATTATAGGCTATGGATGCATTTCCCCATCAACAGTACCGTTAATTTTTTTTTTGGTTGGAAAATGATGTTGTACTTTTACACAGAGGTCAAGTTCAAAATTGTTCCTCTAGTCATAAGGATTCAGAAAAAGTATACTTTGGCCTATCTGCGATGTATGGTTATGGAGTTATGAGCAAAAATGTAACATTGTGACGTCATAGGTCTAATTTTTGCACCACACTGAGCAAAATTGAAAAATGCTCCGATTTTGTTGAAAATTTACCCAAATTATTGGCCTTCCCATGATAAATCAGAAAAATACTAGTTTGTGCTATGTAGTATGTTTCGTTACCTCAGTAGAATCAACAATGCCTATTAATTAAGTCCCATTGAGTTCTATATTGAATCAATTTGACCTTGACAAATTTGTTATGTTGCCTGGATAAGAGAGCACCCAATAGAGTTAAACTATCCTTTTTTCTTGCAAAAAAACCAAATAATAATTTGAGACCAGTTTCATCAGAATCAGAGCAACTTTCATTTTCGCCCCCAACGAAGGCAAAATTAGGCCAATGACGTCACAATATTACTCTTTTGCCCATAACTCTATAACAGTACATCATAGATAGGTCAAAGTATATTTTCTGATTCGTTATTACAAGTGGATAACGATGGTGTGAGTTTTAAAAAGGTCTGAGTAAGTTTGAACTTGACCCTCTGTGATGAGGTTACATCCCATATGGAAGACATAATCTTATTCTCTCACATGGGGGGGTGAAGATTCCAAATGGATTAACCCATTATATTCAGGTAATCCCATTTGAAATTCGCACTCCCTGTGTGGGAGATTAAGGTCATGTCTTCCAAATGGAATTTTAATTGGAATAGTCCATATTATAATAATTATAGAGCCCAATGTCACCGGTAATATCCTTTTTTTTGGGGGGGGGGGGTGAGTTATGAGAAAATGAATGCTAAATCAACACCCACGCCAAAGGAAATTTGTTGTCGTTCCATACTCTGACAACTAACCCTGAATCGCCTCTGAACATTAAAACATTGGGACCGCTAAAAAAAGTTTTTTTACAAAGACCGCAATGTTTTAGTCACCTTCAGTTTATCGATAATACAGACTTGACATTCAATATGGAATATTTTTTCGCAAAATTCCAAGACTGGGGGTCTGCATAAACCGCACGTGCTAAATATTAATTGGGGTGTGTCGGGAAATGGTGTTAAATAATTGTTTGACAGAAAATGTGCTTTCCATTAGTTTACATTATGGCGTTCATAATGTTGTGAATTAGCCTAAAATGGCGAATTTGAGGAGAGTGAATTGGATTTTTGTGGGGGTAAAATTTGAACATGGGAGGAACTTAAATAGGGCTCTTAAAAGTGGTACGTACTCAGAAAGTTTCAGTGGTCCCCTGGAGCGAAATGTTATAAACTTACTGTACACAAAGAAACAGCGTGAGTTCATTGGACAACTAGGAAAACACGCAGTCGTTTTTGTACCGTAAATTTATAACGTTTGACCCCAGGCGGCCATTCAAACTTTCAGAGTACCGGGGGGGCTCAATATAAAATGGATATAGGTGTAAGGCTGGCGCTTTCGCAGTAAGGGGCATTCGGTGAGAGCAAAGTGTAAAAAATATGGGGTCATTGGGTGAGCGCATGATTTTTGACATTCAGTGAGAGCAAAATGTAAAAAATATGGGGTCATTGGGTGAGAACATGACTTTTTCTAAATGGAACCTTTGGGAGTGAGCCGAAAAAGCGCCAGAGAAACATTGAACATCGAATTTCTACAATCAAGGAAAAAAGTCTTGGAACGCTTGCGTGTAAATAACGGAAAACTGTCACCCCTCTCCCCGTGCAATGTTGAGAAATGCCAATGTCTTCAGCGGTTCCCCAATGTGTTCCAACATTGCTTGATGGGGAGAGGGAAGGGTAAATCATTGTTGTAGATGTCATGTTTCTTCCCAAACACAATATAGGTCATTTCCATGAACATAATAAATTCTGCACGGAATTTCGACAAAGTGTGCCAAGCGTTCCAAGGACTTTTTTCGTTGATTGTCTCTACCGAATGCAAAATATTTCATCTAAATTTCGTTTTTGTCTCATAACTCAAAAACGGAATGTTGTATGAGCTTCAAATTGCACACGATTTGAGAGTGGATTATATGCTTTGTAATCATAATAAAATTGTTGCTAAAGAATTTGGTTTATTTAGGGAGTGGTCATTGGAAACACCCCATATGCTAAATTACACGCGTTTCATAATTATGGCTCTAAACTGCTCTAAAATGTCGTTTTTGTCCATAACTCAAAAACAGAATGTTGTATGAGCTTCAATTTGCACACGACGTGAGAGGGGATTATATGCTTTGCAATCATAATAAAATTGTTGATAAAGAATTTGGTTTAGTTAAGAAGTGGTCACTGAAAACACCTCATATGCTAAATTACACACGTTTCATAATTATGGCCTTAAACTGCTCTAAATATGTCGTTTTTGTCCATAACTCAAAAACAGAATATTGTATGAGCTTCATATTGCAAACGATTAGAGAGTAGATAATATCCTTTTGAATCATAATAAAATTGTTGATAAAAATGTTGATTTATTTAGGAGTGGTCACTGACAACACCTCCTATGCTAAATGACACAAGTTTTGTAATTATGGCCCTCTTCTTTTCGTTTTTGTCTCATAACTCAAAAATACTACTAATGTATTTTTCGTATAATATCACAATGTTTTGCAGCATGTTTTCCAAAATGTTTTTTGAATGTTATTAAAACGTTTTGTACCCTTTATGATATAACCTAACGTATAAAATTTATGTTTCTCTAAAACTTGTGTTTGCTGAGTATAGGCACATCCGAGCGAATCAGAAAGATTATGATGTAACAATTTGAAACAACTCATTTCTGAATATTATTTATATTAAAATACGCTTTTCCGATGAGAAAAAAAGAACAAAAAAGAAAACAAGAAAACAACAATTGAATATACTTAAAAAGGAATGACCACCAATGGAATTTCGAACCACGTCGGTTTGAATAGAAATAAATATATATGCGTATTTCTTCAATTCAAAATGGTAAAGTGTTAACAAATTTCATATATGAAATCAATGTTTCATTTCTTTTTCATTAAAACAGTCTCAATTGGTATAGAAATGTAAACAAACGTGACACTTTATGAGATGACAAAATGGTCTCAAAATCAAATAATGTCGATTTTGACCATTTTATCATTATGGTAAAGTGATACACGTTCGCCATTTTACTGTACACGTTTACATGTTTTTCTCCGATACCTGACTACTATAAAGAACAAAACTTGTTACTTCGATTGCGAAATGGCAGCGTGGCGTAACGGGTTAGTCCTCAGACTGATAACCTTTTGACTATTGACCGATGTGGTTCGAGTCCCATTGGTGGTCTTTTTTTAAAAAGTATATTAAATTGTTGTTTTCTTGTTTTTTTACTTTTTTTTTTTTCTCATCGCAAAAGCGTATTTTAATATAAATAATATTCAGAAATGAGTTGTTTATGCGTATTTATTTCAATTCAAATTGGTAAACTTAACTGTTAACAAATTTCATATATGAAACGAATGTTTCATTCCTTTTGCAATAAAACATTTTCAATTGGTATAGCAAATGTAAACGAACGTGACGCTTCGTGAGATGCGGCCTAAAAACATAAAATGTCGATTTTGGACCATTTTGTCATTATGGTAGACTGATACATTTTGCCGTTTCTACTATAGGGTGCTTGCATGGAAGATCATAAAGTTCAAACCATCCTAAAGACACGCTCCAGAGGACATGCAAATACACGGAGTACAATACCAATCACCTGTTTAACTGGTTTTCATCAAAGTAATTCTTTGTACTCCATGCATTAGCATATCTTATGGAGCGTGTCTGGAGGATGATTTGAACTCATGACCTTTCGTGCAAGCACTCTATACAAGTTTACACTTTCCCCGATACCTGACTACTATAAAAGAACAAAACTTGTTACTTCGATTGCGAAATGGCAGCGTGGCGTAGCGGATTAGTCATCAGACTGATAACCTTTTGACTATTGACCGATGTGAATGGTTCGAGTCCCAGTGGTGGTCTTTAAAAAAAAAGTATATTGAATTGTGCTTTTTTTTTCTTGTTTTTTCTCATCGCAAAAGCGTGTTTTAATATAAACAATATTCAGAAATGGGTTGTTTCAAATTGTTACATCATAATCTTTCTGATTCGCTCGGATATGCCTATACTCAGCATACACAAGTTTTCCAGAAGACATTTATCTATGCCTATACTCAGCAAACACAAGTTTTAAAGAAAACATTTACATGTTGGGTTATATCATAAAGGGTACAAAATGTTTTAAGTTTTAATAACATTAAAAATATTTTGGAAACATGCTGCAAAACATTGTGAAAAAGTAAAAAAATGTATTTGTAGTGTTTTTGAGTTACGAGACAAAAACGAAATTTGACTACAGTAGAGGGCATAATTACGAAACTTGTGTAATTTAGCGTAGGAGGTGTTTTCAGTGACCACTCCCTAAATATATTATGATTCAAAAGGATATTATCTACTCTCAAATCTGGTGCAATATGAATCTCATACAACATTCTGTTTTTGAGTTATGGACAAAAACGACATTTTAGAGCATTTTAGAGCCATGATTAAGAAACGTGAGTAATTTAGCATAGGGGTGTTTCAATGACCACTCCCTAAATAAACCAAATTCTTTATCAACAATTTTATTATGATTACAAAGCATATAATCCACTCTCAAATCGTGTGCAATTTGAAGCTCCTACGACATTCCGTTTTTGAGTTATGAGACAAAAACGAAATTTAGATGAAATATTTTGCATTCGGTAGAGACAATCAAGGAAAAAAGTCTTGGAACGCTTGCGTGTAAATAACGGAAAACTGTCACCCCTCTCCCCCGTGCACTGTTGAGAAATGCCAATGTCTTCAGCGGTTCCCCAATGTGTTCCAACATTGCTTGATGGGGAGAGGGGAAGGGTAAATCATTGTTGTAGATGTCATGTTTCTTCCCAAACACAATATAGGTCATTTCCATGAACATAATAAATTCTGCACGGAATTTCGACAAAGTGTGCCAAGCGTTCCAAGGACTTTTTTCGTTGATTGTCTCTACCGAATGCAAAATATTTCATCTAAATTTCGTTTTTGTCTCATAACTCAAAAACGGAATGTTGTATGAGCTTCAAATTGCACACGATTTGAGAGTGGATTATATGCTTTGTAATCATAATAAAATTGTTGCTAAAGAATTTGGTTTATTTAGGAGTGGTCATTGAAACACCCCATATGCTAAATTACACGCGTTTCATAATTATGGCTCTAAACTGCTCTAAAATGTCGTTTTTGTCCATAACTCAAAAACAGAATGTTGTATGAGCTTCAATTTGCACACGACGTGAGGGGATTATATGCTTTGCAATCATAATAAAATTGTTGATAAAGAATTTGGTTTAGTTAAGAAGTGGTCACTGAAAACACCTCATATGCTAAATTACACACGTTTCATAATTATGGCCTTAAACTGCTCTAAATATGTCGTTTTTGTCCATAACTCAAAAACAGAATATTGTATGAGCTTCATATTGCAAACGATTAGAGAGTAGATAATATCCTTTTGAATCATAATAAAATTGTTGATAAAAATGTTGATTTATTTAGGAGTGGTCACTGACAACACCTCCTATGCTAAATGACACAAGTTTTGTAATTATGGCCCTCTTCTTTTCGTTTTTGTCTCATAACTCAAAAATACTACTAATGTATTTTTCGTATAATATCACAATGTTTTGCAGCATGTTTTCCAAAATGTTTTTTTGAATGTTATTAAAACGTTTTGTACCCTTTATGATATAACCTAACGTATAAAATTTATGTTTTCTCTAAAACTTGTGTTTGCTGAGTATAGGCACATCCGAGCGAATCAGAAAGATTATGATGTAACAATTTGAAACAACTCATTTCTGAATATTATTTATATTAAAATACGCTTTTCCGATGAGAAAAAAGAAAAAAGAAAAGAAAACAAGAAAACAACAATTGAATATATTTTTTTTTTTTACTACCAATGTGACTCGAAACACGTCGGTCAATAGTCAAAAGTTTATGTTGAGGACTAATTTTACGCCCGTTTTGAATTGAAATAAATATATATGCGTATTTCTTTTAATTCAAAATGGTAAAGTGTTAACAAATTTCATATATGAAATCAATGTTTCATTCCTTTTGCATTAAAACATTCTCAATTGGTATAGCAAATGTAAACAAACGTGACGCTTCATGAGATGCGGCCTCAAAATCAAATAATGTCGATTTTGGACCATTTTATCATTATGGTAAAGTGATACACTTTGCCATTTCTACTGTACACGTTTACACTTTCTCCGATACCTGACTACTATAAAAGAACAAAACTTGTTACTTGATTGCGAAATGGCAGCGTGGCGTAACGGGTTAGTCCTCAGACTGATAACCTTTTGACTATTGACCGATGTGGTTCGAGTCCCATTGGTGGTCTTTTTTAAAAAGTATATTAAATTGTTGTTTTCTTTGTTTTTTTACTTTTTCTTTTTTTTTCTCATCGCAAAAGCGTATTTTAATATAAATAATATTCAGAAATGAGTTGTTTATGCGTATTTATTTCAATTCAAATTGGTAAACTTAACTGTTAACAAATTTCATATATGAAACGAATGTTTCATTCCTTTTGCAATAAAACATTTTCAATTGGTATAGCAAATGTAAACGAACGTGACGCTTCGTGAGATGCGGCCTAAAAACATAAAATGTCGATTTTGGACCATTTTGTCATTATGGTAGACTGATACATTTTGCCGTTTCTACTATAGGGTGCTTGCATGGAAGATCATAAAGTTCAAACCATCCTAAAGACACGCTCCAGAGGACATGCAAATACACGGAGTACAATACCAATCACCTGTTTAACTGGTTTTCATCAAAGTAATTCTTTGTACTCCATGCATTAGCATATCTTATGGAGCGTGTCTGGAGGATGATTTGAACTCATGACCTTTCGTGCAAGCACTCTATACAAGTTTACACTTTCCCGATACCTGACTACTATAAAAGAACAAAACTTGTTACTTCGATTGCGAAATGGCAGCGTGGCGTAGCGGATTAGTCATCAGACTGATAACCTTTTGACTATTGACCGATGTGAATGGTTCGAGTCCCAGTGGTAGTAAAAAAAAAAAAAGTATATTGAATTGTGCTTTTTTTTTTTCTTGTTTTTCTCATCGCAAAAGCGTGTTTTAATATAAACAATATTCAGAAATGGGTTGTTTCAAATTGTTACATCATAATCTTTCTGATTCGCTCGGATATGCCTATACTCAGCATACACAAGTTTTCCAGAAGACATTTATCTATGCCTATACTCAGCAAACACAAGTTTTAAAGAAAACATTTACATGTTGGGTTATATCATAAAGGGTACAAAATGTTTTAAGTTTTAATAACATTAAAAATATTTTGGAAACATGCTGCAAAACATTGTGATATTGTAAAAAATGTATTTGTAGTGTTTTTGAGTTACGAGACAAAAACGAAATTTGACTACAGGAGAGGGCATAATTACGAAACTTGTGTAATTTAGCGTAGGAGGTGTTTTCAGTGACCACTCCCTAAATATATTATGATTCAAAAGGATATTATCTACTCTCAAATCTGGTGCAATATGAATCTCATACAACATTCTGTTTTTGAGTTATGGAGCCATTTTAGAGCCATGATTTGAGTACATTTAAACCAGAGCATTTTAGAGCCATGAGTTTTGCATTCGGTAGAGAATGTCTCTACCGAATGCAAAATATTTCATCTAAATTTCGTTTTTGTCTCATAACTCAAAAACGGAATGTCGTATGAGCTTCAAATTGCACACGATTTGAGAGTGGATTATATGCTTTGTAATCATAATAAAATTGTTGCTAAAGAATTTGGTTTATTTAGGAGTGGTCATTGAAACACCCCATATGCTAAATTACACGCGTTTCATAATTATGGCTCTAAACTGCTCTAAAATGTCGTTTTTGTCCATAACTCAAAAACAGAATGTTGTATGAGCTTCAATTTGCACACGACGTGAGAGGGGATTATATGCTTTGCAATCATAATAAAATTGTTGATAAAGAATTTGGTTTAGTTAAGAAGTGGTCACTGAAAACACCTCATATGCTAAATTACACACGTTTCATAATTATGGCCTTAAACTGCTCTAAATATGTCGTTTTTGTCCATAACTCAAAAACAGAATATTGTATGAGCTTCATATTGCAAACGATTAGAGAGTAGATAATATCCTTTTGAATCATAATAAAATTGTTGATAAAAATGTTGATTTATTTAGGGAGTGGTCACTGACAACACCTCCTATGCTAAATGACACAAGTTTTGTAATTATGGCCCTCTTCTTTTCGTTTTTGTCTCATAACTCAAAAATACTACTAATGTATTTTTCGTATAATATCACAATGTTTTGCAGCATGTTTTCCAAAATGTTTTTTTGAATGTTATTAAAACGTTTTGTACCCTTTATGATATAACCTAACGTATAAAATTTATGTTTTCTCTAAAACTTGTGTTTGCTGAGTATAGGCACATCCGAGCGAATCAGAAAGATTATGATGTAACAATTTGAAACAACTCATTTCTGAATATTATTTATATTAAAATACGCTTTTCCGATGAAAAAAAAGAACAAGAAAAAAAACAAGAAAACAACAATTGAATATACTTAAAAAACTTTTACCAATGGGACTTGAAAATCGGTCAATAGTCAAAAGTTTATCAGTCTGAGGAAATCCGTTACGTGTTAACCATTTCGCAATGAAATCAAGTTTTATTCTTTTATTAGTCAGGTATCGGGAAAGTGTAAACTTGTATAGTAGAAATAGCAAGTGTAAACTTTACCATAATGACAAAATGCGGCCTCAAAATCAAATTTTGTCGATTTTGGACCATTTTATCATTATGGTAAAGCGATACGTTCGTTTGCCATTTTACTGTACACGTTTACAATGTTCCGATACCTGACTACTATAAAAGAACAAAACTTGTTATCTCTGATTGCGAAATGGCAGCGTGGCGTAACGGGTTAGTCCTCAGACTGATAACCTTTTGACTATTGACCGATGTGGTTCGAGTCCCATTGGTGGTCTTTTTTTTAAAAAGTATATTAAATTGTTGTTTTCTTTTGTTTTCTTTTACTTTTTCTTTTTTTTTTTCATCGCAAAAGCGTATTTTAATATAAATAATATTCAGAAATGAGTTGTTTATGCGTATTTATTTCAATTCAAATTGGTAAACTTAACTGTTAACAAATTTCATATATGAAACGAATGTTTCATTCCTTTTGCAATAAAACATTTTCAATTGGTATAGCAAATGTAAACGAACGTGACGCTTCGTGAGATGCGGCCTAAAAACATAAAATGTCGATTTTGGACCATTTTGTCATTATGGTAGACTGATACATTTTGCCGTTTCTACTATAGGGTGCTTGCATGGAAGATCATAAAGTTCAAACCATCCTAAAGACACGCTCCAGAGGACATGCAAATACACGGAGTACAATACCAATCACCTGTTTAACTGGTTTTCATCAAAGTAATTCTTTGTACTCCATGCATTAGCATATCTTATGGAGCGTGTCTGGAGGATGATTTGAACTCATGACCTTTCGTGCAAGCACTCTATACAAGTTTACACTTTCCCCGATACCTGACTACTATAAAAGAACAAAACTTGTTACTTCGATTGCGAAATGGCAGCGTGGCGTAGCGGATTAGTCATCAGACTGATAACCTTTTGACTATTGACCGATGTGAATGGTTCGAGTCCCAGTGGTGGTCTTTAAAAAAAAAGTATATTGAATTGTGCTTTTTTTTTCTTTTTTTTTCTCATCGCAAAAGCGTGTTTTAATATAAACAATATTCAGAAATGGGTTGTTTCAAATTGTTACATCATAATCTTTCTGATTCGCTCGGATATGCCTATACTCAGCATACACAAGTTTTCCAGAAGACATTTATCTATGCCTATACTCAGCAAACACAAGTTTTAAAGAAAACATTTACATGTTGGGTTATATCATAAAGGGTACAAAATGTTTTAAGTTTTAATAACATTAAAAATATTTTGGAAACATGCTGCAAAACATTGTGATATTGTAAAAAAATGTATTTGTAGTGTTTTTGAGTTACGAGACAAAAACGAAATTTGACTACAGTAGAGGGCATAATTACGAAACTTGTGTAATTTAGCGTAGGAGGTGTTTTCAGTGACCACTCCCTAAATATATTATGATTCAAAAGGATATTATCTACTCTCAAATCTGGTGCAATATGAATCTCATACAACATTCTGTTTTTGAGTTATGGACAAAAACGACATTTTAGAGCATTTTAGAGCCATGATTAAGAAACGTGAGTAATTTAGCATAGGGGGTGTTTCCAATGACCACTCCCTAAATAAACCAAATTCTTTAGCAACAATTTTATTATGATTACAAAGCATATAATCCACTCTCAAATCGAAATTTGCAATTTGAAGCTCCTACGACATTCCGTTTTTGAGTTATGAGACAAAAACGAAATTTAGATGAAATATTTTGCATTCGGTAGAGACAATCAAGGAAAAAAGTCTTGGAACGCTTGCGTGTAAATAACGGAAAACTGTCACCCCTCTCCCCGTGCAATGTTGAGAAATGCCAATGTCTTCAGCGGTTCCCCAATGTGTTCCAACATTGCTTGATGGGGAGAGGGAAGGGTAAATCATTGTTGTAGATGTCATGTTTCTTCCCAAACACAATATAGGTCATTTCCATGAACATAATAAATTCTGCACGGAATTTCGACAAAGTGTGCCAAGCGTTCCAAGGACTTTTTTCGTTGATTGTCTCTACCGAATGCAAAATATTTCATCTAAATTTCGTTTTTGTCTCATAACTCAAAAACGGAATGTTGTATGAGCTTCAAATTGCACACGATTTGAGAGTGGATTATATGCTTTGTAATCATAATAAAATTGTTGCTAAAGAATTTGGTTTATTTAGGGAGTGGTCATTGGAAACACCCCATATGCTAAATTACACGCGTTTCATAATTATGGCTCTAAACTGCTCTAAAATGTCGTTTTTGTCCATAACTCAAAAACAGAATGTTGTATGAGCTTCAATTTGCACACGACGTGAGAGGGGATTATATGCTTTGCAATCATAATAAAATTGTTGATAAAGAATTTGGTTTAGTTAAGAAGTGGTCACTGAAAACACCTCATATGCTAAATTACACACGTTTCATAATTATGGCCTTAAACTGCTCTAAATATGTCGTTTTTGTCCATAACTCAAAAACAGAATATTGTATGAGCTTCATATTGCAAACGATTAGAGAGTAGATAATATCCTTTTGAATCATAATAAAATTGTTGATAAAAATGTTGATTTATTTAGGGAGTGGTCACTGACAACACCTCCTATGCTAAATGACACAAGTTTTGTAATTATGGCCCTCTTCTTTTCGTTTTTGTCTCATAACTCAAAAATACTACTAATGTATTTTTCGTATAATATCACAATGTTTTGCAGCATGTTTTCCAAAATGTTTTTTTGAATGTTATTAAAACGTTTTGTATCCTTTATGATATAACCTAACGTATAAAATTTATGTTTTCTCTAAAACTTGTGTTTGCTGAGTATAGGCACATCCGAGCGAATCAGAAAGATTATGATGTAACAATTTGAAACAACTCATTTCTGAAAAAAATATTTATATTAAAATACGCTTTTCCGATGAGAAAAAAAAGATTTTTGTTTTGAAGAAAACAAGAAAACAACAATTGAATATACTTAAAAAAAGACCACCAATGGGACTCGAAACGTCGGTCAATAGTCAAAAGTTTATCAGTCTGAGGACTAATCCGTTACGCCACGCTGCCATTTCGCAATCGAGAATAGGGTTCGTTTTGCAATGCGTATTTCTTTCAATTCAAAATGGTAAAGTGTTAACAAGTTTTAATGAAATCAAGTAGTCATTCCTTTGCATTAAAACATTCTCAATTGGTATAGCAAATGTAAACAAACGTGACACTTTACCATGAGATGCGGCCTCAAAATCAAATAATTTTCGATTTTGGACCATTTTATCATTATGGTAAAGTGATACACTTTGCCATTTCTACTGTACACGTTTACACTTTCTCCGATACCTGACTACTATAAAAGAACAAAACTTGTTACTTTGATTGCGAAATGGCAGCGTGGCGTAACGGGTTAGTCCTCAGACTGATAACCTTTTGACTATTGACCGATGTGGTTCGAGTCCCATTGGTGGTCTTTTTTAAAAAGTATATTAAATTGTTGTTTTTTTTTTTTTAATTTTTTTTTTTTTTTTTTTTTTTTTTTTTTTCTCATCGCAAAAGCGTATTTTAATATAAATAATATTCAGAAATGAGTTGTTTATGCGTATTTATTTCAATTCAAATTGGTAAACTTAACTGTTAACAAATTTCATATGATGAAACGAATGTTTCATTCCTTTTGCAATAAAACATTTTCAATTGGTATAGCAAATGTAAACGAACGTGACGCTTCGTGAGATGCGGCCTAAAAACATAAAATGTCGATTTTGGACCATTTTGTCATTATGGTAGACTGATACATTTTGCCGTTTCTACTATAGGGTGCTTGCATGGAAGATCATAAAGTTCAAACCATCCTAAAGACACGCTCCAGAGGACATGCAAATACACGGAGTACAATACCAATCACCTGTTTAACTGGTTTTCATCAAAGTAATTCTTTGTACTCCATGCATTAGCATATCTTATGGAGCGTGTCTGGAGGATGATTTGAACTCATGACCTTTCGTGCAAGCACTCTATACAAGTTTACACTTTCCCCGATACCTGACTACTATAAAAGAACAAAACTTGTTACTTCGATTGCGAAATGGCAGCGTGGCGTAGCGGATTAGTCATCAGACTGATAACCTTTTGACTATTGACCGATGTGAATGGTTCGAGTCCCAGTGGTGGTCTTTAAAAAAAAAGTATATTGAATTGTGCTTTTTTTTCTTGTTTTTCTCATCGCAAAAGCGTGTTTTAACATAAACAATATTCAGAAATGGGTTGTTTCAAATTGTTACATCATAATCTTTCTGATTCGCTCGGATATGCCTATACTCAGCATACACAAGTTTTCCAGAAGACATTTATCTATGCCTATACTCAGCAAACACAAGTTTTAAAGAAAACATTTACATGTTGGGTTATATCATAAAGGGTACAAAATGTTTTAAGTTTTAATAACATTAAAAATATTTTGGAAACATGCTGCAAAACATTGTGATATTGTAAAAAAATGTATATGTAGTGTTTTTGAGTTACGAGACAAAAACGAAATTTGACTACAGTAGAGGGCATAATTACGAAACTTGTGTAATTTAGCGTAGGAGGTGTTTTCAGTGACCACTCCCTAAATATATTATGATTCAAAAGGATATTATCTACTCTCAAATCTGGTGCAATATGAATCTCATACAACATTCTGTTTTTGAGTTATGGACAAAAACGACATTTTAGAGCATTTTAGAGCCATGATTAAGAAACGTGAGTAATTTAGCATAGGGGTGTTTCCAATGACCACTCCTAAATAAACCAAATTCTTTAGCAACAATTTTATTATGATTACAAAGCATATAATCCACTCTCAAATCGTGTGCAATTTGAAGCTCCTACGACATTCCGTTTTTGAGTTATGAGACAAAAACGAAATTTAGATGAAATATTTTGCATTCGGTAGAGACAATCAAGGAAAAAAGTCTTGGAACGCTTGCGTGTAAATAACGGAAAACTGTCACCCCCCTCTCCCCGTGCAATGTTGAGAAATGCCAATGTCTTCAGCGGTTCCCCAATGTGTTCCAACATTGCTTGATGGGGAGAGGGAAGGGTAAATCATTGTTGTAGATGTCATGTTTCTTCCCAAACACAATATAGGTCATTTCCATGAACATAATAAATTCTGCACGGAATTTCGACAAAGTGTGCCAAGCGTTCCAAGGACTTTTTCGTTGATTGTCTCTACCGAATGCAAAATATTTCATCTAAATTTCGTTTTTGTCTCATAACTCAAAAACGGAATGTTGTATGAGCTTCAAATTGCACACGATTTGAGAGTGGATTATATGCTTTGTAATCATAATAAAATTGTTGCTAAAGAATTTGGTTTATTTAGGGAGTGGTCATTGGAAACACCCCATATGCTAAATTACACGCGTTTCATAATTATGGCTCTAAACTGCTCTAAAATGTCGTTTTTGTCCATAACTCAAAAACAGAATGTTGTATGAGCTTCAATTTGCACACGACGTGAGAGGGGATTATATGCTTTGCAATCATAATAAAATTGTTGATAAAGAATTTGGTTTAGTTAAGAAGTGGTCACTGAAAACACCTCATATGCTAAATTACACACGTTTCATAATTATGGCTCTTAAACTGCTCTAAATATGTCGTTTTTGTCCATAACTCAAAAACAGAATATTGTATGAGCTTCATATTGCAAACGATTAGAGAGTAGATAATATCCTTTTGAATCATAATAAAATTGTTGATAAAAATGTTGATTTATTTAGGGAGGGGGAACTGACAACACCTCCTATGCTAAATGACACAAGTTTTGTAATTATGGCCCTCTTCTTTTCGTTTTTGTCTCATAACTCAAAAATACTACTAATGTATTTTTCGTATAATATCACAATGTTTTGCAGCATGTTTTCCAAAATGTTTTTTTGAATGTTATTAAAACGTTTTGTACCCTTTATGATATAACCTAACGTATAAAATTTATGTTTTCTCTAAAACTTGTGTTTGCTGAGTATAGGCACATCCGAGCGAATCAGAAAGATTATGATGTAACAATTTGAAACAACTCATTTCTGAATATTATTTATATTAAAATACGCTTTTCCGATGAGAAAAAAAAGAACAAGAAAAGAAAACAAGAAAACAACAATTGAATATACTTAAAAAAAAGACCACCAATGGGACTCGAACCACGTCGGTCAATATTTGTTAAAGTTTATCAGTTGAACTAAATCCGTTATGCCACGTGCCATTTTTTTCAATCAAAAGTAACAAGTTTTACAAATTTTATATGTAATCAATGTTTCATCTTTGAAATTAAAACATTGTCAATTGGTATAGCAAAATGTAAACAAACGTGACCTTAATGAGATGCGGCCTCAAAATCAAATAATGTCGATTTTGGACCATTTTATCATTATGGTAAAGTGATACTATACATTTTACTGTACATGTTTACACTTTCTCCGATACCTGATCTACTATAAAAGAACAAAACTTGTTACTTTGCGTTTTGAAATGGCAGCGGCGTAACGGGTTAGTCCTCAGACTGATAACCAGAAATGTTTGACTATTGACCGATGTGGTTCGAGTCCCATTGGTGGTCAAATTTTACAATTTAAAAGTATATTAAATTGTTGTTTTGGTTTGTTTTCTTTACTTTTCTTTTTTTCAAAGTTTCTCATCGCAAAAGCGTATTTTAATATAAATAATATTCAGAAATGAGTTGTTTATGCGTATTTATTTCAATTCAAATTGGTAAACTTAACTGTTAACAAATTTCATATATGAAACGAATGTTTCATTCCTTTTGCAATAAAACATTTTCAATTGGTATAGCAAATGTAAACGAACGTGACGCTTCGTGAGATGCGGCCTAAAACATAAAATGTCGATTTTGGACCATTTTGTCATTATGGTAGACTGATACATTTTGCCGTTTCCGTTACTATAGGGTGCTTGCATGGAAGATCATAAAGTTCAAACCATCCTAAAGACACGCTCCAGAGGACATGCAAATACACGGAGTACAATACCAATCACCTGTTTAACTGGTTTTCATCAAAGTAATTCTTTTGTACTCCATGCATTAGCATATCTTATGGAGCGTGTCTGGAGGATGATTTGAACTCATGACCTTTCGTGCAAGCACTCTATACAAGTTTACACTTTCCCCGATACCTGACTACTATAAAAGAACAAAACTTGTTACTTCGATTGCGAAATGGCAGCGTGGCGTAGCGGATTAGTCATCAGACTGATAACCTTTTGACTATTGACCGATGTGAATGGTTCGAGTCCCAGTGGTGGTCTTTAAAAAAAAAGTATATTGAATTGTGCTTTTTTTTTCTTGTTTTTTCTCATCGCAAAAGCGTGTTTTAATATAAACAATATTCAGAAATGGGTTGTTTCAAATTGTTACATCATAATCTTTCTGATTCGCTCGGATATGCCTATACTCAGCATACACAAGTTTTCCAGAAGACATTTATCTATGCCTATACTCAGCAAACACAAGTTTTAAAGAAAACATTTACATGTTGGGTTATATCATAAAGGGTACAAAATGTTTTAAGTTTTAATAACATTAAAAATATTTTGGAAACATGCTGCAAAAAACATTGTGATATTGTAAAAAATGTATTTGTAGTGTTTTTGAGTTACGAGACAAAAACGAAATTTGACTACAGTAGAGGCATAATTATGAAACTTGTGTAATTTAGCGTAGGAGGTGTTTTCAGTGACCACTCCCTAAATATATTATGATTCAAAAGGATATTATCTACTCTCAAATCTGGTGCAATATGAATCTCATACAACATTCTGTTTTTGAGTTATGGACAAAAACGACATTTTAGAGCATTTTAGAGCCATGATTAAGAAACGTGAGTAATTTAGCATAGGGGTGTTTCCAATGACCACTCCTAAATAAACCAAATTCTTTAGCAACAATTTTATTATGATTACAAAGCATATAATCCACTCTCAAATCGTGTGCAATTTGAAGTTTCCTACGACATTCCGTTTTGAGTTATGAGACAAAAACGAAATTTAGATGAAATATTTTGCATTCGGTAGAGACAATCAAGGAAAAAAGTCTTGGAACGCTTGCGTGTAAATAACGGAAAAAAGTCACCCCCTCTCCCCCGTGAAATGTTGAGAAATGCCAATGTCTTCAGCGGTTCCCCAATGTGTTCCAACATTGCTTGATGGGGAGAGGGAAGGGTAAATCATTGTTGTAGATGTCATGTTTCTTCCCAAACACAATATAGGTCATTTCCATGAACATAATAAATTCTGCACGGAATTTCGACAAAGTGTGCCAAGCGTTCCAAGGACTTTTTTCGTTGATTGTCTCTACCGAATGCAAAATATTTCATCTAAATTTCGTTTTTGTCTCATAACTCAAAAACGGAATGTTGTATGAGCTTCAAATTGCACACGATTTGAGAGTGGATTATATGCTTTGTAATCATAATAAAATTGTTGCTAAAGAATTTGGTTTATTTAGGGAGTGGTCATTGGAAACACCCCATATGCTAAATTACACGCGTTTCATAATTATGGCTCTAAACTGCTCTAAAATGTCGTTTTTTTCCATAACTCAAAAACAGAATGTTGTATGAGCTTCAATTTGCACACGACGTGAGAGGGGATTATATGCTTTGCAATCATAATAAAATTGTTGATAAAGAATTTGGTTTAGTTAAGAAGTGGTCACTGAAAACACCTCATATGCTAAATTACACACGTTTCATAATTATGGCCTTAAACTGCTCTAAATATGTCGTTTTTGTCCATAACTCAAAAACAGAATATTGTATGAGCTTCATATTGCAAACGATTAGAGAGTAGATAATATCCTTTTGAATCATAATAAAATTGTTGATAAAAATGTTGATTTATTTAGGAGTGGTCACTGACAACACCTCCTATGCTAAATGACACAAGTTTTGTAATTATGGCCCTCTTCTTTTCGTTTTTGTCTCATAACTCAAAAATACTACTAATGTATTTTTCGTATAATATCACAATGTTTTGCAGCATGTTTTCCAAAATGTTTTTTTGAATGTTATTAAAACGTTTTGTACCCTTTATGATATAACCTAACGTATAAAATTTATGTTTTCTCTAAAACTTGTGTTTGCTGAGTATAGGCACATCCGAGCGAATCAGAAAGATTATGATGTAACAATTTGAAACAACTCATTTCTGAATATTATTTATATTAAAATACGCTTTTCCGATGAGAAAAAAAAGAACAAGAAAGAAAAAAGAAAACAACAATTGAATATACTTAAAAAAGACCACCAATGGGACTCGAACCACGTCGGTCAATAGTCAAAAGTTTATCAGTCTGAGGACTAATCCGTTACGCCACGCTGCCATTTCGCAATCGAAGTAACAAGTTTTATTCTTTTTAGTCAGGTATCAGAAAGATAACCTTTTTTTGAGGTCTTTTTTTTTTTTTAAAAAATTAATTGAGAATGAGTTTTAATGCAAAAGGAATGACACTGTTATCTTAATCTTTATATGAAATTTGTTAACATTTTCTTTACCGTTTTGAATTGAAATAAATATATATGCGTATTTCTTTCAATTCAAAATGGTAAAGTGTTAACAAATTTCATATATGAAATCAATGTTTCATTCCTTTTGCATTAAAACATTCTCAATTGGTATAGCAAATGTAAACAAACGTGACGCTTCATGAGATGCGGCCTCAAAATCAAATAATGTCGATTTTGGACCATTTTATCATTATGGTAAAGTGATACACTTTGCCATTTCTACTGTACACGTTTACACTTTCTCCGATACCTGACTACTATAAAAGAACAAAACTTGTTACTTCGATTGCGAAATGGCAGCGTGGCGTAACGGGTTAGTCCTCAGACTGATAACCTTTTGACTATTGACCGATGTGGTTCGAGTCCCATTGGTGGTCTTTTTTTAAAAAGTATATTAAATTGTTGTTTTCTTGTTTTTTTTTCTTGTTTTTTTTTTCTCATCGCAAAAGCGTATTTTAATATAAATAATATTCAGAAATGAGTTGTTTATGCGTATTTATTTCAATTCAAATTGGTAAACTTAACTGTTAACAAATTTCATATATGAAACGAATGTTTCATTCCTTTTGCAATAAAACATTTTCAATTGGTATAGCAAATGTAAACGAACGTGACGCTTCGTGAGATGCGGCCTAAAAACATAAAATGTCGATTTTGGACCATTTTGTCATTATGGTAGACTGATACATTTTGCCGTTTCTACTATAGGGTGCTTGCATGGAAGATCATAAAGTTCAAACCATCCTAAAGACACGCTCCAGAGGACATGCAAATACACGGAGTACAATACCAATCACCTGTTTATCTGGTTTTCATCAAAGTAATTCTTTGTACTCCATGCATTAGCATATCTTATGGAGCGTGTCTGGAGGATGATTTGAACTCATGACCTTTCGTGCAAGCACTCTATACAAGTTTACACTTTCCCCGATACCTGACTACTATAAAAGAACAAAACTTGTTACTTCGATTGCGAAATGGCAGCGTGGCGTAGCGGATTAGTCATCAGACTGATAACCTTTTGACTATTGACCGATGTGAATGGTTCGAGTCCCAGTGGTGGTCTTTAAAAAAAAAAGTATATTGAATTGTGCTTTTTTTTCTTGTTTTTCTCATCGCAAAAGCGTGTTTTAATATAAACAATATTCAGAAATGGGTTGTTTCAAATTGTTACATCATAATCTTTCTGATTCGCTCGGATATGCCTATACTCAGCATACACAAGTTTTCCAGAAGACATTTATCTATGCCTATACTCAGCAAACACAAGTTTTAAAGAAAACATTTACATGTTGGGTTATATCATAAAGGGTACAAAATGTTTTAAGTTTTAATAACATTAAAAATATTTTGGAAACATGCTGCAAAACATTGTGATATTGTAAAAAATGTATTTGTAGTGTTTTTGAGTTACGAGACAAAAACGAAATTTGACTACAGTAGAGGGCATAATTACGAAACTTGTGTAATTTAGCGTAGGAGGTGTTTTCAGTGACCACTCCTAAATATATTATGATTCAAAAGGATATTATCTACTCTCAAATCTGGTGCAATATGAATCTCATACAACATTCTGTTTTTGAGTTATGGACAAAAACGACATTTTAGAGCATTTTAGAGCCATGATTAAGAAACGTGAGTAATTTAGCATAGGGGGTGTTGCCAAGGACCACTCCCTAAATAAACCAAATTCTTTAGCAACAATTTTATTATGATTACAAAGCATATAATCCACTCTCAAATCGTGTGCAATTTGAAGCTCCTACGACATTCCGTTTTTGAGTTATGAGACAAAAACGAAATTTAGATGAAATATTTTGCATTCGGTAGAGACAATCAAGGAAAAAAGTCTTGGAACGCTTGCGTGTAAATAACGGAAAACTGTCACCCCTCTCCCCGTGCAATGTTGAGAAATGCCAATGTCTTCAGCGGTTCCCCAATGTGTTCCAACATTGCTTGATGGGGAGGGGGAAGGGTAAATCATTGTTGTAGATGTCATGTTTCTTCCCAAACACAATATAGGTCATTTCCATGAACATAATAAATTCTGCACGGAATTTCGACAAAGTGTGCCAAGCGTTCCAAGGACTTTTTTCGTTGATTGTCTCTACCGAATGCAAAATATTTCATCTAAATTTCGTTTTTGTCTCATAACTCAAAAACGGAATGTTGTATGAGCTTCAAATTGCACACGATTTGAGAGTGGATTATATGCTTTGTAATCATAATAAAATTGTTGCTAAAGAATTTGGTTTATTTAGGGAGTGGTCATTGGAAACACCCCATATGCTAAATTACACGCGTTTCATAATTATGGCTCTAAACTGCTCTAAAATGTCGTTTTTGTCCATAACTCAAAAACAGAATGTTGTATGAGCTTCAATTTGCACACGACGTGAGAGGGGATTATATGCTTTGCAATCATAATAAAATTGTTGATAAAGAATTTGGTTTAGTTAAGAAGTGGTCACTGAAAACACCTCATATGCTAAATTACACACGTTTCATAATTATGGTTCTAACTGCTCTAAATATGTCGTTTTTGTCCATAACTCAAAAACAGAATATTGTATGAGCTTCATATTGCAAACGATTAGAGAGTAGATAATATCCTTTTGAATCATAATAAAATTGTTGATAAAAATGTTGATTTATTTAGGAGTGGTCACTGACAACACCTCCTATGCTAAATGACACAAGTTTTGTAATTATGGCCCTCTTCTTTTCGTTTTTGTCTCATAACTCAAAAAATACTACTAATGTATTTTTCGTATAATATCACAATGTTTTGCAGCATGTTTTCCAAAATGTTTTTTGAATGTTATTAAAACGTTTTGTACCCTTTATGATATAACCTAACGTATAAAATTTATGTTTTCTCTAAAACTTGTGTTTGCTGAGTATAGGCACATCCGAGCGAATCAGAAAGATTATGATGTAACAATTTGAAACAACTCATTTCTGAATATTATTTATATTAAAATACGCTTTTCCGATGAGAAAAAAAGAAAAGAAAGAAAATAAGAAAACAACAATTGAATATAAAAAAAGACCACCAATGGGACTCGAACCACGTCGGTCAATAGTCAAAAGTTTATCAGTCTGAGGACTAATCCGTTACGCCACGCTGCCATTTCGCAATCAAGTAACAAGTTTTATTCTTTTATAGTAGTCAGAATGTATTTATGGAATTTGTAAACTTTGTTTTAATTGAAATAAAAAGTGTATTTCTTTCAATTCAAAATGGTAAAATGTTAACAAATTTCATATATGAAATCAATGTTTCATTTTTGCATTAAAAAACATCTCAATTGGTATAGCAAATGTAAACAAACGACGCTTCATGAGATGCGGCCTCAAAATTTATGTCGATGCTATACCAATTGAGAATGTTTTTAATGCAAAGGAATGATAATTGATTTGTTAACACTTTACCGTTTTGACCATTTTATCATTATCAATTCAAAAGTGAATACACTTTGCCATTTCTACTGTACACGTTTACACTTTCTCCGATACCTGACTACTATAAAAAACAAAACTTGTTACTTGATTGCGAAATGGCAGCGTGGCGTAACGGGTTAGTCCTCAGACTGATAACGGTAAAATTTTTTGACTATTGACCGATGTGGTTCGAGTCCCATTGGTGGTCTTTTTTTTAAAAAGTATATTAAATTGTTGTTTTCTTGTTTTCTTTACTTTTCTTTTTTTTTCTCATCGCAAAAGCGTATTTTAATATAAATAATATTCAGAAATGAGTTGTTTATGCGTATTTATTTCAATTCAAATTGGTAAACTTAACTGTTAACAAATTTCATATATGAAACGAATGTTTCATTCCTTTTGCAATAAAACATTTTCAATTGGTATAGCAAATGTAAACGAACGTGACGCTTCGTGAGATGCGGCCTAAAAACATAAAATGTCGATTTTGGACCATTTTGTCATTATGGTAGACTGATACATTTTGCCGTTTCTACTATAGGGTGCTTGCATGGAAGATCATAAAGTTCAAACCATCCTAAAGACACGCTCCAGAGGACATGCAAATACACGGAGTACAATACCAATCACCTGTTTAACTGGTTTTCATCAAAGTAATTCTTTGTACTCCATGCATTATCATATCTTATGGAGCGTGTCTGGAGGATGATTTGAACTCATGACCTTTCGTGCAAGCACTCTATACAAGTTTACACTTTCCCCGATACCTGACTACTATAAAAGAACAAAACTTGTTACTTCGATTGCGAAATGGCAGCGTGGCGTAGCGGATTAGTCATCAGACTGATAACCTTTTGACTATTGACCGATGTGAATGGTTCGAGTCCCAGTGGTGGTCTTTAAAAAAAAGTATATTGAATTGTGCTTTTTTTTCTTGTTTTTCTCATCGCAAAAGCGTGTTTTAATATAAACAATATTCAGAAATGGGTTGTTTCAAATTGTTACATCATAATCTTTCTGATTCGCTCGGATATGCCTATACTCAGCATACACAAGTTTTCCAGAAGACATTTATCTATGCCTATACTCAGCAAACACAAGTTTTAAAGAAAACATTTACATGTTGGGTTATATCATAAAGGGTACAAAATGTTTTAAGTTTTAATAACATTAAAAATATTTTGGAAACATGCTGCAAAACATTGTGATATTGTAAAAAATGTATTTGTAGTGTTTTTGAGTTACGAGACAAAAACGAAATTTGACTACAGTAGAGGGCATAATTACGAAACTTGTGTAATTTAGCGTAGGAGGTGTTTTCAGTGACCTCTCCCTAAATATATTATGATTCAAAAGGATATTATCTACTCTCAAATCTGGTGCAATATGAATCTCATACAACATTCTGTTTTTGAGTTATGGACAAAAACGACATTTTAGAGCATTTTAGAGCCATGATTAAGAAACGTGAGTAATTTAGCATAGGGGTGTTTCCAATGACCACTCACTAAATAAACCAAATTCTTTAGCAACAATTTTATTATGATTACAAAGCATATAATCCACTCTCAAATCGTGTGCAATTTGAAGCTCCTACGACATTCCGTTTTTGAGTTATGAGACAAAAACGAAATTTAGATGAAATATTTTGCATTCGGTAGAGACAATCAAGGAAAAAAGTCTTGGAACGCTTGCGTGTAAATAACGGAAAACTGTCACCCCCTCTCCCCTTGCAATGCTGAGAAATGCAAATGTCTTCAGCGGTTCCCCAATGTGTTCCAACATTGCTTGATGGGGGGGAGAGGGAAGGGTAAATCATTGTTGTAGATGTCATGTTTCTTCCCAAACACAATATAGGTCATTTCCATGAACATAATAAATTCTGCACGGAATTTCGACAAAGTGTGCCAAGCGTTCCAAGGACTTTTTTCGTTGATTGTCTCTACCGAATGCAAAATATTTCATCTAAATTTCGTTTTTGTCTCATAACTCAAAAACGGAATGTTGTATGAGCTTCAAATTGCACACGATTTGAGAGTGGATTATATGCTTTGTAATCATAATAAAATTGTTGCTAAAGAATTTGGTTTATTTAGGGAGTGGTCATTGGAAACACCCCATATGCTAAATTACACGCGTTTCATAATTATGGCTCTAAACTGCTCTAAAATGTCGTTTTTGTCCATAACTCAAAAACAGAATGTTGTATGAGCTTCAATTTGCACACGACGTGAGAGGGGATTATATGCTTTGCAATCATAATAAAATTGTTGATAAAGAATTTGGTTTAGTTAAGAAGTGGTCACTGAAAACACCTCATATGCTAAATTACACACGTTTCATAATTATGGTTTCTAAACTGCTCTAAATATGTCGTTTTTGTCCATAACACAAAAACAGAATATTGTATGAGCTTCATATTGCAAACGATTAGAGAGTAGATAATATCCTTTTGAATCATAATAAAATTGTTGATAAAAATGTTGATTTATTTAGGAGTGGTCACTGACAACACACTCCTATGCTAAATGACACAAGTTTTGTAATTATGGCCCTCTTCTTTTCGTTTTTGTCTCATAACTCAAAAATACTACTAATGTATTTTTCGTATAATATCACAATGTTTTGCAGCATGTTTTCCAAAATGTTTTTTTGAATGTTATTAAAACGTTTTGTACCCTTTTATGATATAACCTAACGTATAAAATTTATGTTTTCTCTAAAACTTGTGTTTGCTGAGTATAGGCACATCCGAGCGAATCAGAAAGATTATGATGTAAAATTTGAAACAACTCATTTCTGAATATTATTTATATAAAATACGCTTTTCCGATGAGAAAAAAAAAAGAACAAGAAAAGAAACAAAAAAACAAAATTGAAATATATAGAAAAATAGTAAAAGTTTTAGACCATTTTTGCTCAAAATCAAATACCATTGGTTGGGAACGTCGGTCAATAGTCAAAAAATGACACTTATCAGTCTTATATGACTAATTTGTTAACATTTTACCGTTTTGAATTGAAATAAATATATATGCGTATTTCTTTCAATTCAAAATGGTAAAGTGTTAAAAAATTTCATATATGAAATCAATGTTTCATTCCTTTTGCATTAAAACATTCTCAATTGGTATAGCAAATGTAAACAAACGTGACGCTTCATGAGATGCGGCCTCAAAATCAAATAATGTCGATTTTGGACCATTTTATCATTATGGTAAAGTGATACACTTTGCCATTTCTACTGTACACGTTTACACTTTCTCCGATACCTGACTACTATATAAAAAGAACAAAACTTGTTACTTGATTGCGAAATGGCAGCGTGGCGTAACGGGTTAGTCCTCAGACTGATAACCTTTTGACTATTGACCGATGTGGTTCGAGTCCCATTGGTGGTCTTTTTTTTAAAAAGTATATTAAATTGTTGTTTTCTTTTTTCTTTTCTTGTTTTTTTTTTCTCATCGCAAAAGCGTATTTTAATATAAATAATATTCAGAAATGAGTTGTTTATGCGTATTTATTTCAATTCAAATTGGTAAACTTAACTGTTAACAAATTTCATATATGAAACGAATGTTTCATTCCTTTTGCAATAAAACATTTTCAATTGGTATAGCAAATGTAAACGAACGTGACGCTTCGTGAGATGCGGCCTAAAAACATAAAATGTCGATTTTGGACCATTTTGTCATTATGGTAGACTGATACATTTTGCCGTTTCTACTATAGGGTGCTTGCATGGAAGATCATAAAGTTCAAACCATCCTAAAGACACGCTCCAGAGGACATGCAAATACACGGAGTACAATACCAATCACCTGTTTAACTGGTTTTCATCAAAGTAATTCTTTGTACTCCATGCATTAGCATATCTTATGGAGCGTGTCTGGAGGATGATTTGAACTCATGACCTTTCGTGCAAGCACTCTATACAAGTTTACACTTTCCCCGATACCTGACTACTATAAAAGAACAAAACTTGTTACTTCGATTGCGAAATGGCAGCGTGGCGTAGCGGATTAGTCCTCAGACTGATAACCTTTTGACTATTGACCGATGTGAATGGTTCGAGTCCCAGTGGTGGTCTTTAAAAAAAAAGTATATTGAATTGTGCTTTTTTTTTTCTTGTTTTTTCTCATCGCAAAAGCGTGTTTTAATATAAACAATATTCAGAAATGGGTTGTTTCAAATTGTTACATCATAATCTTTCTGATTCGCTCGGATATGCCTATACTCAGCATACACAAGTTTTCCAGAAGACATTTATCTATGCCTATACTCAGCAAACACAAGTTTTAAAGAAAACATTTACATGTTGGGTTATATCATAAAGGGTACAAAATGTTTTAAGTTTTAATAACATTAAAAATATTTTGGAAACATGCTGCAAAACATTGTGATATTGTAAAAAAATGTATTTGTAGTGTTTTTGAGTTACGAGACAAAAACGAAATTTGACTACAGTAGAGGGCATAATTACGAAACTTGTGTAATTTAGCGTAGGAGGTGTTTTCAGTGACCACTCCTAAATATATTATGATTCAAAAGGATATTATCTACTCTCAAATCTGGTGCAATATGAATCTCATACAACATTCTGTTTTTGAGTTATGGACAAAAACGACATTTTAGAGCATTTTAGAGCCATGATTAAGAAACGTGAGTAATTTAGCATAGGGGTGTTTCCAATGACCACTCCTAAATAAACCAAATTCTTTAGCAACAATTTTATTATGATTACAAAGCATATAATCCACTCTCAAATCGTGTGCAATTTGAAGCTCCTACGACATTCCGTTTTTGAGTTATGAGACAAAAACGAAATTTAGATGAAATATTTTGCATTCGGTAGAGAAAATCAACGAAAAAAGTATTGGAACGCTTGCGTGTAAATAACGGAAAACTGTCACCCCTCTCCCCGTGCAATGTTGAGAAATGCCAATGTCTTCAGCGGTTCCCCAATGTGTTCCAACATTGCTTGATGGGGAGAGGGAAGGGTAAATCATTGTTGTAGATGTCATGTTTCTTCCCAAACACAATATAGGTCATTTCCATGAACATAATAAATTCTGCACGGAATTTCGACAAAGTGTGCCAAGCGTTCCAAGGACTTTTTCGTTGATTGTCTCTACCGAATGCAAAATATTTCATCTAAATTTCGTTTTTGTCTCATAACTCAAAAACGGAATGTTGTATGAGCTTCAAATTGCACACGATTTGAGAGTGGATTATATGCTTTGTAATCATAATAAAATTGTTGCTAAAGAATTTGGTTTATTTAGGGAGTGGTCATTGGAAACACCCCATATGCTAAATTACACGCGTTTCATAATTATGGCTCTAAACTGCTCTAAAATGTCGTTTTTGTCCATAACTCAAAAACAGAATGTTGTATGAGCTTCAATTTGCACACGACGTGAGGGGATTATATGCTTTGCAATCATAATAAAATTGTTGATAAAGAATTTGGTTTAGTTAAGAAGTGGTCACTGAAAACACCTCATATGCTAAATTACACACGTTTCATAATTATGGCTCTAAACTGCTCTAAATATGTCGTTTTGTCCATAACTCAAACAGAATATATTGTATGAGCTTCATATTGCAAACGATTAGAGAGTAGATAATATCCTTTTGAATCATAATAAAATTGTTGATAAAAATGTTGATTTATTTAGGGAGTGGTCACTGACAACACCTCCTATGCTAAATGACACAAGTTTTGTAATTATGGCCCTCTTCTTTTCGTTTTTGTCTCATAACTCAAAAATACTACTAATGTATTTTTCGTATAATATCACAATGTTTTGCAGCATGTTTTCCAAAATGTTCTTTTGAATGTTATTAAAACGTTTTGTACCCTTTATGATATAACCTAACGTATAAAATTTATGTTTTCTCTAAAACTTGTGTTTGCTGAGTATAGGCACATCCGAGCGAATCAGAAAGATTATGATGTAACAATTTGAAACAACTCATTTCTGAATATTATTTATATTAAAATACGCTTTTCCGATGAAAAAAAAAAGAACAAGAAAAGAAAACAAGAAAACAACAATTGAATATACTTAAAAAAAAGACCACCAATGGGACTCGAACCACGTCGGTCAATAGTCAAAAGTTTATCAGTCTGAGGACTAATCCGTTACGCCACGCTGCCATTTCGCAATCGAAGTAACAAGTTTTATTCTTTTATAGTAGTCAGGTATCGGGGAAAGTGTAAACTTGTATAGTAGAAATGGCAAAGTGTATCACTTTACCATAATGACAAAATGGTCCAAAATCGAAATTTTTTGTTTTTGAGGCCGCATCTCATGAAGCGTCACGTTCGTTTACATTTGCTATACCAATTGAGAATGTTTTAATGCAAAAGGAATTACACCTTAATCTCTTATATGAAATTTGTTAACACTTTACCGTTTTGAATTGAAATAAATATATATGCGTATTTCTTTCAATTCAAAATGGTAAAGTGTTAACAAATTTCATATATGAAATCAATGTTTCATTCCTTTTGCATTAAAACATTCTCAATTGGTATAGCAAATGTAAACAAACGTGACGCTTCATGAGATGCGGCCTCAAAATCAAATAATGTCGATTTTGGACCATTTTATCATTATGGTAAAGTGATACACTTTGCCATTTCTACTGTACACGTTTACACTTTCTCCGATACCTGACTACTATAAAAGAACAAAACTTGTTACTTCGATTGCGAAATGGCAGCGTGGCGTAACGGGTTAGTCCTCAGACTGATAACCTTTTGACTATTGACCGATGTGGTTCGAGTCCCATTGGTGGTCTTTTTTTTTTTAAAAAGTATATTAAATTGTTGTTTTCTTTGTTTTCTTTACTTTTTTCTTTTTTTTCTCATCGCAAAAGCGTATTTTAATATAAATAATATTCAGAAATGAGTTGTTTATGCGTATTTATTTCAATTCAAATTGGTAAACTTAACTGTTAACAAATTTCATATATGAAACGAATGTTTCATTCCTTTTGCAATAAAACATTTTCAATTGGTATAGCAAATGTAAACGAACGTGACGCTTCGTGAGATGCGGCCTAAAAACATAAAATGTCGATTTTGGACCATTTTGTCATTATGGTAGACTGATACATTTTGCCGTTTCTACTATAGGGTGCTTGCATGGAAGATCATAAAGTTCAAACCATCCTAAAGACACGCTCCAGAGGACATGCAAATACACGGAGTACAATACCAATCACCTGTTTAACTGGTTTTCATCAAAGTAATTCTTTGTACTCCATGCATTAGCATATCTTATGGAGCGTGTCTGGAGGATGATTTGAACTCATGACCTTTCGTGCAAGCACTCTATACAAGTTTACACTTTCCCCGATACCTGACTACTATAAAAGAACAAAACTTGTTACTTCGATTGCGAAATGGCAGCGTGGCGTAGCGGATTAGTCATCAGACTGATAACCTTTTGACTATTGACCGATGTGAATGGTTCGAGTCCCAGTGGTGGTCTTTAAAAAAAAAGTATATTGAATTGTGCTTTTTTTTTTTCTTGTTTTTTCTCATCGCAAAAGCGTGTTTTAATATAAACAATATTCAGAAATGGGTTGTTTCAAATTGTTACATCATAATCTTTCTGATTCGCTCGGATATGCCTATACTCAGCATACACAAGTTTTCCAGAAGACATTTATCTATGCCTATACTCAGCAAACACAAGTTTTAAAGAAAACATTTACATGTTGGGTTATATCATAAAGGGTACAAAATGTTTTAAGTTTTAATAACATTAAAAATATTTTGGAAACATGCTGCAAAACATTGTGATATTGTAAAAAATGTATTTGTAGTGTTTTTGAGTTACGAGACAAAAACGAAATTTGACTACAGTAGAGGGCATAATTACGAAACTTGTGTAATTTAGCGTAGGAGGTGTTTTCAGTGACCACTCCTAAATATATTATGATTCAAAAGGATATTATCTACTCTCAAATCTGGTGCAATATGAATCTCATACAACATTCTGTTTTTGAGTTATGGACAAAAACGACATTTTAGAGCATTTTAGAGCCATGATTAAGAAACGTGAGTAATTTAGCATAGGGGGAGTTTCCAATGACCACTCCCTAAATAAACCAAATTCTTTAGCAACAATTTTATTATGATTACAAAGCATATAATCCACTCTCAAATCGTGTGCAATTTGAAGCTCCTACGACATTCCGTTTTTGAGTTATGAGACAAAAACGAAATTTAGATGAAATATTTTGCATTCGGTAGAGACAATCAAGGAAAAAAGTCTTGGAACGCTTGCGTGTAAATAACGGAAAACTGTCACCCCTCTCCCCGTGCAATGTTGAGAAATGCCAATGTCTTCAGCGGTTCCCCAATGTGTTCCAACATTGCTTGATGGGGAGAGGGAAGGTAAATCATTGTTGTAGATGTCATGTTTCTTCCCAAACACAATATAGGTCATTTCCATGAACATAATAAATTCTGCACGGAATTTCGACAAAGTGTGCCAAGCGTTCCAAGGACTTTTTCGTTGATTGTCTCTACCGAATGCAAAATATTTCATCTAAATTTCGTTTTTGTCTCATAACTCAAAAACGGAATGTTGTATGAGCTTCAAATTGCACACGATTTGAGAGTGGATTATATGCTTTGTAATCATAATAAAATTGTTGCTAAAGAATTTGGTTTATTTAGGAGTGGTCATTGGAAACACCCCATATGCTAAATTACACGCGTTTCATAATTATGGCTCTAAACTGCTCTAAAATGTCGTTTTTGTCCATAACTCAAAAACAGAATGTTGTATGAGCTTCAATTTGCACACGACGTGAGAGGGGATTATATGCTTTGCAATCATAATAAAATTGTTGATAAAGAATTTGGTTTAGTTAAGAAGTGGTCACTGAAAACACCTCATATGCTAAATTACACACGTTTCATAATTATGGCTCTAAACTGCTCTAAATATGTCGTTTTTGTCCATAACTCAAAAACAGAATATTGTATGAGCTTCATATTGCAAACGATTAGAGAGTAGATAATATCCTTTTGAATCATAATAAAATTGTTGATAAAAATGTTGATTTATTTAGGGAGTGGTCACTGACAACACCTCCTATGCTAAATGACACAAGTTTTGTAATTATGGCCCTCTTCTTTTCGTTTTTGTCTCATAACTCAAAAATACTACTAATGTATTTTTCGTATAATATCACAATGTTTTGCAGCATGTTTTCCAAAATGTTTTTTTGAATGTTATTAAAACGTTTTGTACCCTTTATGATATAACCTAACGTATAAAATTTATGTTTTCTCTAAAACTTGTGTTTGCTGAGTATAGGCACATCCGAGCGAATCAGAAAGATTATGATGTAACAATTTGAAACAACTCATTTCTGAATATTATTTATATTAAAATACGCTTTTCCGATGAGAAAAAAAAGAACAAGAAAAGAAAACAAGAAAACAACAATTGAATATACTTAAAAAAAAGACCACCAATGGGACTCGAACCACGTCGGTCAATAGTCAAAAGTTTATCAGTCTGAGGACTAATCCGTTACGCCACGCTGCCATTTCGCAATCGAAGTAACAAGTTTTATTCTTTTATAGTAGTCAGGTATCGGGGAAAGTGTAAACTTGTATAGTAGAAACATGGAGGTATATAAATAAATGGAGAATGATCTAGCCAAGCATCTTTTGTACTACGTTGGTTATGACCAATTATTGTTGAATAGGCAATTTCATGGGATATTGATTATGCTAAGCTGATTACATTGTTAAGTCTGTTTCACTGGTCATTTATTTCATGGGGTGCTAAATGCAGTTACTTATAGTGTTTATTGGAAAGTGCTCATGTTTCAGAAAATTTAATATCAAAATGTCATTTTCGCCAAAAAATTGCATTGAAATCAGTCTTTTTGAATAAAATAAACGCCCTATCTGTAGGCCTATATCTGTGGTCATATTGTGACCCCCTACATTTTGGTCATGATTCTTGAAAAATTAAATTAGGCTATGACCCCCTATTTTTCTTTTTTAAAATTTATGATAGGCCTATTTGGAACCCCCCTCCAAAGAAAATGATGGCCCCTAATAATATTATTAATCTTGTTTCTTCGATTGCGAAATGGCAGATCATTTAGGCCTAAATACTGATAATTATTTATTATAAAATGAGAAGTTTAATGATGATGAAAAGATTTTAGCTGAATTCGAAGTACTTCCGGTAAATTTTACTCGCTTTAACTCAATTGGCCCAAATTGGCCCAACATAAGTTTTTCACAATCGGAAGGTAAAAACGTTTTGCTTTCATTTGCACTATATTTGAACTCCCTCAGACCCCCTTAAAAGCTTAATATATGAACATGAAAACTAAGTATATTTGTCAAGTTACGGCACAACTAGTGTTGAAAACAGTTTTATAACTTCAGAACAGAACATCCAAATTTCATCGGGTTTTCGCACAATCATACATTGAAACTATAAGCTATCAAAACTGGCGACTTTGAACAGCTAATTGACTAGCTGACGTTATTATACAGTCTCTTTTACAAGCCTTCCGGTACAGGTCAATGTAGGGTCAATTCCTATGATGAAATTTTGGGAGTGACGATCAATGAACCATGGTAGAGTCTCATAACCATCGTGGAGATCAATAGCTTGGCTGAAGTGGCTAGTCATACAAGTTTGGTGACTCATTGAATAGAGGTAATAGGATAATCTCCACTTAAGAGATTAGCATTCTGGCGATCATTCTCCATTTATTTATATACCTCCATGGTAGAAATGGCAAAGTGTATCACTTTACCATAATGACAAAATGGTCCAAAATCGAAATTTTTTGTTTTTGAGGCCGCATCTCATGAAGCGTCACGTTCGTTTACATTTGCTATACCAATTGAGAATGTTTTAATGCAAAAGGAATGACACCTTAATCTCTTATATGAAATTTGTTAACACTTTACCGTTTTGAATTGAAATAAATATATATGCGTATTTCTTTCAATTCAAAATGGTAAAGTGTTAACAAATTTCATATATGAAATCAATGTTTCATTCCTTTTGCATTAAAACATTCTCAATTGGTATAGCAAATGTAAACAAACGTGACGCTTCATGAGATGCGGCCTCAAAAATAAATGTAATGTCGATTTTGGACCATTTTATCATTATGGTAAAGTGATACACTTTGCCATTTTACTGTACACGTTTACACTTTCTCCGATACCTGACTACTATAAAAGAACAAAACTTGTTACTTCGATTGCGAAATGGCAGCGTGGCGTAACGGGTTAGTCCTCAGACTGATAACCTTTTGACTATTGACCGATGTGGTTCGAGTCCCATTGGTGGTCTTTTTTTTAAAAAGTATATTAAATTGTTGTTTTCTTGTTTTCTTTACTTTTTTTTTTTTTTTCTCATCGCAAAAGCGTATTTTAATATAAATAATATTCAGAAATGAGTTGTTTATGCGTATTTATTTCAATTCAAATTGGTAAACTTAACTGTTAACAAATTTCATATATGAAACGAATGTTTCATTCCTTTTGCAATAAAACATTTTCAATTGGTATAGCAAATGTAAACGAACGTGACGCTTCGTGAGATGCGGCCTAAAAACATAAAATGTCGATTTTGGACCATTTTGTCATTATGGTAGACTGATACATTTTGCCGTTTCTACTATAGGGTGCTTGCATGGAAGATCATAAAGTTCAAACCATCCTAAAGACACGCTCCAGAGGACATGCAAATACACGGAGTACAATACCAATCACCTGTTTAACTGGTTTTCATCAAAGTAATTCTTTGTACTCCATGCATTAGCATATCTTATGGAGCGTGTCTGGAGGATGATTTGAACTCATGACCTTTCGTGCAAGCACTCTATACAAGTTTACACTTTCCCCGATACCTGACTACTATAAAAGAACAAAACTTGTTACTTCGATTGCGAAATGGCAGCGTGGCGTAGCGGATTAGTCATCAGACTGATAACCTTTTGACTATTGACCGATGTGAATGGTTCGAGTCCCAGTGGTGGTCTTTAAAAAAAAAAGTATATTGAATTGTGCTTTTTTTTTCTTGTTTTTTCTCATCGCAAAAGCGTGTTTTAATATAAACAATATTCAGAAATGGGTTGTTTCAAATTGTTACATCATAATCTTTCTGATTCGCTCGGATATGCCTATACTCAGCATACACAAGTTTTCCAGAAGACATTTATCTATGCCTATACTCAGCAAACACAAGTTTTAAAGAAAACATTTACATGTTGGGTTATATCATAAAGGGTACAAAATGTTTTAAGTTTTAATAACATTAAAAATATTTTGGAAACATGCTGCAAAACATTGTGATATTGTAAAAAATGTATTTGTAGTGTTTTTGAGTTACGAGACAAAAACGAAATTTGACTACAGTAGAGGGCATAATTACGAAACTTGTGTAATTTAGCGTAGGAGGTGTTTTCAGTGACCACTCCCTAAATATATTATGATTCAAAAGGATATTATCTACTCTCAAATCTGGTGCAATATGAATCTCATACAACATTCTGTTTTTGAGTTATGGACAAAAACGACATTTTAGAGCATTTTAGAGCCATGATTAAGAAACGTGAGTAATTTAGCATAGGGGTGTTTCCAATGACCACTCCCTAAATAAACCAAATTCTTTAGCAACAATTTTATTATGATTACAAAGCATATAATCCACTCTCAAATCGTGTGCAATTTGAAGCTCCTACGACATTCCGTTTTTGAGTTATGAGACAAAAACGAAATTTAGATGAAATATTTTGCATTCGGTAGAGACAATCAAGGAAAAAAGTCTTGGAACGCTTGCGTGTAAATAACGGAAAACTGTCATTTCATCTCATTCCGTTTTTGAGTTATGAGACAAAAATGTTGGAAACACATTGGTAGAGACAATCAAGGAAAAAAGTCTTGGAACGCTTGCGTGTAAATAACGGAAAACTGTCACCCCCTCTCCCCCGTGCAATGTTGAGAAATGCCAATGTCTTCAGCGGTTCCCCAATGTGTTCCAACATTGCTTGATTGTTGTAGATGTCATGTTTCTTCCCAAACACAATATAGGTCATTTCCATGAACATAATAAATTCTGCACGGAATTTCGACAAAGTGTGCCAAGCGTTCCAAGGACTTTTTTCGTTGATTGTCTCTACCGAATGCAAAATATTTCATCTAAATTTCGTTTTTGTCTCATAACTCAAAAACGGAATGTTGTATGAGCTTCAAATTGCACACGATTTGAGAGTGGATTATATGCTTTGTAATCATAATAAAATTGTTGCTAAAGAATTTGGTTTATTTAGGGAGTGGTCATTGGAAACACCCCATATGCTAAATTACACGCGTTTCATAATTATGGCTCTAAACTGCTCTAAAATGTCGTTTTTGTCCATAACTCAAAAACAGAATGTTGTATGAGCTTCAATTTGCACACGACGTGAGAGGGGATTATATGCTTTGCAATCATAATAAAATTGTTGATAAAGAATTTGGTTTAGTTAAGAAGTGGTCACTGAAAACACCTCATATGCTAAATTACACACGTTTCATAATTATGGCTCTAAACTGCTCTAAATATGTCGTTTTTGTCCATAACTCAAAAACAGAATATTGTATGAGCTTCATATTGCAAACGATTAGAGAGTAGATAATATCCTTTTGAATCATAATAAAATTGTTGATAAAAATGTTGATTTATTTAGGGAGTGGTCACTGACAACACCTCCTATGCTAAATGACACAAGTTTTGTAATTATGGCCCTCTTCTTTTCGTTTTTGTCTCATAACTCAAAAATACTACTAATGTATTTTTCGTATAATATCACAATGTTTTGCAGCATGTTTTCCAAAATGTTTTTTGAATGTTATTAAAACGTTTTGTACCCTTTATGATATAACCTAACGTATAAAATTTATGTTTTCTCTAAAACTTGTGTTTGCTGAGTATAGGCACATCCGAGCGAATCAGAAAGATTATGATGTAACAATTTGAAACAACTCATTTCTGAATATTATTTATATTAAAATACGCTTTTTCCGAAAAAAAAAGAAAAGAAAAGAAAACAAGAAAACAACAATTGAATTGAATATATACTTAAAAAAGACCACCAATGGGACTCGAACCACGTCGGTCAATAGTCAAAAGGTTATCAGTCTGAGGACTAATCCGTTACGCCACGCTGCCATTTCGCAATCGAAGTAACAAGTTTTATTCTTTTATAGTAGTCAGGTATCGCAAAAGGAAAGTGTTAAACTTGTTATTTACCGTTTTGAAAATAAAATATATGCGTATTTCTTTCAATTCAAAATGGTCCAAGTGTTAACAAATTTTTTTCATATTTGAAATCCGTTTCATTCTTTTCATTAAAACATTCTCAATTGGTTTACAAATGTAAACAAACGTGATGTTTATGAGATGCGGCCTCAAAATCAAATAATGTCGATTTTGGACCATTTTATCATTATGGTAAAGTGATACACTTTGCCATTTCTACTGTACACGTTTACATTTCTTTCTCCGATACCTGACTACTATAAAAGAACAAAACTTGTTACTTCGATTGCGAAATGGCAGCGTGGCGTAACGGGTTAGTCCTCAGACTATAAAAAACCTTTTGACTATTGACCGATGTGGTTCGAGTCCCATTGGTGGTCTTTTTTTTAAAAAGTATATTAAATTGTTGTTTTCTTGTTTTCTTTACTTTTCTTTTTTTTTCTCATCGCAAAAGCGTATTTTAATATAAATAATATTCAGAAATGAGTTGTTTATGCGTATTTATTTCAATTCAAATTGGTAAACTTAACTGTTAACAAATTTCATATATGAAACGAATGTTTCATTCCTTTTGCAATAAAACATTTTCAATTGGTATAGCAAATGTAAACGAACGTGACGCTTCGTGAGATGCGGCCTAAAACATAAAATGTCGATTTTGGACCATTTTGTCATTATGGTAGACTGATACATTTTGCCGTTTCTACTATAGGGTGCTTGCATGGAAGATCATAAAGTTCAAACCATCCTAAAGACACGCTCCAGAGGACATGCAAATACACGGAGTACAATACCAATCACCTGTTTAACTGGTTTTCATCAAAGTAATTCTTTGTACTCCATGCATTAGCATATCTTATGGAGCGTGTCTGGAGGATGATTTGAACTCATGACCTTTCGTGCAAGCACTCTATACAAGTTTACACTTTCCCCGATACCTGACTACTATAAAAGAACAAAACTTGTTACTTCGATTGCGAAATGGCAGCGTGGCGTAGCGGATTAGTCATCAGACTGATAACCTTTTGACTATTGACCGATGTGAATGGTTCGAGTCCCAGTGGTGGTCTTTAAAAAAAAAAGTATATTGAATTGTGCTTTTTTTTTTTTGTTTTTTTTTATCGCAAAAGCGTGTTTTAATATAAACAATATTCAGAAATGGGTTGTTTCAAATTGTTACATCATAATCTTTCTGATTCGCTCGGATATGCCTATACTCAGCATACACAAGTTTTCCAGAAGACATTTATCTATGCCTATACTCAGCAAACACAAGTTTTAAAGAAAACATTTACATGTTGGGTTATATCATAAAGGGTACAAAATGTTTTAAGTTTTAATAACATTAAAAATATTTTGGAAACATGCTGCAAAACATTGTGATATTGTAAAAAATGTATTTGTAGTGTTTTTGAGTTACGAGACAAAAACGAAATTTGACTACAGTAGAGGGCATAATTACGAAACTTGTGTAATTTAGCGTAGGAGGTGTTTTCAGTGACCACTCCTAAATATATTATGATTCAAAAGGATATTATCTACTCTCAAATCTGGTGCAATATGAATCTCATACAACATTCTGTTTTTGAGTTATGGACAAAAACGACATTTTAGAGCATTTTAGAGCCATGATTAAGAAACGTGAGTAATTTAGCATAGGGGTGTTTCCAATGACCACTCCTAAATAAACCAAATTCTTTAGCAACAATTTTATTATGATTACAAAGCATATAATCCACTCTCAAATCGTGTGCAATTTGAAGCTCCTACGACATTCCGTTTTTGAGTTATGAGACAAAACGAAATTTAGATGAAATATTTTGCATTCGGTAGAGACAATCAGGAAAAAAAGTCTTGGAACGCTTGCGTGTAAATAACGGAAAACTGTCACCCCTCTCCCCGTGCAATGTTGAGAAATGCCAATGTCTTCAGCGGTTCCCCAATGTGTTCCAACATTGCTTGATGGGGAGAGGGAAGGGTAAATCATTGTTGTAGATGTCATGTTTCTTCCCAAACACAATATAGGTCATTTCCATGAACATAATAAATTCTGCACGGAATTTCGACAAAGTGTGCCAAGCGTTCCAAGGACTTTTTTCGTTGATTGTCTCTACCGAATGCAAAATATTTCATCTAAATTTCGTTTTTGTCTCATAACTCAAAAACGGAATGTTGTATGAGCTTCAAATTGCACACGATTTGAGAGTGGATTATATGCTTTGTAATCATAATAAAATTGTTGCTAAAGAATTTGGTTTATTTATGGAGTGGTCATTGGAAACACCCCATATGCTAAATTACACGCGTTTCATAATTATGGCTCTAAACTGCTCTAAAATGTCTTTTGTCCATAACTCAAAAACAGAATGTTGTATGAGCTTCAATTTGCACACGACGTGAGAGGGGATTATATGCTTTGCAATCATAATAAAATTGTTGATAAAGAATTTGGTTTAGTTAAGAAGTGGTCACTGAAAACACCTCATATGCTAAATTACACACGTTTCATAATTATGGCTCTAAACTGCTCTAAATATGTCGTTTTTGTCCATAACTCAAAAACAGAATATTGTATGAGCTTCATATTGCAAACGATTAGAGAGTAGATAATATCCTTTTGAATCATAATAAAATTGTTGATAAAAATGTTGATTTATTTAGGGAGTGGTCACTGACAACACCTCCTATGCTAAATGACACAAGTTTTGTAATTATGGCCCTCTTCTTTTCGTTTTTGTCTCATAACTCAAAAATACTACTAATGTATTTTTCGTATAATATCACAATGTTTTGCAGCATGTTTTCCAAAATGTGTTTTTGAATGTTATTAAAACGTTTTGTACCCTTTATGATATAACCTAACGTATAAAATTTATGTTTTCTCTAAAACTTGTGTTTGCTGAGTATAGGCACATCCGAGCGAATCAGAAAGATTATGATGTAACAATTTGAAACAACTCATTTCTGAATATTATTTATATTAAAATACGCTTTTCCGATGAGAAAAAAAAGAACAAGAAAAGAAAACAAGAAAACAACAATTGAATATACTTAAAAAAAGACCACCAATGGGACTCGAACCACGTCGGTCAATAGTCAAAAGTTTATCAGTCTGAGGACTAATCCGTTACGCCACGCTGCCATTTCGCAATCGAAGTAACAAGTTTTATTCTTTTATAGTAGTCAGGTATCGGGGAAAGGGTAAACTTGTATAGTAGAAATGGCAAAGTGTATCACTTTACCATAATGACAAAATGGTCCAAAATCGAAATTTTTTGTTTTTGAGGCCGCATCTCATGAAGCGTCACGTTCGTTTACATTTGCTATACCAATTGAGAATGTTTTTATGCAAAAGGAATGACACCTTAATCTCTTATATGAAATTTGTTAACACTTTACCGTTTTGAATTGAAATAAATATATATGCGTATTTCTTTCAATTCAAAATGGTAAAGTGTTAACAAATTTCATATATGAAATCAATGTTTCATTCCTTTTGCATTAAAACATTCTCAATTGGTATAGCAAATGTAAACAAACGTGACGCTTCATGAGATGCGGCCTCAAAATCAAATAATGTCGATTTTGGACCATTTTATCATTATGGTAAAGTGATACACTTTGCCATTTCTACTGTACACGTTTACACTTTCTCCGATACCTGACTACTATAAAAGAACAAAACTTGTTACTTGATTGCGAAATGGCAGCGTGGCGTAACGGGTTAGTCCTCAGACTGATAACCTTTTGACTATTGACCGATGTGGTTCGAGTCCCATTGGTGGTCTTTTTTTTAAAAAGTATATTAAATTGTTGTTTTCTTGTTTTCTTTACTTTTCTTTTTTTTTCTCATCGCAAAAGCGTATTTTAATATAAATAATATTCAGAAATGAGTTGTTTATGCGTATTTATTTCAATTCAAATTGGTAAACTTAACTGTTAACAAATTTCATATATGAAACGAATGTTTCATTCCTTTTGCAATAAAACATTTTCAATTGGTATAGCAAATGTAAACGAACGTGACGCTTCGTGAGATGCGGCCTAAAAACATAAAATGTCGATTTTGGACCATTTTGTCATTATGGTAGACTGATACATTTTGCCGTTTCTACTATAGGGTGCTTGCATGGAAGATCATAAAGTTCAAACCATCCTAAAGACACGCTCCAGAGGACATGCAAATACACGGAGTACAATACCAATCACCTGTTTAACTGGTTTTCATCAAAGTAATTCTTTGTACTCCATGCATTAGCATATCTTATGGAGCGTGTCTGGAGGATGATTTGAACTCATGACCTTTCGTGCAAGCACTCTATACAAGTTTACACTTTCCCCGATACCTGACTACTATAAAAGAACAAAACTTGTTACTTCGATTGCGAAATGGCAGCGTGGCGTAGCGGATTAGTCATCAGACTGATAACCTTTTGACTATTGACCGATGTGAATGGTTCGAGTCCCAGTGGTGGTCTTTAAAAAAAAGTATATTGAATTGTGCTTTTTTTCTTGTTTTTTCTCATCGCAAAAGCGTGTTTTAATATAAACAATATTCAGAAATGGGTTGTTTCAAATTGTTACATCATAATCTTTCTGATTCGCTCGGATATGCCTATACTCAGCATACACAAGTTTTCCAGAAGACATTTATCTATGCCTATACTCAGCAAACACAAGTTTTAAAGAAAACATTTACATGTTGGGTTATATCATAAAGGGTACAAAATGTTTTAAGTTTTAATAACATTAAAAATATTTTGGAAACATGCTGCAAAACATTGTGATATTGTAAAAAATGTATTTGTAGTGTTTTTGAGTTACGAGACAAAAACGAAATTTGACTACAGTAGAGGGCATAATTACGAAACTTGTGTAATTTAGCGTAGGAGGTGTTTTCAGTGACCACTCCCTAAATATATTATGATTCAAAAGGATATTATCTACTCTCAAATCTGGTGCAATATGAATCTCATACAACATTCTGTTTTTGAGTTATGGACAAAAACGACATTTTAGAGCATTTTAGAGCCATGATTAAGAAACGTGAGTAATTTAGCATAGGGGTGTTTCCAATGACCACTCCCTAAATAAACCAAATTCTTTAGCAACAATTTTATTATGATTACAAAGCATATAATCCACTCTCAAATCGTGTGCAATTTGAAGCTCCTACGACATTCCGTTTTTGAGTTATGAGACAAAAACGAAATTTAGATGAAATATTTTGCATTCGGTAGAGACAATCAAGGAAAAAAGTCTTGGAACGCTTGCGTGTAAATAACGGAAAACTGTCACCCCCTCTCCCCGTGCAATGTTGAGAAATGCCAATGTCTTCAGCGGTTCCCCAATGTGTTCCAACATTGCTTGATGGGGAGAGGGAAGAAAATAAATCATTGTTGTAGATGTCATGTTTCTTCCCAAACACAATATAGGTCATTTCCATGAACATAATAAATTCTGCACGGAATTTCGACAAAGTGTGCCAAGCGTTCCAAGGACTTTTTTCGTTGATTGTAGTTCTAAATGGCTTCAAATAGCTTTTTTTCCAAAATAAGTAACAAAGTCAGTGATAAATGAAAGTTGCTGTTCAAATTGAAAAATAAGGGTTATTGGTGACAGAACAAATGGAAATTTAGGGGGTCGTCGGGTGACAGAAAATGTGTTCGTATCAAATTTGGGGTCTTTGGGTGACAGCGACGCTGAAAAGGGGGTCTTAACAGCCCTACATACGCGTCACCTCCAAAGTGGGAGTACCCCCGGCTGAGTACGTACCACTTTTAATAGCCCTACATTAAAGAGGAAGCCCCGCCAGAGTAGTTCTTCTGGGGTGAACCAAACTTGCCTGGTTATCAAATTAACCAGTGACAAAGTTATCTCTGAATTTGACAGGTGCTTATTGATGTTTTAAATGTCAAATTCAGAGATACCTTTGTCACTTATTAATTTGATAACCAGGCAGGTTTGGTTCACCCCAGAAGAACTGCTCTGGCGGGGCTTCCTCTTTACGCTCCTCCCATGTTCAAAAGTTGATACATTGCAAGTGTATTTCAGCTGTGATGAATGCCAATTGCTGGCGAATTCGCTACATTATGAGCACCATAATGTAAACATATGGAAAGCGCATTTTCTATCAAACTATTATTCTACACCATCTCCCGACACACCCCAATTAATATTTAGCCCGTGCGGTTTATGCAGACCCCTGTCAGACCAGTCTAGGAATTTTGCGAAAAAATATTCCATATTGAATGTGACTGTACACGATGAATAAGCCGTAAATGTCCCAAATTGTATTCTGAGTTACAGTGTAAAATGTGCATGAAGGTCGTATCAATTGGTACCTCAAGTTGGTGCGACAAATATCTGATTTTAATAGCGTTGGTCAAGCATCTTTTAAACCAATCAATAATCCTATTGCTGAAGAGGATAATAAGCTCTGGTCTTTGTTTGCTTTGCCTAAATCCTGTTCAAGTGGTGGATTACAAAGCATTGTATTTTGTCTAGGTATGTATATATAACCAATTATTAACAAGAAAGGACCTCGTTGACTTGGGGATGATTTGAAATGACCACCAATTATGACTGTTTGAAGTTATTACCGCAAAGTGGAAAAAGAGACACATGTAGAAACGAAAAAGCTCCAATTTTTTTGAAGGAGCAAAGTTCAACAAACCATAACCTCGCTTCTGGGTATCGTTTGAAGTCAAATGATATACCATTTTGAAGCTTATGATATATATATTCTAAACACGAAATAAAACAAAATTGACCGGGGAGGAATTTACGGCTCATTCGTCGTGTACAGTCACAAATGTCAAGTCTGTATCATCCATAGCCTATTTCAAGTATTGAAATCTCTCACATATTATTACGTTTATCTCATTTCCTATTCGCACCCAGATGGTGGTGGTGACGCACTACAGATATGTTTTAATGTTCCTACTTTGTTATAGTATTACAATCAAAGAAAGAAAGAAAGAAAGAAAGAAAGAAAAAAGAAAGAAAAAAAAAAAAGAAAGAAAAAAGAAAGAAAGGAAAAAAGAAAGAAAGAAAGAAAGAAAGAAAGAAAGAAAGAAAGAAAGAAAGAAAGAAAGAAAGAAAGAAAGAAAGAAAGAAAGAAAGAAAGAAAGAAAGAAGAAAAAAAGACTGAAATAACTTATCGTACATCATTTTTATATAGTTACAGGCACTAACCTGTCAGAAGACTTGCACGACTTGGAGAACAAATTGAGGAAGTTGAGTAAAAGTTTGTGAACCGCTTTCCTTCGAGTGCCATATCGTCTATGGGACCCCACTCCTGTGTAGGATGTCCAAAAGAGGATAAATCTGCATATCCTACGTCATCACTATAGAAGATGATTATGTTTGGTTTGGCTGGCCAAGGAATCTTTTCATCATTTGCATCAGCGTTGACGACGGTGGGAATGCAAGCAACCATACAAAGAAGGACAGTGGCTAGAATTTGATATACCATCATGTTTAGAGAACTCTTTATACCACATAAAAAACCTCGAATTGTTATGCGTCCGTGTCTAAGACGCTTTTATTTATACCTAATTATTTTGTGGTCACGTGGTTTGCAGCTGTATCAATGGATGTAATACGCATGCGTCCAATCTCATTTGAACCCATTTACCTCAATTACTGTTTTTGATGCCTTATTAGCAGTGAAAGAAGCACAAATGCGTGGGTAGTCAACAATATTGTCTACCTAGACCGCGCCAAATGTCCTTGAGTTTAAAAATATTACGTTTAGCCAACGGAGAAACACTTCATTGATAACCCAACCGATACCTATTGATGTATGTTACTCATAAAGAAAACATACTTTCAAACAATATTCTAAAGCGGGATCTAAAGTTTATATAAAAAGTACATATTCTGCAAAATATATCTTCTTATTGCCCACCAATCCTAAACTGATGTTATCATTACGTCTAGCAGTATGTGTGTCGAAGTCTGAGTTGTAGAGGTCGAATGTTCTATATGAATAGACATACAGGCTGAGTAAAAAAGAAGTAAACTCATGTTTGAGGGGCTGTAGAGATCTGTAAAGAAATCTGCTAAAAAAATAACTGTCATGGAAAGAGCAAATTATAAACGTCTAAATAAAAACAGGAATGGTTGCAATTGCTCACAGAAAACTTGAATGTAACCACCCATTTTTTTGTTGCTGCACACGGTTTCACTTCCCAAGTACCCCCGGTACCTATTATATTGATTGGTAAGGCGCGATATTCAAATGCAAATAACGTTACGTGGCAGGTGTGGTTTCGATCAAGAATTCCTACAGGTTAAAAGGTTCTTTCAATATGAATTTTACCTCATTGCACTACATTATAATGAAACGGGCCAAATGACAACATGACACCACAATTTACCGCACGGGAGCACATGTTTCTGTTGATGAACTATAATGAAACTAAGAGTCCTCCTGAAGTTCAGCGTCTTTTTCGTGTCGAATTTTCCACAACTAATCGGATTCTATGTAAGGGAGCAACATATAAGAATGTGAACAAGCTCAATGTGCATGGGACACTAAGGAACAGACAGCCGGAAGCTTCAGGCAGACCAAGAACTGCTAGATCACAGGTGAACACTGCTAGAGTTAGACATGCGTTACAGCAAGACCCAAAGATCAGCTCAAGACGCAATCCTTACCCAACATTCCCCAATCAAGCTTCTGCCAGATCGTTCGTAAAAACTTGAATTGGTATCCCTGCAAACTAGAGTGCCGTCATGGACGTCATTCGGAGTTTATATGCATTGAATATTAATTAAAAGCGAAAGTTGTTCATTTCAACAATAAATCCTGTTAGTATATTGATTCGTCAAAATAATTGAAATAGATGAAAATCAATCAGCCGTGTGCAGCTACAAAAATGGGTGGTTGTTTTCAAATGAGTATAACTTTAGTTTCTTGTGAGCAACTGCAACAAATCGTTTTTTATTTAGACGTATAGAGTTTGCTCTTTTCAATGATATTTTCATTTATAGCGAATTCCTTACATATCTCTAGTTACAGCGCCTCAATCACGAGTTCACTTCTTTTTGACTCAACCTGTAGTGTCTTCAAACAGACGTCACATGTTTGGTTTGATAATTGTGATAAAAACGCTTACATCCTATCCAGGGTAGCTGACGTTTGTTTTTGATTTTTCAGGGTTTCCCATATTCAGGGTGTCCCAAAATGTGCATTTCTATCCAATTTCAATTTGGTATTCCTCGCCAAAAACTATTAGTAACAACAGTCAAGTAGGTTTTCTAATCATTTGAGGTAAAATTTATGAAAACCATGACCGCTTAATGTGGAGCTTTATGGGGAAATTGGTGAATAAAACCCGGGATTTTTAAACAAAAATTCTTAAAATTTTAAATGTTAGTGTAATTAAAGTACTACAGGCTTAGTCTTTCACATGATATTTTAGTACACCATTGAGTCTTACAATCGTGCAAAAACTAGTCATTCGAGAACATGTAGGGCGTCGCTTTGAGCAAATCACACATTTATTGCTTTATAGAATCGGATAGCAACGTTTGCTCATTATTTTTTGTGGGACCTGAGAACACGTCAGACACCTCAAGTTGCATTCTAAATACAAGGAAAGTCCAACTGATATCAAATAATTAATTTTAGATTTTTTTTAAATTAGCGATATAATACAGCTCAGTTCAGTTCTTTATTGGCATGCACCACACATATATGTTTATTCAAAACACATATACACCGATACAAGGAAATAACGAAGTATGAAACATTACAACATTCAATTTACATAGTATATGACATTGAGATACATCAAATGTCTACTGTAACTCGTGATTCTAATGCACTTTTAACAAACTTTATAATTAGAGAAATAGTATCATAATCGTGAAATCCCAATCCTGAAATCCCATTAGTAGCAAAATATATCATTATCCGACATGTTGTACGATATATCATGTTATACATTTTTTTATTATAATTATTATTGAATTATTGCACGATACATACTCAAAATGAAGCCCTAACATCATATCTCACACATGCCCCCCCACCCCCCAAAAAAAACCCCCACATACACACCCCACACCCCATACGCCTACTCACCCACCAACATCCACTGATGCATGTATGGAACTGTGCTTCCCTTGAATCTTTTGGATTTCCACCTGTAAATCTTGACCTATTAGGAGGGTTTCTTAGAGTAATTAACGATGAATAATCAGTGGCAGGAAACTATCTGGAAAATTTTTATAGAAAACAAATATTCATGATTAAAATTATAGGCCCGAGGTGATCTGAAAACCATGACTATGCCCCTCATAGCAATCAATTTTGTATACTTTTTAATGGTTTCGTAGGACAGATGTTTCAAAGGAACAAATCATATATCAAAATGTTCAGAAGAGTTTGGAAAATCTTTTCTGCCATGTTGTCGAAATTTGTAACCCGTGCGTTCAATTTAAGGATTTTTGTAATTTTTACCTGAAAATGTTACATTTTAACTAGCTATTTCTTTAAAACTAAATGACGGAAAAACTTTTTATTTCGTGTGCAGAACACAGGACACGATTCATATCTATGATCAAAATCAAACACATTTTATTTTGTAATAAAGTAATTTTTAGATGATTTTTTTAACCTAAAAATTTCACAAAAATGTGCACAAAAATCATCAAAATAAATAAATTTAAAAGAAAACACATTTGCACCCATACGTGAAATCTATTGAATCCATCTGCCATGCGTTCTGCACACCAAATGACGTATCTACTCCATTTATTTTTAATGAAATGTTGTTAAAATGTGACATGTTTTGGTAAAAAAACTGACAAATATCCTTAAATAGCGTGACCGTTGCCATCAAAACGGAATAGAACGCTTGGAAACTTGACAACATGCCAGAAAAGATACTCCAAACTTTTCCGAACATTTTGATGCAAGTAATATTTGTCCATTTGAAACATCTGTCCAACGACGCGGAAATTGTATTGTACATTATCATGATTATTAAACTAACATACCCTGCAAAAATCAAGACTTCAGGTGCAGTAAGTATAAGTTTGTCAAAATCCAAGATTTTGAATAAAGCGCAGTGATTTATAGTGCGCTACGCACTGGCACAACTCCTAGACGCTGATCCACAAGCCTCAGCACACTTTACAGGTTGTCGCTGAAGACTACGACCCACATCATTCCATAAACCATTTAACAACAATTCAGGGACTTTGCTGCTACAAGAATGCACACCCTAGACATTCCACATATAACCTTTGCAACCAGGATCAGCTCCTCGAGTTTCGTACGAGACAATTAGCAGTAAGTTCCTTGTCCAGGTGAATTACAAGCTAACTCCATTTTTCCACGAGATTGTGCTAGGCACTGCCAGGGTTCGATCCCGCAACCTCTCACACCATAGTCGAACGCCTTATTGATTGAGCTAACTTGACAGCTTCATTTGATTATTACGATAGAAAAAATCGTCGAACGCGTACAAATGTACGGTATGTTCATACCACAGTACGTACATGGCGTGCGGGACGCTTAATTTCTTTCTGCAACCATATTGGGCCACAATATATCACTAACCGCATTGTCCGAGGCAAGGTTCATTATTGTTAGGGTCAGGGTCTTAAGGGTTATGGTTAGGGTTGTGGTCGTGGGGTTAGGGTTAGGGTTAGGGTCAGCGTTACGGTTACGGTTAGAGTTAGGGTTAGGGTTAGGGTTAATTATATATGTATTCATTGGAAATTATACTAGTCATAGTATATCGTATGTATGCACTTTTTCCGTAACCAATAAGTATTATAAACAAACAACTCTGGTTCAATTTTAATTTTTATTATTATTCTTAATATTATTATTATTATTATTATTATTAGTATTAGTATTAGTATTAGTATTATTATTATCATTATTATTATTATTATTATTATTATTATTATTATTATTATTATTATTATTATTATTATTAATATTATTATTACTATTATTATTATTATTATTATTATTATTATTATTATTATTATTATTATTATTATTATTATTATTATTTAGTAGTAGTAGTAGTAGTAGTAGTAGTAGTAGTAGTAGTAGTAGTAGTAGTAGTAGTAGTAGTAGTAATATTAGTATTATTATTATTATTATTAGTATTATTAGTATTATGTTGTAAGGTAAGAGGAAATATTAATGGCAATACAACTTTATTACAAGACAATTCATGAATTGAAATATATTGATATCAATGCGGAATATTACAATGCCTGAATGAAGTTCAGCTATAAATCAAGCCACCAAACATTTATTTAGCAAACCCTGTTGTGAATGTTCGCACCTGCTATGTGTTATATCAAATCGAAACGAATTGTTCAACATGATAATGACTCTAATGCCAATATTGGCATTGTACCAATGTTAGGTATATGTCAGAGACCCCTGCTGTATAATGAGCGACTTTCATGAAAATTATCAAAAGAGTGCCAAATAAAAATTCTATTGAAAGAGATGTGTTTTGAGACCTTTTTAAAAAACTGTGTAATGAGCTACAGGTTGAGTAAAAAAGAAGTAAACTCATGTCTGAGGCGCTGTTACCATGGTTACTAGAGATATGTAAGGAATCTGCTATAAATAAAAATATCATTGAAAAGAGCAAACTCTACACGTCTAAATGAAAAAAACCCGATTTGTCGCATTTGCTCACAACAAACTAAAGTTATACTCATTTGAAAACCACCACCCATTTTTGTAGCTGCACGCGTTTGATTGATTTTCATCCATTTTAATTTTTTGGACGAATCAACAAAGTACTAACAGGATTTATTGTTGAAATGACAACTTACGCTTTTAATTAATATTCAACAAACAATGCATATAAACTCCGAATGAAGTCCATGACGGTACTGTAGTTGGCAGGGATACCAATTAAAGTCTTTACGAACGATCCGGCAGAAGCTTGATTGGGGAATGTTGGGTAAGGATTGCGTCTTGAGCTGATCTTTGGGTCTTGCTGTAACGCATGTCTAATTCTAGCAGTGTTCAATTGTGTTCTAGCCGTTCGTGGTCTGCCTAAAGCTTCCGGCTGTCTTTCGTATCCCATGTTCCTTAGTGTCGCATGCACATTGAGCTTGTTCACATTCTTATATGCTGCTCCCTTACATAGAATCCGATTTAGTTGTGGAAAATTCGAGACGAAAAAGATGCTGAACTTTAGGACTCTTAGTTTCATGATACTTCTTCGACAGAAACCTGCGCTCCCGTGCGGTAAGTTGTGGTGTCCTGTTGTCATTTGGCCCGTTTTATTATAATGTAGTGCAATGAAGTAAAATTCATATTGAAAGAACCTTGTAGGAACATGTAGGAATTCTTGATCGAAACCACACCTGCCACGTAACAATATTTACATTGGAATATCGTGCCTTACCAATCAATATACCGTATTCGTCCGAGTATAGTCCCACGTTCGAGTATAGTCCCACCCCCATTTTTCGAAACATTTCAGAAATTGTAAATAAAATTTTTTTAAATTTTTTTTAAAGTTTTTTTTTCGGTTTTGGAGTGTCCTTGGACCTAGACCTAGATGCTAGGATCATTCATGGTTGACCTAAAAAAAATTTCAAGATGTTTTGTATTTTAATATGAAAATTGATAATTTGTATTCATGTCATACTCTATTAATGATTTCAAAATGCATTCAAATTCAATGCGTTTTGAAATCATTAATAGAGTATGACATGAATACAAATTATCAATTTTCATATTAGAAATACAAAACATCTTGAATTTTTGAATCTTGAATTTAGGTCAACCATGAATGATCCTAGTATCTAGGTCTAGGTCCAGGGACACTCCAAAACCGAAAAAAAAACTTTAAAAAACCAAAAAAAAACCACATTTTTTTACAATTTCTGAAATTTTGTTGTTGTTGAAATTCGAGTATGATCCCACCCCCAATTGTGAAAAATTTTCACATAAAAAACGGGTGGGACTATACTCGGACCAATACGGGTAATAGGTACTTGGGAAGTGAAACCGTGTGCAGCAACAAAAATGGGCGGTTTGTGATGTGATTGGTAATTTATTCCATAAAACTGTAGGTTATGGTTAATTGGGTGAACGGTGATACAAATAAAATAAGGAAGTACTTAAGTGTAGTGTATTTTTGGTGACACATTTAAAGATAGTCTGATTCGGGTAGATGCTGAGCAGAGAGCATGAATGTGAACCTTATTATTTAAATTGCCCGAGTTTTAAAATATTTCTTAAAACATATATTATACTGATGATACCAAACAAAATGCAGCTAAAAGTCTCATATAAATATTTCTATGCAGGGGCTTTTAAATAGCAATTTCGGCATCTTAATTGTATCATTCAAAATTCCAAAACTTTTTGAGACTTCTACAAGGTGGCACACATCATTAAGTCTAGGGTAGATGCAGGAGTGCCTTTTTAGCATGATTGTACATTATGTGACCAATAAGTGCACATACAAGTTAACTTTTACAGTCTTACAACATCATGATTATTCATTACATGTATTCCTAACTTTATTATGTGTATCATTTCAAAATTTAGATTAATGTCATTATTTTGACTAAACCATGCAGGTTATTAGATTTTAACACCTTGCTAAATAATTATAATTACGATTATAAAAATTCACTGAATTCCAAACCACAGACCCTAGGTCTGTGTCCAAACTTGATCACGATTACTAATGTGCATCAATCACAATTCTAACTAATATTCTTGACTTGGTTTGTAGCACTAATTAGCAATGGTAGCATCACACTCTATAACATTCAAGTTTGTTGTAATAAAAATTCGTATAATTTATAGAATTCAGTTCAAATCTTTAACTTCATTCACATGATGATAATAGCAGTCATTGAATTAGCTATGCCCTCAAAATGAACTGTAGACCGGCCATGGAATGAACTATGGACCGGTCACGTGCGTCCCAATCAAACTGCGCGATCACAACTTCCACGCACATCCATTCGGTATATATATAAAACAAATATTTACTGCTTAATTCGGAACATGGTTAAAATTATAGGCCCGCGGTGATCTCAAAACCGTTCTACGACCCTCGGTTGCGCCTCGGGTCATAGCATGGTTTTGAGATCGCCGCGGGCCTATAATTTTAACCATGCCTCGAATATAAAACAGTCAATATTTTTTTTATATAGACGAATCCAATTTCACGCATTCCTACACCTCAATGGAAGCCATAGCTGGGTCCCCGTTGGCTCCATCCCACCTAAAATATGAAATGAAGCGGCCTCAGCGGGGATTTTAAACTGCATTCCATCACAAAAGAATGATGAACGTTTATAACACAATACAATATAACATCGGAGGGGACCCAGTAATGGCCGAATAAATTCTGACCATCACTTGGCTCGTTGGATTCATCTATACCGAATGGAGGTACGTTGCAATTGCGCATGCGTAGACTCACGCCGGTCCATAGTTCGTTTCCATGACCGGTCCATAGTTCATTTTCAGGACATAGCTAATTCAATGACCGCACTTTTAACCAATCAGATGACAGGAATCTATTTTGAGGTATACAATTGCGTCTATTATGTGGGAGTAAATGTGGACAACAAACTGACAACAAACACTGTGCTAATATTACAGCAGCTTTTTTCAATACTATATCGCTGCAACTTCCGATAATGACCAATAGTGATTACACTAGAGTTCATGAATATGTCAAAAGTGAAACTAAAACAGAGCGTACTCACTGGATTGAGTACGCTCAAAAAGTGTGCATCACCTGTCTCTTGGTATTCTTTTAACATTACTAATGGCGCCGCCCAAGCACACTTGATGAATCTTCTAATTCAAATTGATTAATTCGATATTATTATCTTATATATTCGACATTATTCAAGAGGTCTAACCCTGTTCATGTTGTGAATATTAGCACCTGATATGTGTTAGATATCCACTTGAAACGCATTGTTCAACTTGATAATGACTATAATGTCAATATTGGCAGTGTACCAATGTCAGATATGCATGCCATCAAATACGTATTGCTTTGTTCGTTTGATGCCGATTAGATTTTGCGACAGGCTATTCATAAAAGTGGTACCATTGTTTCGAACAAAGGTATTCCGCCATTAAATTGGTCACTGATCTGGCATCATATTAACGCTCTACACAACAGGCGAGTATCAATAAGTGACCACAATACAGTCATGTGTAAGGGCAGTCACGTGTAAAGTGGTACCATTGTTCTCACGTATCCCAAATGTGTGCTTGTGTGGGTCTGAAGTCTATAAAGGGGGCATTAGCTGCCGATGTAATCATCTTTATCACCCAACTGACTTTAGGCGCTTCATGTAAATTCGCCACATGTTGTTCTTTGTTCTCAAAAATACAAAAAAATGACGTAGGCAATGAGCGTAGCAGGCTGACGATATGTACATAAGACCAACGCTCTGTTTATTGTTCTATTGTTTCCGATTAGAGCGCTGAAATATTGGAAAATGTTGCGAATCAATATTCATGAGAGTGTACATTGAACCTCTAGTTTTCGAAATTGGGTGACTTACGTTCGGCAGTTGCGAAATACATCTGACTGGGCGTTTTAATTATGTAACGCATAACGGCATTGATGTCATCGAATGGCTGCTTAGTGCTGTTATGTGTTTACTTTCTATAATAATTATTATAACATTTATTTATCATTCCTTTCTTTTCTTTCTCTGTACTTATTCTTTCTTAGACCTACACTAACTTTATCACTCATCGCTCTCATTCTCTCTCTTCCCTTCTTCCCATTTCTTTCTTTCTTCAAATCAGCATCAAAGGAACAAAGCATTACGTAATATATTGCCACTCCATGCTCTTTGCATAAGACCAATTCGCCAGTCATTTCGCAGTAAATAAAATAGCACCAGACTCTACGTCACTGATTGATCGTTATGCATTGATATGGTAATATGAACCCCATATTCAATATTAGCATTAACTATCGAGCCATATTTATTTTGTTACACCGACTACGAAGGGTTTAGATGGTTCCCCTGATTCTTTCGCGAATTTGTTTGAAAATGTGAGCAAGTTCTCAAATTGTTCCGGCTGCAATATTAATTTATCCAAATCAATGAAAAATATTCCCAGACCATGGTTCGATAATCCAACCACTGAAATTACTCATACTATTGTTTTTGATCGTATTGTAGAATCTTCTTAAAAATACAAAAGTTCCCAAGTATACTTATTCTGTTATGACTGAAACGTGTCTTCCTGAAAAGCGTATGAGTGATTGAAGTGAGTTGGTGGATAATCTTGAAGCAAGATGTGATTCTTGCGAGGATTGGGAAATAATTCACCTTAATAATTTTAAATGTTCTATTGACTCTCGTCTCCGTTCATTTTATTTCATGATTTTTCACAAAGCTATCGCCTTCAATAACTTTCTCTTTAAGATCAAAAGAAAGGATTCCCAAAATTGTTCCTTTTGTGATAAGATGTCTGAGACAAATGTTCATATCTTTTGTGACTGTGAAGTAGTTATACCAATTTGAGACGAGCTTATGTAATTGATATTGATTTTTCCTGTTCAAAATTTAATAAAATGTTTAGTGTCCATGGTGAAAAATTCCTTACCCATTTGTTCCTGTTTTTAAAAATATTATATTTATATTTGCAAATTTCAAAATTTTCCTCATAATATAATGAAAAACAAAAGAAATATATTTTTATTCTTTTTTAATTATTCTTATGTTTGACTTTGTTTTATTAGGGTTTGTATTGCTATTGCTTTTGTTTTTCATTGTATTATGAGGAAAAAATATTAGAAATGAAAACCTCATACTAAATTCCCCCTAAATCGTGACATAGCTGGTCAATGGCATACATTAATACAAAATAATAATATTGGCTACAAGCATCAAAGTAAATTAATACACGATGCAAACAATATGCATGAAATGATTATATCAATATGATCAGTACAATGAATAATGCTTTATAAATTAAAGACAGTAACATAAATTTTATATAATTTTCAACGAATGTAAGATTGTGATACAAGTGACCAATATGATCAATGTCAATAATTTGAAACTTGAGACATTCTATTTTTTAACAAGTTTTTATACCAATTAAGTATTAAAAAGGATGATATATGGAGGGCGGAGAGGCCAGTAAACTCAGAAGAGCTTTCAGCTTGAAAAATTAAATAATGTTCAAAATAAGATAACGATCTTGTTTTATGTACAAGGACAAGACGGGACGGACAAGAAATAGACGACAAAGGACAAGGAGTGAATGGAATGGAATAGGTAAGATGCCATGCCCATAGCTTCGTAGGAGTATCGGACTAACAATCAACACATTCAGAAAAATACAGTTTAAAAGTGAATATTATAGTGAGTAATCTGTCCTTTTGATTAAATATATTTATAATGTACTTGGCACTATCTACTATAATAGTAAACTATACATTGCGAATTAATATAAAATAATCTTAAAATAAAATGTGCATGTAAGGCGAGTTTATAATTGCCAAATTACTAAAACCTGAAGTTCAATATTTTTGGATGAAAGTTCTTTCAGTGGAAAGAAAATCAAATTACCTAAACAATACGGGGTCAATCATGTTTCTAGTGCATATACTTTTGAAGTTACAGACAAACATAGTGTCACCAAATTGCCCAAAATTGTGTGTGTGAAATTGTGACAGCTGACGCGCACATGTACAATGTACACTACTGTATATGACCCCAGATGACCTCCTATTCTTTAGAAAGCTGTTTTGGATGGTCTTGATTTACACACAAATTGCTTTGCGCTTTAACGAGTGTAGACTTGGTGGAACATCGATTGCACTATGTGATAGTTTATGAATCAAGTATTATGCCAGTACCAACGTAAGTCAACATCACTTAGGTATTGGTTGTCAAAATTAATTTTTAGTGATTTTTCCATTGAGCCCCACAGTAAAGCCATTTTTGGACCGTAGATGTACATTCCACTTCCCTATGGACGAATAGGGTGTGATGTGAGCCTGCCTATTCCTTACGATCCTTGATTGGTTAATAGCGCGTAAAAGGAAGGCCGATTTAGCTGGTGCCGATCGGAGAAAAGAAATAGCAGAAAATGGCAAAAAATTACCAAAACAAAGCAACTTTTCTAGGCATTGTTGACATGGTGCCTTCGGAAAAGAAAGTTTCCTACTATAAAGCCCTAACTTTTGAGATGGTATGTATGTTTCAAGATGCAAAATTAGAAATAAGGCGACCGGTTTTACCGCCGCATTCAGCAACTCATCATCACGACACACTTGTAAACAAACCATGCTCGAGTTTGATTGACAGACGACGTCAAACGCAAACTTGTCTTTTTTATCTCTTATTAATCTCTTATCAATTATAGCCGAAGTTAATTAACGCGTAGGGAGGATGGAGGAGTGAATGTATAGTTTGGTGCATGAAATATGGGCTTTAAACTGGCAGCGTAACCGGGGCACATTGCTTTTTTCAAGGGGAGGGGGGGGGGGTATACGGTATATAAAAATGAGGAGATTAGAAACAAAAAACTAAGAGCGGAGATGTGGCTTGACGTAAGCCCTAAAATTCGTCGTGATTAAGATCCTCATTCATTAACATTTTTTTAATTTCTTCGGATTTGAAACTTGGATTGCCAGGTTTGGGTATTGGACCTTCATAACTGTAGTTACACTCACAGTCTGGAAAGGACTCGGGAGTACAACATGGTATGACATCCTGAGATCGGCTATCTAATAAGCGAGGACCTAGGACCATGGTATCCAAAAAAATATCCAATTTGGACATCATTTCAACTAGAACAGCTTGGTGTTCGGGGAGAGCAGTATCCAAAGGATATGCTTCATTGGGATCTTTGTCAACATTGAACATCAGAGGAGGATCGTGATGACTAACACATTCTGGAGGGAATCTAGGATCAGGAGTACAATTCCCACAAATGGAATTTTTCCCTGATGGGAAACCTCCATCTCCACATCGTCCTGGTTCCGCGTGATGACCCTCCTTTGTCCAGGCTTTCTGGGTATGGAAATGGAACTTGTAGCTGCGATACCGTACAGTATATAAAGTGCTGTCGCAATAGAATACCAGAATACGAGGTTCGTTGCTTGTTACGTCAACGTCGTTGAATAAACTTTTCGTAGCTACGGGTTCCGGCTGGGGCCACCAGTTGAAGAGCGTTGAAGAAATATCTTGACCGTCCATTGGCCTATCATCAGGAACGGAACCGCCAACGATATTCATTAATGTTGGAAAGATGTCCGTCATACTGGTTAATTCATCACTGGTAGTTTTGGGTCTGATGTGACCTGGCCAGTGAAATATAGTAGGTACGCGAACACCACCTTCCCAGAATTGCATTTTTCCACCTGTAACATGTTAAGAAAATTCATGTATTCATTATGCATCATAGAGCTATCTAGGTTGCGTTTACAAAGTAATGGGGTGAAGATTCGTTGTTTTAATTTAATGGATGACGATCACACTTCAAACAATTGAAATATGCAATTATAATAATTAAAATGATTTATGGATATGGTTTCAGACCTCGCCGACCATGAGCACTGATAACGGAACGAATACACTGGAAACAATGGGTCCCGGCGCTATACCAATAGCAATGCTGGGCATAGAGGAAAGAGATAAACAGAGAAAGTACCACCAGTCAAAGTCCACGTGTATTGCATACGGTGAGTTCTCGCATATTCATGAGGGCCGATTGTTCGATCGTGCCGTGTCACACAATCACGCCAGCGCTGCGTGCCTTCGCGTATACGCGATAGAGCGTTGCGTGTTTTCGTGATTACGCGATAGACCATGAAAATACGCTGTAATTGCGTAGCAGTCTCGCCTGTCGCATTTCATGGAACAATCGGCCCTCATTTTCGGATGAGGCGGATACTTTGACTGGTGGTACGCGCTCTGTAGTCCTCTGTGATGCTGGGTTTGTAGCGACTCTATGGGAGATGGCCGAGTGGTTAAGGTTAAATACCACTAATTAGTGCTGGGCAGTGCGTAAAAATAAGATAGGGACTTTTTTCCTGCATGGCATCCTTAAAAGGTGCTTAAAAATCACTGAAAAATACCAAGCTGTATAGTACATTTCAGAGTAACATGCAGAAATGGCATGTTTTCTACCATTATTTTACAGTTTTGATGAAAAGTTCCCCGAAATTCATCCACTGCACATCGATTTTGCCCCCAACCAGTTGGCTAAAATCTGTTCACAAAAAAGGAGGGCGCACTGTAAAATTGTGGTCTTTCTACTTCAGTGCTTTAAAACAAAAAAATTCTCAGGTCATCATATGTTGAAATTTTGGTCATTTGGGGATTCATCCTTCTACTCTTAATTGAGAATAATGTCATTTCACTGTGAGAGTTCCTTATATGAGAAAATCGTGCTTGAAATCACCTATTTTTCCATTGAAACCTGTGTTAGAGATAATTAGTGGTATTTAACCTTAAGGCGTTGCGCTGCCGGCCGGGAGATACGATCGACGAGGGTTCGAGCCTTGGGCTTGCCTTAGGTGAAAATTCTCTTCCCTCAATTAAGTTCAGTTAATTAATTTCAGAATTTAATTGAAGAATTTCTTCTCGCCCCCATACACTGCTTAGCACGTGCAGACATAGGTAGTGTATGTGCTTCGTCCGTGATTCGGAAGTCACGTAAAGCCGTTGGTCCCGTGTACAGGATGAGTCAAACCCTGTGCACGTTAAGTGTCAGACCTAGTCGAAAAGAGAAGGGGGCCAGAAGATGAAGAAGAAGAACTACTGGCCATCATGTCTGATCATTCGAAGCCTTCCAGTCACCATCTATTTTAAAACTCATGTCGTTTACTTTAATTAATTTTATGCTCTTATTTCCTTTTATCATCGAAGCTGAAATTTCCGTATATAAAACAAAAGCACATGGCGAATGAAGAACGACCTGCCTGCAACTGCGCTGAATTTGGTTTTGAAATTTTCCCATTTATTATCACTGACGAAGATGCATTCTTATATAGGGTTTTAAACCATCTACAAATATATGTTCCAAAATTAAAAGCTTTTAGAGTTTTAAGTCATGTGATACCGTATCGAATGCTTTTCCTGAAGTCTTTAAATAAAAACAGACCTGGGATCCATTTCACTAAACTTTACGAAGCTTCGTTAGTCCTGAAATCGTTCACTAAACTTACTTACGAACGGTACTCTTCGTAAGTAATAGGAGTTTTCTACATGGACCCATCGTAAAGTTACGTTTAGTATTGGGTATTCGTAACTTTCCGAATGGTTAGTTAAGTTACGAAAGGTTAAAGGTTTAGTGAAATGGGCCTCTGGCATATTATAAATATAATAATTTGGTCTTCCGAAATTAGATTTAGGTAAAATTGATTTTATGAGGTTAGCAAGACAAGCATATGCTGACTTATAAGAAACATTTAAGAGCGATATATGTCTCCAGTTCTTTTAGAAATGACGAGGTTTATCACTCGTTGGTAGAAGAGTAACATGACCAATTGACTCTCTAAGGTATTGATCTGTTTTTTTCCTTATTGCACATTACAAACACACATGTCTACTTGTCAAAAAGGCAACGTATTTTTACCCTGACCCAGTTTGACTTTTTAGGAATTTATTTTTAAGACTGATTTGGTGCAAACGGTTAAGCAGCTTAAACAGAACTATGAAAAAAATCCCTTGTACTGCAGAAAAAATGATTTCCAATAAAATCTACTATTCTGGACCAAGTTGTAGTGGTATAGGTGTCGGTTCTTCCTAAAGATCAGTTATTTTACTGGTTGCCGTTTCCTGCTCTACTATAAATGGAACACTCTGTGAATAAGTAACGACATCGTGGCGCGTTAGATAAAAGTGACGCTCCCACAGTCTGATATGGGGGAAAGCCTACAACTTTTCAACGCTTGAGCTATACAACATAACATCACCTAACTTTATTGAAGTTGTAATGCCCTTGGGCTTTAATATCTGTCCCTACCTTTGAATACACCTGCATCGCCTCCTTCATTGCAGATGTGTATCCAAGGCCCGTTATCAGACGAGAAGATGGACAGCGTGTTAGAAGCCAAACCCAACCTTTTTACCTCGTCTAATATGGCACCAACTTCCCACGACATTTCATTGATGTTGTCACCGTAACGACCTATACAAAAAATTATGACTGTTTATTAACTTACGTCATGTATATACAGACTTGACATTTAATATGGAATACTTTTTCACAAAATTCCAAGACTGGTCTGGTATAGGTTTGCATAAGTGACACGGCTTAAATATTAATTGGCCGGGTGTTTCGGGAGATGGTGTAAAATAATTGTATGACAGAAAATGTGTTTTCCATTAGTTTAAATTATGGCGCTCATAATGTAGTGAATTAGCCTAAAAGAGGGCGACATGCAAAGTCAATATGAACCGAACAGCAGTGCTGCATCCGGGAACTTGATTGCCCGTGGGTTGAACTCCTGGCTGTATAATCAGATACGCGAGCAGCACGTGGATGTGTGGATGGCGTGGAACCAAACTGGCTGCCGTGGAGACTAGTGTAAGAGCTTGTAACCGACTGCATCAATATGTATCTCTTTTGTTTAGTCAAGTGGTTATTAGTCCCACTTCAAGACAAAAGACTCTATCTCAGGCGCTTCGTTTTAATAAACATGAATGAACTCGCGATGCCACTCGGGAATCCTTATTATATTATTTTGAAACTAGTTATATGTTTCAATTAATATTCCTACCATAGTCATAGTCTCTCCTCCTCGCTACCCCCTCTCTTACCAGGCACAACCTATATGTTATATTTAAAAATGTTATGCACCTGCATTACTCTTCCAGAAGTATGCCACACTGCGCCAGCAAACATTGTAATATTGGCCCAGTAATGGCTTAAACTGGTCTACTTCTGGCAATACCGGACACGGCTGACGGAATAGCGCCAGTACAAATCCGATACTGGTTAATGTTTGGCCGCCGTTTTCTTATCAGGATAAGCTGTGCCGTACTTGGTCCATTATTGGGCCAATTGAAGACTACCTGAATATAGCATCGAGCCGGCATGTACATACTGGCCCAGTTGCGGCAGAAACTTGTTGGCCGGGCTTGTAGGCCCCGAGTACCGGCCCTGTATTGGCCCAATGTTGCATTAATGTGGGCGTGGTTTTGAAACCCTGACATTTTTTACTATCAAAATACAATATTTGATCATTATCATCTTCATTTTGAAGGGCCACATGTTATTATTATTATAAAGAAAAGGCAGCGAGTTTATGCTTGTTCCGAATATTTCATTTACTGCCTTGTAAAGAATCTACGTGAGCAAGGCATAATTGTTTTCTGATGACACCATAGAATATATATTTCATTTATCAATGGCTCAGTTTTGTGAGCTTAGTTTGTTATCGAACTTCACATCAGGTAATACCAATTCAATTATGCTGAGTGCAAGTAAGTTTCCTTTTCAAAGGAAATATCTGGTTGAACAGGTGAAACTGACCAAATAATGCCTGAACCGGGTAAAAGAGGAATAGAAGAACACTGCACAGCTAGACGTGGACCAAAAATAAAATAAAATAAAATAAAAAGGACCAAAATTGGACCATTACCGTTTACTTACGGTTTCATATTAAATGGGAATATATTGGCAATATTATATTGGCCCAGTACAGTATTGAATAAATTGGACCTGTACTGGGCCAATTTCAACCAATTTTGGCCCAGTGCTGGCAATATCTATTGGGCCAGTCGAATGCCCGTGTGCACGACCGTACCGGACCAATACAGGCTGCCATTCTTGGTCCATTATAGCAGCTTTTATAGAGCCAGTATCGGGCCGATTGTATAATGTTTGCTGGGCGCGCGCTTGGTGAAGTAAAACTAGATCATTTTTACGGGAAATTAATCCCCTTGAAGTGGAAGTCATGACAAAACTTCGTTTCGCAAACTATATACCAAGCGTGACGTTTGGCACAAAAGTTTATTAATATAATTCATCAGTAATTTTCAGCAACACGTGACATGTTTTTTACCTAAACATAATTGGTCTATTAACTAGATAATACATAAGAGGTAATTATGTAGTCTATGAGGAAATATGCAAAACTATTGTTCTTAAATTGACGTATTTTCATCATAATTTACCGCACACTATAGATTCCCAAGTTAACTTCCATGACTTTAATGACAAAGTTAACTTTAATGACAGAGTAGTTTTGAATACATAATCCTCTATAATCCTCTAGACGTTGAAGTTTGTGGTTTCAAACTTCATTTCGCAAACTCTCTATTTACTAAAAGCGTACCTCTCTTCGACGAGCCTCTAAACCGTTCATTGCTGGTGAATAGATCAACGTGTGTTTGGGCCAATGCATAATACAAGAAGAAAGGCTTCCTGTGAGGAGGCGGTCCCTGTTGCGAACCTCTAATGAAGTCTACAGCGTCATTCACTAAAGTTTCACTGAGTCCATAATGCGAATAGGGCTGCTGGATAATGGTGGCGTTCTTGTATAAAAAGCATTTGAACGGAATTGGTTCGTCTACATGCCACTGTTAATGATATGAAAGAGGTCTGGTTAATACCTTAAGGGTAGACGAGGCATTGTTGGTCGAAGCAACCTAAAAATCATTATCTAGATCAATATATTATTGAAAATTACCACCTTGATGTTTTGCAAAAGTTTATTCTACAAATCGTATACTTTGCAAACTTGCTTAATTTATTGTTGTTAATGAGTTATGTACGTTTTACAAAAGTTTTGTTGTTTCAGCCCTCTTTACAACGTAACTCAAGAACCGCAGCACATATAAAAGTATATCTGTGATATTTTAATTCTTCTACACACTCGCTATGAATTGAGCAATGCAGTTTTTGCCAACGCTCACTACCAAATCACCACAGGTTAAAATAATTAATAACCTTAAGGGATCTGGAATGAGCGTTTTGAGCATTTCGACAGTATTTTTGTGGGGCATGAGAGCACATCAGACATATCGAATTGCATTCTGAATACGAAGAATGTCTTTCTGATATCAAATAATAAGGACATATTCTTAAAGTGCATGTAGCTGGGAGGAAAAGCCGACGATCAATTGAAAATTTTGACCTTTCATATTGAAGATATGGATTTTTTCCCAAAAGACCTAATTTTTTTGGTGTTTTGGGAAAAAAATCCATATCTTCAATACGAAAGGTCAAAATATTCAATTGATCGTCGGCTTTTCATCCCACCTACAAATACCTTAAGTATAAATCATCAGATTTATAAAGTTTACTTCGAGTACTGTTAAATATCAAAAATATCAATTTTTAATAATTTGCCATAAAATGTGTATTACATTGCGAATTTCCAAAAATCAAAATTATTTGATATCAGAAGGACATTCTTCGTATTCAGAATGCAATTCGATATGTCTGATGTGCTCTAATGTCCCACAATAAATACTGTCCAAACGTTCATACCCCACCCCTTAATGTGCGATTTCCATCAAATTTTGTTATTCTTTATTCAAAATGTTGAAATAATCTTAGTAATAACTGCCAGGAAGGGTTGCTGTCCATTTTATACTTGATCAGCTCGTAATCGGCGGGAATTATTATGCTTTTACCATTACGTCGAAAATCAGACCCACGTTAAGAGTGATATAGTTGATCTGCCTGAACTATATTTTGCACGTTAAAAAAGTAGACAAAGTATAGTGATTTGAATTAATAATCGAGGTCCCTTTTTTTGCCTTTACTGTCCCATAGTAAATTATGTTTTCTTCACTTTTTACGGGCCCCCAAGGACCCCGGGGTAACGCACCCGGTTTACCCCCCCCCTTGTCGGCGGCACTGTTTCTTTACAGTGATTGACAGTCTTAAATGTTTACATGACCACTAGGACACGCCTCCATTCATACTGTATGCAGATGACATTCACACCACGTTTTATGAGAGGTCTGCTCTGGATGATGATATCAACATGTGCAACTTGCGCCACCTCGGTCCCCCTATGATATGGCGTTAATTTTCGTCGGCTTCATTTCTTAGTGGCGAATTGGTCCGAATGTAGCGAGGTGATACGCCACTTTGACATAAAATATTTTTCAATATGCCGATAAGTTTGTTTACTATCATTAATGGGTATGAAAAGTGGCGTATGGTCGATACGCCACTATGGAAAACACCAAATATGACTTTTGAAATTGTAACGTAGCATAACGCCAAATTTAATCAATTAATTAGGTTATTTTGGAAGCTCAGACTTAGTAAAATGAAAAAAAAAAATATGACAAAAGGCCTTTCCAATTATAAGAGTATTATATGATGAAAAACACATATCAAGTTTCAAGCGATAGAATATTTCGGTTAATTCTGAAAGCGCTTGCCCCTGTAACCCTAAATACCAGGCTACTTGTGGTCACTTAATCTTCTTCCCAGCCGGTTTCTACCATTCCTAGCATCGTTTGTGATTGATCTACATGCGGTCTGGGCCAGAGACTACTGGTTACTACATACATCAACATACGCAGCGCAGGGTCGATGGTCGCAAGGATTCTGGGAAGTACCAAAAACGTCAATTAATGATAAAATAAATTGTACCTGCTCTTCGTCACACCACCAAGAATTACCAGTCCCCAAATTCGTGCCAACGTAGTCGAACCCATGGTTATAAGGCAGATGTTCACCATCATTATGACTGTGTGCATTGATACCTGTCATAAAGACGATACGCTCGTATTAATAAACATTTATGAAAAGCTGTATTTTATACTTTTTTGTGATTTCTTTCTTATTTCCCTTAAGGGGGTACTACACCCCTGTGGTAAATTTGTGACTATTTGTGCATTTTTCTCAAAAAATAATAACACACTGGTAACAAAAGTTATGTACATTATTGGGGCAAGGAATCCAATTACTACACTGAAATTTCAGTGACTCAAAACAAACGGTTCAGTATATGTGATAGAAAATGAGGTACATCCTAGCGGTACCTTATTTCTTATCATAAATAACAAACCGCTTGTCTTGGGTCGCTGAAATTCCAGTGTAGTAATTGGATTCCTTGCCCCTATAATGTACATAACTTTTGTTACCACTGTGTTATTAGTTTTTGAGAAAAATATAAAAATAGACACAGATTTATCGAGGGGTGTAGTACCCCCTTAACATTATTTACAAATGATCTTTGAATGTGACATTTTTAAAGCGTATATCCTGTTATTTCAGTACTACACCCGCCCTCGAGGTAAGTTATCTTTCTTCATTCTTAGTAAATATAACAATGACATTATGCCCTTTCAGATGATAGAAGGAAAAAAAATGGCCTATACAGAATGAAGAAAAATAATTCACCTCGAGGGCGGGTGTAAGAACTTCAACTTGACCATGAAAACAGGGTATCAATGTGGCAACACTGAATCATTAAAATTGGGTAATTGTAAGACAGTTGCTAGGGTTACTCAACTGTGAAGTCCGTTTGTGCAGAAATCTACCACCTTAATGTGCGGTTTTTGCAAAGTTTGTACTTTTTCACGAGTAAAATCAGAAAAATTATGGTGTTTTAAACCTATAATCAACAAATACAAGGTAAACTGTTACCATGGCAACAAAGGGATGTTGATTTTTTTAAATATATATTTTTGCTTAAACACGTATATGTATAATGATAATTCTTCTCGTCCAACATGAGGTATACATTACCATTAAGTTCGATTATTAACATAAGCTATAGGCAAGTTTAAAAATATGAACATTCATAAATCTAACTCGACATCATCATGATCATGCAACCAAAGTTTTCATTGATGCAACCCTAACTCTAAAATGCAACTGTAACTCTAAATCGAACTCTAAACACTCAACTATACCTATAATCTTATTTAAAAATGCAACTCCAACTCCTAACATTTACTCATTAAAATGTAGGGTCCACAACTTATTACTTCCCCCTAATAATTTTTAAGATAAGTATATAATAAGTATAAAAATATTTTACGAAATGTACAAATAAAAAAGGCTTGTGTAGCCCTACTTGTTTTATACATGTGGACTATTTTATAGCGTCACACGTCATTGCGTTCAGTCAAAATGGTTCATTGTATAATAAAGGGGCCGTTTTTAACAGTATGCAAACTTTTTATTATACGTAAAATATTTGATGCAACATATCTACGTAATTTAATCTATTGCCATTCTATTTCCAGTAATGTTTAAGTTCTAACGAATGTTTGATGACGTAAAATCGATAATATATTTCTGCTAGATATTATATGTAACATATTATCGATTTTTCGTCATCAAACATTCGTTAGAACTTAAACATTACTGGAAATAGAATGGACTAGATTAAAATATTATACGTCTAATACTCGGAGTCTGCATACGACTTTCAACGTTGCACCTGAGTCCTTATAGCAGTCATGTTTTTTTAGGCCAGTATCCATAGGCTGTTCCTTGTGGCGTGTGCCCTTGTTCCGTGTTTACTTTTTCCCATGTGACCTGCCACACAGACAATCTATGGATACGGCCACTAAGCAAAACAAAGGTTCGTTGTCTGTGTGGCAGGTCACATGGGAAAAAGTAAACACGGAACAAGGGCACACGCCACAAGGGAACAGCCTATGGATACGAGGCCTTACAAACACGTGAATATACCTTGCCTATTGTATTGTTTGAGGGCTGACTCCTATGGACTCAGACGCAATAGATGCAATTTTTAACACTGTTTAAAACGGTCTTTTTTACATAATGAACTACTGTCACTGTACGCAATACCGTGTGACGCTATGATTTGGTCCACATGTGTAACACAAAATAATAAGGCTACCCATACCTTTTTACATCACATTTGCATATCGTCACATATTTTTCGATATTATTTTAAAAAGTATTTAGGGTGGACTTGTATTTTGCATGTACTCACCCAAATGCCACTTTCCGACCATGCCGGTTGAGTACCCTACATCTTTCAAGGCCTCTGCAATAGTTATTTCTTCCCGAGGCAAACCGTTGGTGTTATCTCCTGTGAATACCCTATGAGTACCGCGAATGCCAACTCGTTGTGGCAGTCTTCCTGAAATGTTAAATAAAACACACCTCAAAGGCTTGTATATGGCTCACATCGTAAAAGTATAATCACCATAATCTGAATCTAACCCCAAAATGCTATGGTTACCCATAATGTGCATTTGTCTTAAATTAATAAACGTAGCAGATCTATACCATTTAATAGCTTACTTGTGAATCTTTCTTATATAATTTTGCAAAAGTCTTCAATTTAAAGTAAAACAAGCCCACTGTATGATTGGTTTGGTGTAGGACTACACACTATGCAGTAGAAGCCAAATACTTTTCCAATACCCTTTAATCTTCCTTCAAGTTAATTTCTGTAAAATGTACTGCAGTAACTTACCATGCATTGTTGGACCTTTGGAAAGTATTGTCACGTCTATTATGTGTTGGACGTATGGGCATGGCCTTTAATAACGTTGACCTGAATCTTCCAATACAATGCTTGTGACCTTTTAGTGAGTATTTTCACCTACTGGACACAGTTCTTCAACTGCAAGTTACTTGTACTTAACCAAAATCGTATAGATTGCACTGGGTAAAAAGTCACTTGAAAAAACACTTGGCAAAAGCTGGTAAACCCATTGAAGCCAATACAGCTGTACAAAGTGCCACGGGGAGCGGTGTTTTGTGATGTCACATCTTATATGTACTATTATCATCATGTAGAAATAAAGAAGGCCCAATGATTTGTGCTCCCCAAAAACATGTTAAATTTGCGGTATTTGGCAGAGATGATCTCTTATCATCGCAGGTTATGGAGGCATTTCAACAGCACCCTTATTTGGTGGGAGAAGGTCGTTGAACTTTTACACAGTGGCCAAATTCAAAATTGCTCTGACACAATAATTGTGTTCATCTAGTCATAACGATTCAGAAAATGTACAGTTTGGCTTATCTGCGATGTACAGTTTTGGAGTTATGAGCAAAAATGTAACATGATGATGTCATAGATCTAATTTTGGCACCACATGGAGCATTAAATTTAAAAATGTTGAAAATGGTCCCAAATTATTGGCCTTCCCATGATAAATCAGAAAAAATAATCGTTTGTGCTATGTAGGATGCTTCATTACCTCAGTAACACATCAAAATCAACAATTAAGTCCCATTGTGTTCTGTATTGAATCAATGTGACCACGACACATTGTTATGCTGTCTGGATAAGAAAGCGCCCAAGATAGTTAAAACTACCCTTTTTTATTGTTGCAACAAGACAAATAATTTGAGAACAGTTTCATCAGAGCAAATTTAATTTACGTGAAACGAGATACAGGAACGCCAACCACATACGTATGGCGTTTAACGCCTCTTCGTGATCTCTCTAATAGCTTGCCCTTGCTCAATTTCTGGGAAACGTAGCATGAGAAAATAATGCTAAAGTGAACACCCATCCCAAATGAAATGTATATTAATTAATATAGAAAACTATGCCCACCGGATTTGTTGTCGTTCCACACTCTGACCACTAACCCTGATAAGCCTCTGAACATTAAAATATTTGGATCGCTAAAAAAGACCGCAATGTTTTAGTCACCTTCAGTCGGTCCTTCAGCTTATCGATAATATCATCCATAGCCTAAGCGTATTGAAATCTCTCACACATGTATTATTTATACGTTTATCTCATTTCCTACACGCACCCAGATGGTGGCGGTGACGCACTACAGAAATGTCTTAATGTTCTAACTTTGTTATATAAATTATATGTCACAATTTCAGGAATTGACAGTATTTATTGTCATAATTCCCAAGTAATTATAAGTCCTACTACAAAAAGGGACAAATAAATAAATACACAATTAAATACATAATAAATATATAAATAAATGTATAAAACATAATAAATCCCGTTCTTTATTTTCAAATCCATTGTTTTGTATAAATAATACACATTTTATATAATTTACTCATTTATTTAGGTATTGTTATTTATTGTTAAAATTCATCATTTTTGACAGAAGAAGAAAGAAAGAAAGAAAGAAAGAAAGAAAGAAAGAAAGAAAGAAAGAAAGAAAGAAAGAAAGAAAGAAAGAAGAAAGAAAGGTAGAAAGAAAAAACTATTAGTAGGGCTCATTCGTTTTTTCACTCATTTTTATAAAATTTAGAAACTGTTCCCAAAGTATGAAATAATTTATCATACATCATTTTTATATAGTTACAGGCACTAACCTGTCAGAAGACTTGCACGACTTGGAGAACAAAGTGAGGAAGTTGAGTAAAAGTTTGTGAACCGCTTTCCTTCGAGTGCCATATCGTCGATGGGACCCCACTCCTGTGTAGGATGCCCAAAAGAGGAGAGATCTGCATATCCTACGTCATCACCATAAAAGATTATTATATTTGGTTTGGCTAGCCACCAAGGAACCTTTTCATCATTTGCATCAGCGTTGACGACTGCAGGAATGCAAGCTGCCATACAAAAAATGGCTAGAAAGTGATATAACCACATGTTTAGCGAAACTCACTTATACTGCATGAAAAACACTCGGATATCTAAGTGTTCCGTGTCTATGACGCTTTTATTTTTCCCTAATGTTTTGTGGTCACATGTTTTGCAGCTTTATCAATAGATGCAATTACGCATGCGTCCCATCTGCTTGCCCTGCAAGTAAATCTCATTTGAACCTATTTATCTCGGTCAGTGTTTTCGATGCCTTATTAGCTGTGAAAGAAGCACAGAGTCGTGGCGAGTCAACAATTGTCCTCCTAGAACATGCCAAATATCCTTGAGTTTAAAAATATTACGTTTAGCCAAAGGAGAAATACTTCAATGATAACCCATCCGATACCTGCTGATGTATGTTGCTCCATCAACTCGTAAGAAAACATACTTTCAAACAATATTCAAAAACGGGATCTAAAATTGATAAAAAAAAACGTACTTATTCTGTAAAATATATCTTCTTATTGCCCACCAATCAAAATTATGTTATCATTTCATCGATTTTTTAATCCATGTGCGGCCAACATAGTTGTTTACCTGTGCTAAACTTGATACATTGACAAACCGGTAGACTTCTATACGCGCACGCAAGAAGTATGTGTGTCCAAGCCTGAGTTGGAGAGGTCAAAAGTTTTATATGATCAGACATACAGGGTGTATCAAAATGACTGGTACCGGGATATGTGACATTTTCAAAAAATATATCAAAAATATAAAATTATTATAATTATGTACTATAAATGGAAAGGGCTTTTTTTAACTAATAATTGATCTAATAATCTGCATATAATAGGTTGATGCATCTGGGAGATATTGTCATTTAAACGGAAATCTACGTAATTATGGTTTTACATTAATACACGACAAAAGATGAATGGTTACTCTGCTTGAACTATTTATTACATACTATGCACTCACTCAATATTTAACTTTAGTCGACATAACATAAAATATTGCTTTACACATAATTTTAGAAAGTTACTGAAGTCTCTGCCTTACGACTCAAACAGTGTGAGGTGAAGCCGCATTTTGAATGATTTTAACACCAAGGATGGAACCATCTGTAACTGCCCATATCTAATTTTGAAACATAGTTATAGCATGTTTGCATGGGATAGGCCTACTCCTTGCTCTTGGAAACTGTCTTCTAAATCTTCTCTACACTTCTCCATAGCTTCGTGCCGACCAGTAATTCTTCACTAAGAAGGCACGCTGAAGTGTGGAATACTGTGAAGCCATTCAAATAACCTAACAGACACTGTCTCCAGTCACACCATCTACTCAATGCATCTTATACTACAATTTAAATTACCGCTATAGAAGGTGTTAATACACAAACTTCTTTCACCCCACCTAAATTATTCAAGTCAATAAGGTGTTATAGCTTTGGCATTACTCTCAACCAATATTGATTAGATCATATACATTATGAATGAAGAAATAGCTAAGGGAAAATATAACATTTCCAAGATGTTCAACATTCTCACTTAAAAGGTGTTTGTAGTAAAATAGAGCTTTGAAAATGGTGCGCTACTGATCCAGCGTTACGATGAAAAACACCTACTTTACTTTAGAATCATGTGACTTCTGAACGAATGTGCTATCTTTGTGAACTAAATTTCGAAGAGAGGATAAAACTATTACTATTTTAAATATCTTAACAATTAACCCCAAACTGGTACAAGAATTGAAAAATGAGAAGTCGTCGGTACCAATCATTTTGATACAGCCTGTAGGGTCTTCATGGGGATATCGCATTATTATATAGATGTTTGGTTTGATAATTATAATAAAAACGCTACAATCCATCCATATGATGGTAGTACAAAGCTGACGTTTGTTTTTGTTTTTTCAGGGTGTCCCAATTTCAGGGTGTCCCAAATACTACACATGTGCAGACATAAATTCAGCTTCCAATACATTTTACAGTTCAGGAGTTGCAGGTAAAAAAACCAAAAGATTCAAGGGAAGCATACATGGCTGAACTCCCGAATCTCCTGTCTTAATACAGGGCGAGTAAAAAAAGTGCAATAGAGCAAAGAATCGATATTTATACAAGAGTCAAGACGAACTTTCCCATTATTGAAAAAATTCTATAAATGACACACTTAATAGTCACCTTCTGTGAAAATATGAAGTGAATCACGACTACCGTTTAATTTTTATGAGTCCTTTTGCTGCGATACCCAATTTCGTTATTTATCCACGAGGTACCATGTACACATCTCAAAAAAATTAACTAACCCCCTTAAATAATAGCCATAAATCAAAAACGGGCTATTGTATTACAAATCTGTAAAATCATCAAAATAAATAAATAATAAAAAAACGACATTTGCACCCATACGTGAAATCTATTGAATTCATCTGCCATGCGTTCTGCACACCAATTGACGTATCTACTCCATTTTTTTTATTGAAATGTTGTTCAAATGTGACAGTTTTTGGTAAAAAAGTGACAACTATCCTCGTTGCCATGAAAACGGAATAGTTGACAACATGGCAGAAAAACTTCTCCGAACATTTTGATGTAATTATTATTTGTCCATTTGAAACATCTGTCCAACGACGCAGAAATTGTAATGTACATTATTAAAATAACATACCCTGCAAAAGTCAAGACTTCAGGTGCAGTAGTTTTGTCAAAATCCGAGATTTTGAATAAAGCGCAGTAATTTAAAGTGCGCTACGTACAGTCACAACGCCTAGACGCTGATCCACAAGCCTCAGCACACTTTACAGGTTATCGCTGACCACGACGATCCCACATCATTCCATAAACCATTTAACAACAATTCAGGGACTTTGCTGCTACAATAATGCAAACCCTAGACATTCCACAAATAACCTTCGCAACCAGGATCAGCTCCCCGAGCTTCGTACGAGACAATTAGTAGTAAGTTCCTTGTCCAGGGGAATTTGAAGCTAACTCAATTTTTCCACGAGAGCGTACTAGACACCGCCAGGGTTCGAAACCGCAACCTCTCGCACCATAGTCGAACACCTTGAGCTAACTTAACTTCATATTACGATAGAAATAATAGTGGAACGCGTACGGAATATTCATAACACAGTACTACATGGCTTGCGGGACGCTTATTTTCTTTCTGCAACCATATTGGGCCACGATATATCACGAGGCCGCATAGTCCGAGGCAAGGTTCATTATTGTTAGGGTTAGGGTCTTAGGGTTAGGGTTAGGGTTAGGGTCAGGGTCAGTGTTAGTGTTATGGTAGAGTTAGGGTTGGGGTCAGGATTAGGGTTAGGGTTAGGGTTAATTTAGTACGTATTCATTGGAAATTATACTAGTCATGGTATATCGTATGTATGCACTTTATTCCGTAATCAATAAATATGATAAACAAACGCTTCTCTGGCAGAACGACTATGGATCCATATATTGTGGGTTCGAACCCCGGGTAAACCGTAGTTGAATTTTAATTATAATTTCATTTTGTAAGGTAAGAGAAAATAATAATGGCAATAAACCCTTGTTACAAGACAATTCATGAAATGAAATATATTGCTATCAATGCGGGATGTTACAAGGCCCGCCGAATACGAGCTGAATGAACTCTAAAGTTTATCTAATCAAGCCACCAAACGTTTATTTAGCAAACCCTGTTGTGAATATTTGCACCTGATCTGTATTAGATATCAATAGTTGTAGAATGTTAGTACTCTAAAAGGCAAAAACAGACAACTGAATACATGAATTCAAAACCCACCTAAGTCCATGGGAAGTGATTTTGAGAAAAAACCGGTGTATTATTTTAATTCCTTCAGTTAGATTTACCTGGTCAATATGGTAAGTTTTACGTGCAAATGGGTGGGTTGAACTGTATTAGGTATGACGATTAGCATTTCAGGGACTTCGTGGGGTTCATTTTAAATTCTGGACTTGGGTGGTTTTTTGAATCATATACAAAGACAATAATGTTGGAATGAGATTACCACTAGTAAAATAATACAAATTAAACCACACAGTTATGTATAATGTTGATAAGCATTCTGCCATGTAATATAAACTACACACTTTCCTTGATTAAACCCATTCTTTTTCAAAAGTCACTCTCCAGCAATGAATGTGTTACAAGTGGACTTTTATACATACTGGATTTCAATCAATGTGTTACAAGACTCAAATCATGGACTTGGGTTGATTCTTTCATACATGCTATTTTTCACATGCTCAATAGACACAGAGGATGAATTTGAGTTGTTTTTCATACATATGACAGGCCTATGTATAGCAACAATTTCCCATGCTTAACTCAATTTGGCCAAAGTATGGACTTGGTGGCTTTTGTATTCATATATTCATATCTTACTTGTCACCAATGCGTTTAAATTTTGAGAAAAATGCAAAAATATGCCCAAAATTGGCCAGGGGTGTAGTACCCGCTTAAAATCACGCATTTTACTGACTCACTTTTGACGTTTAAGGGCTGAGAGCTGAGAGCACATCACTCAGATATACCAAATTGCATTCTGAATACGAGGAATGGCCTTAACTGATATCAAATAATTTAGAATTTTTGAAATTTGAGATATAATACAAATTTTATGACGAATTATTAAAAAAATTATATTTTTGACATTTAACAGTCCTCGAAGTAAAGTTTATATATGCACTTAAAGTTGAAAATTGATACATGGATTGTCTGGTTAACTAATGTATTTCAGTAATTGACTTGTCGTTATTTTTAATTACCTACAGCTCCATGAAAGTACACACTAGGATCATTAATGTCATTAAGTTTATGGTATTGATATGCAAAAACGAATACAAACTGCAAAAATGCATAAAAAGCACACAGGTGCCTACAATTGCACAAAATTAATATCTGTAAAATGTAATAATAATAAAAAAGTCCTTTTGATTTACTTAGAAGGGTAGGTTTCATTATTTAAAATGTCATTCCATTTAATTGAATTATCATTTTTGATAACTCCATAAAAGTACACAGAACCTCTTTATTAAATATTGAATGAAATGCACACGTGTCCCTACCATCTCTTAACCTGTCGCACAGTAGCGTAAAGTTCTCAAAATGTGCTAAGATTTCTGCAACTTAAGTGATGCAAAGTGCATAAGTTGTCGGCAAATTGCATTACAAAAAAAGCACACTCTTCATGAAGTAAATGTCTATAGTGCTCAACTTTAAATAGACCAGGTTAAAACTGAGCTAAGTACCACTTGGAGAACGAGAAATTCTCATATGGTTTATCTGGACCAGTTTTGCATGGGGAACAAGAATTTCTTGGGTAAAAAGCCCGTAACCTGAGAACTTTTCCGTGAGGGCGCTTTTTTCAAAATGGCCGCCAAAATCCATATATATGGTTAAATTAGTCACATTAGGGGCATATTTAACCAGATTTTGAATTTTTATTGATAGCAATAATGTACTACTAAGTCAGGTTATTAATACGAAGGTAACAGGAGGTCAAAGCTGAGGGCGCCTTTTTCAAAATGGCCGCCAAACTCAATGAAAAACATATATATGGTTAAATTAGTCACTTTAGGGACACATTTAACCAGATTTTGGATTATTGTTAGCAATAATATACTACTAGGCCAGGGTATTAATATGAAGGTAATATGATGTCACAGCTGAGGGCCCTTTTTTCAAAATGGCCGCCAAAATCAATGAAAAGCATATAATATATTGTTAAATTAGTCACTTTTGGATGTTGGTATTGATAGCGGTAAAACATTACTAGGTCAGATTATTAATACGCAGGTAATAGGATGTCACAGGCGAGGATGCTTTGTTTTCAAAATTTAAGGAAAGTATGATATCAACAAAAAAAATTCAGGAAATGTTACTTAAGTTGAAAAAAAAGTAATAGTTTGTCATTAACTTTTTGAACTTATAATGGCAAAGGTATATTCTGATTTAAAATGGCGGCAATGATGCCCGGGCAATGATGACTACCAGAATTGCCTTTATGTATTAAAGAAAACCTCTAAAATAACTCGTTAACTAGAATGCCGCAAAAGCGTTGCTTACAGTGTCATAAATTGTCCGTTTGTTGCATGGTTTCATCTTTGTTTTAATCCTTAGGATCACTCAAATCGCTATTTTCTGAAAACATTTCATAGTCATTCTCTTCCAATAGTTCTTTGACGTCCTCAGGCATTACCGTTTCAACCCATTTAGGATCCATGTTTTTGTTGATTGCCAACAATGTTTCCAAAATCGTATAGAGTGATATCTGCTGCTCTCCACTCTCTTGCAATGGAATTTGCGCGAAGGATATGAAGTGCCTGCTAACATGGTGATAGTAAGAATATATCTGCTATCTTTTTATCTTTCGATCAAAGATATCGTATCTTGCTTCGTTGACATCTTTGCCCTTCACTCTGTATAGAAGTGAAACATATTCATCTAGCTCTTTGCATAACCTTTCTGACGGAATAATCTAATACTCCCTCAAATGTTGCAGAATGTGTCCACAAACTTTGGCTTTGATTCCAGAAGCTTCCAGCACTGACGTATTCCCTTGCGGAAAAAAAAACCGAGTTGTAATCATTGCCAGTGAACGTGTGAAATATAATGACTTCTGAGCTGCAAATGCCTTCCTGTATTTGTCAGTGTTAATGTCCAGAATGATTGAAATGGAATAAAGCAATGAGTGCAATGTCTATGTCTACCAAATGTGAACGGATGATTGCTATACCCTCGATGTTATTCCTCACTGCATGCTATGTAAGATGACCTTTGTGTCAGCTTCTTCCTGAATACTGCTAAGATCGGGAATCAAAAAAGCATCTTGTTTTGTGACACAAAGGCCTTTAAATTGAGCGATATTGACTTAACAGCAGCTATATATCGACTTAACACTCACTGGATTTCACGCATTCACTGGCAAAGATTACAACTCGTCAAAGCCAAAGTTTGTGGACACATTCTGCAACATTGGAGGGCGTATTTTCCGTTGGAAAGTTTATGCAAAGAGCTAGAGGAGTACGTTTCACTTCTATACGGAGTGAAGGGCAAAGATGTCGACGAAGCAAGATATGATATCTTTGATCGAAAGATAAAAAGATTGCAGATATATCCTTACTACCACCATGTAAGCATGCCCGGCGCTGGCGCTTCATATCCTTCGCGCAAATTTCATTGCAGTGGAGAGCAGCAGATATCACTGTATACGATGGTGGAAACATTGTTGACAATGGGTGGAATGGAAATATGGAACCTAAAGGTGTTAAAACGGTAATGCCTGAGGACGTCACGTCCAAGTGCCATTGGTAGAGAATGACTATGACGATTTTTCAGAAAATAGCGATTTGAGTGATCCTGAGGATTAAAACAAAGAGAAATGCATCAGTGAAACTATGCAAAAACGGAAAATTTATAACACTGTAAGCAACACTTTTGCGGCATTCTAGTTTACAAGTTGCTTTAGGGGTCATTCTGGTAGTCATCATTGCCGCCATTTTAAATCAGAACCTACCTTTGCCACCCTGAAGTACTTCATTATAAGTTCAAATAGTTAAAGACAACTATTATTTTTTTCAACTTAAGTAACATTTCCTGGCGCTTTTTCGTTGATATCATACTTTCCTTCAATTTTGTCGGCCATTTTGAAAAAAGCATCCTCGCCTGTGACATCCTATTACCTGCGTATTAATAATCTGACCTAGTAATGCTTTACCGCTATCAGTAACAACATCCAAAAGTGACTAATTTAACAATATATATGCTTTTTATTGATTTTGGCGGCCATTTTGAAAAAAGGGCCCTTAGCTGTGACCTCATGTTACCTTCATATTAATAACATGACCTAGTAGTATATTATTGCTAACAATAAATATCCAAAATCTGGTTAAATATGCCCTAAAGTGACTTATTTAACCATATATATGTTTTTCATTGAGTTTGGCGGCCATTTTGAAAAAAGTGCCCTCAGCTGTGACCTCCTGTTACCTTCGTATTAATAACCTGACTTGGTAGTACATTATTGCTATCAATAAAAATTCAAAATCTGGTTAAATATGCCCCTAAAGTGACTAATTTAGCCATATATATGTTTTTCATTGAGTTTGGCGGCCATTTTGAAAAAGCGCCCTCAGCTGTGACCTCCTGTTACCTTCATATTAATAACCTGACTTAGTAGTACATTATTGCTATCAATAAAAATCCAAAATCTTGTTAAATATGCCCCTAATGTGACTAATTTAATCATATATATGGATTTGGCGGCCATTTTGAAAAAGCGCCCTCACGGAAAAGTTCTCAGGTTACGGGCTTTTTACCCAAGAAATTCTTGTTCCCCATGCAAAACTGGTCCAGATAAACCATATGAGAATTTCTCGTTCTCCAAGTGGTACTTAGCTCAGTTTTAACCTGGTCTATAAGATGTTCAGTCCATAAACAGGGTGTTTATTTTCTACAAGCAATATACAGGGTGAGTCAAAAAAGTGCAATAGTGCAAAGAATCCATCTTTATTTTATAACCAGATTGAACTTTTAAGATTTAAAAGATTTTTTTTTACTTACTAATATTTCGTCCATCTCGTCGGAGGACTTCATCAGATGTGAGCATCTGATCCACTTTCCCGGGAACCTGGCTTCCGGTTTTGAGTAGTCTTACTTCCAGTCTTCAAAAGTGGGTCAAATACGTGACTTAGGAAATAAGTGCCTTCCTCTCTATTCATGGTCTTGGTCCCCTGCTCTTTCTGATCTCCATCGCTTCTCGTACTTCTCTAGACTTTCTGACATGCTCCTTGCCAAGTATCTTGGAGTCCTCCCAATTGACGACATGATTTGCCCTTGCGACATGATCCGATATGGCCGACTCTGTTTGTCAAATTGTTCTTGCTCGGATGCCCTACGTTCTGACCAAGTAAATTTTTTCACGTTGGCTTTCTTTACATCCGCTTGGTGTTCCGCAAGCCTTATCCCGAACAAACGAGAGATTTCGCCAACATAAGTGAGAATACAGTTGCCTGTTTTTAGCTTGTCTCTTTTGATTTTGGGGTGGACCAGGATTTTTTTGAGGGTTTGATGAGGTTTCATAGAGGTGTCGACTTTATGCTTTTTGAAAATTTTCTGAACTCGCTCGGAAATTCCTTTGACATAAGGGAGCACTACCATGCCCTTGCTTTTGTCCTCATTCCTTTGCTCTTTCTTTGCGGTATGTTTCACAGCTGGTTTTGTTTTAAGTTGCATTTTTTCTTTCACTTGGTCCACTGCCCATTTAGGATAGCCACAGTTTTTTAGGGCTCCTCGCACATGTTTCTCTTCATTCGCTCTATCCGCTTCGTCCGTGATCACGCTATACATGCGATCAAACAGGGTTCGGACTACACTCATTTTCTGATGGATGGGTGTTCTGACTTAAAACTGAGATATTGGTCAGTGTGGGTTGGTTTCCTGTATACCAGGAGCTTTACCCGACCATCAGGTTTCCGGACAATTTCCTTCTTTCTCTTCTTCATATGTGAATTTTATACTGTCTGTTTTGTCGATTGTGTTGAGATGATCAGTAAAGTTTTGACAAATATTTGACCCAATTTTGAAGACTGGAAGTAAGACTACTCAAAACCGGAAGCCAGTTTCCCGGGAAAGTGGATCAGATGCTCACATCTGATGAAGTTCTGCGACGAGATGGACGAAATATTAGTAAGTAAAAACTTACTGGTCTTGCCAAGCGCAAATTACTACTTGATTTGATATACAAACCTGATGAATCTATTCAATGCAAACTATATTGTTCTTAAATGTGACGTATTTTCATCATAAATTACGGCACACTATAGATTATCGCGTTAACTTCTACTTCCAACGGCTTTAATGGCAGAGAGGTTTTGAATACATAATCCTCTATAATCCTCTAGACGTTAAAGTTTATGGTTTCAAACTTCATTTCGCAAACTCTCTAATATCAATTTCTACGTGAACCGCGAGGTTGTATCAAAAGGGCAAATCGCACTCTTATTTTTATACGGCCAATCTCACACGCATTTCAATGGGCATTCTGTACGTACGAACTGCGCGTATGAATGAAGTCAATTGTTCACACCTCACTGTTACTTTTTTTTAAAATTTGAACGCCGGGTTTGAACGTAGTGTTAAGAAATCATCAAATACGCCCGGTAATTCATTATTACTGTTGCAGTACATAAAATAACATATCTGGGTCATAGAAATGATATCATAACGATATTTCAAAAGTGTATAGTTACAGATCGGACATGCGTGGTTATGATGACAATAGAGAGATTGCGATGTTCCAAACGCAGCACGTGGAACGTATGTTTCACGTACGTTTTTACGTACGTTAATGCGGTGTTAAATATTGGTAGTCTCGGTTCCAAACTGGATTGTCAGTGCTCATTCGTCATGAAGGAGAACAAGTCGGCTGGAATAAAGACTATAAATCTGATATAATCTAATCTAATCTAGGTCAATAGAGGGCATAGTGATTGAAAAATTAACAGTAAGAGCAGGCTACTGAGTCGCTGCCTAATTCAAACAGCCCGCTTTTGATTTTGACTAAAATTTTGACTTAACATGCTGCTTAAACTTAATTGTATTTTTGTGCTCCCCAAATATTATAGTTGCCCAAAAACATATAGTTTGGTAGATTAAATACTACTACATCCATATATCATGACTTTATTTTCAAAATGAGAATTCTTCGTCCTGAAAATTGGGCGCCTTGCATGAACTTAGACATGAGGTAAAATCAGCATATTTCAACGTAGCATCTGCGTTTTATGCTACGTTGGAATCCAAAATGGGAAATCGCAATGTCATTTTTTGTACGCAAAGTATCACCACATTTCAATGGGCAATCTCTGCGTATGGACTAAATTTAGTCGATTTTCAACACATCACTGTACCTTTATTATAATGATTTGTTACAAACAAAAAGGAACATAATAGTGAAACTTTCCTTCGTATGTTCATTATCATTGACTGTCTTTAACATGTTATGAAATGGATAAATTTTGTGCATTTTCAACGTTGTATCTACGTTTATTTCGCACGTGGAAAATCTTCAAAACTAGCTAAATACGTGACCTCGCTTCGATACAGGAGAGTGGTTTTTAATAGATCAACGTACGTCCGATACCTACGTTTGGAAATCGCAATCTCTCTAATATCCATTTATAAACGTGGATTTGCAAATTGCCACCTCCTGGGCATGGGCCACCGTGGTTAGGCAAACCTAATATAATCATTTCCAATGCTGATGACTTGGGATGGGGAGATCTTTCTTCTTACGGTCACCCAACACAGGAGTGGTGTCCCATCGACGATATGTGACCGTACACGGCGAATGAGCCGTAAATTCCTTCCCCGGTCAATTTTGTTTTATTTCGTGTTTAGAAAATATACATCGTAAGCTTTCATATGGTATATTAATTAATTTCAAGCGATATCAAGAAGCGGGGTTATGGTTTGTTGAACTTTACTCCTTCAACAAAATGGTAGCTTTTTTTCGTTTCTGCGTGTGTCTCATTTTCCACATTGCTGGCAATAAATATCAAGCAGTCAAAATTGGCGGTCATTTCAAATCATCCCCAAGTTAACGAGGTTCAAGAAAGTTCTCTCATTGTTAATTGTTGGCTATACATACCTATACACAATACAATGCCTGGTAACCCACCACAGGATTTAGCCAAAGCAAACAAAGACCAGAGCTGTTAAAAATTGTATAGCCATCTGATGTAGAAGCTTATTGTCCACTACAACAATAGGATTATTGATTGGCGTTTGACTAAAAATGAGATAGATGGCGCGCCAGCTAGAGGTACCGATGAATACGACCTTCATGTACATTTTACATTGTAACTCAGAATACAATTTAGGGAATTTACGGCTCATTCGTGCTATACGGTCACATATGGCTTCAGAAGGAATGCGATTCACAGATCTTTACTCACCCTCTGCAATTTGTACTCCAAGTCGATTTGGTCTTTTGACAGGTAAGTTATATAACTAGCAAGACATCCATGAGAATTTTACAATAAAAAGGGCCTCCCTGACGATCGTTATTTACAAATGTGCTGAAAAAATCAGAAGTACTAAAGAAAATTATACACTTTAGAATGACAATACAGTAATAGTAAATTGATAGAGTTGGGCTACTTCATAATAAACCTTGTATAAAGAATTTCTGATTTAGTCACAAACAAACATACTGTTTTTTTTCCTGAGAAATTTGATAACTAAAGGCGCTATTTCTAAACTATCATCAAAAATCTGTCTTTTGCATTTTTTGTAAGACATTTTAAAACTATTTTTTGCTAATATTAACCTGCAAGTGATACGACCGAAACCGATCTATTGAGAAGTTTGGAAGTTTATGTCCGTACGAAGATTTACGATGTAACACTACATTACGCAATCGATTTGGGACTTCTTCAAATATCCAAAACAATGCTCTTTCTTTCATTTGTGCAATTTCTTAAAATAAATGACTAGTATGAATGATATTTTGAGGTATTCCTTTGAATTTCAAATATTCTTTGAAAGGAGACCTTTTCATTACAGATTACAAATATGTTTTCGTCTGGATTTTGGACTCCTTGGTAAGCCAGATTAACCATTTAGCTCCAATTATACTGAAAAATGGATATATCTGGACGAAAAGTCTGTCATTCTTCGCGTTAGCCATTTTCTTGTACTTCCGCTAAATTAAGCTCTCGTAACTTGGCTGTTTGCTAGCACCCAATAGACCATTGCGCGTTGTGAAATGACCATACGGGTATGCTCCCCCGGAAAGACCCCCTTTTTGGATTTCTCAGCTCCGAAAGACCCCCTATATTTAACCAAAATAGAGCTCCAAAAGACCCTTGATTTTGATAGTTTCAGCTCTAAAGGTTTTTCAGGCGCTCTTCAACCAGAAAGCCAAGAAAGACCCTTGGTTTTGACTGTTCGCAGCTCCAAAAAATCACCAATTACGTATATTAGTTTTCCATAATTTGCCGCCCCTTTTCATTAATAAATCTTCTTGCCGCCCCTTCTGTTCCACCTTTTATTCTTTAAAATTTTTCTTGCCGCCCCTTCTTCTTCCGCTGTCGTCCCAAAAAGGTATAATTTGTACTGTCTAGAATACTTTTTATTGCCAAAATCCAGCAATAAAGGTCAACCCCCATTGCAGCCTATAGATATGATGTTTCCTACGTAATGAAGCATCCTGGAAGTTGAGAACTGTTCCTTATTTTAGTTCAGTTTATGTGACAACAATTTGCCGTCTTATCTGGGGTTAAGGCGCCTTATCTGAGTTTAGATGCCTAAAAATAGATCTGGGATTTAGACTGCCTTATCTGGGGTTAACATCCCTTATTTGGAGTTAAGGCGCCTTATATGGGGTTTAAATGCCTTATCTGGGGTTTAGACTGTGTTATCCTAGGTGTACGTCCCTCATCTGAAGTTAAGGCACCTTATCTGGGGTTTAGACTGCCTTATCTGGGGTTAACGTCTCTTATCTGGGGTTTACGTCTCTTATCTGGGGTTCAGGCGCCTTATCAGGATTTAGATGCCTAATACATACATACATACATATTAGAGCTTATAAAGCGCTATTACAAAAAGATCAAAGCGCTAAGTGATACACTGCAAAAACAAGAGAATGAACAAAAGCAAAGAGTCAAAAAGGATAATAATGAGCCTTAAGAGATTTTTTAAATGTTGCCACTGAGGTTGCCTCAATGATGTTGCGCGGGAGGCAGTTCCACAACGCTGGACCAGCAGAACGAAAAGACATGTCACCACTGCGGTTTTTACCGATGTGAGTGTTCAGAAGACTGGTATCCATAGAGGATCTTGTGACGGGTCCAGATGAGCGCGTTCTGTATGAGAGTAATTCTGTGAGGTATGAAGGAGCAGATTCATGCAAACATTTGAAGATGTACAGACAGAGTTTGAATTTGATTCGATCTCTTACTGGCAACCAGTGAAGGTCATGCATTAATGGTGTGGGGCTATCAGGTCTGGCGGCATAGAATATGAGTTTGCCTGCTTTGTGTTGGAGGGACTGCAAACGATCAAGGTCTTTTGATTTTGCTCCATAGAGGAGAGCATTCCCGGTGTCAAGGCGTGATATCACGAGAGCTTGCACAACTGTGTGAAGTGTTTTGTGGTCCAAAAAGCGACGAATACGGCGAATATTACGGAGCTGGAAATTGATTGAAGAAATCATGCTATTAATGTGAGTAGTCATCGTTAGGCGAGAGTCAAACACTGTGCCTAAGTTCCGAACATTATCAGATGGTTTAATGACGCTGTCTCCCACATTAAGTTGCAATGGCGGAAGTTTACTAAGACCTTGAGAAGTACCGGCTATGAAGAATTTAGTTTTATTGTTGTTAAGTTTCAATTTGTTCACGCACATCCAGTCTTTGAGTTCTGAGATACAGGATTCAAGTTTGTGAAGAGCCATCTTGTGAGCGTTAGGATCCCTAGGATTGAACGATATGTATAGTTGCGTATCATCTGCGAATTCATGGTAACTGAGTCTGTGTTTATGTATAATCTCGCCGGTGGGCAGTGTATAGATGATGAACATAAGTGGACCGATAACCAAGCCTTGAGGGATACCGTAGTCAAGTGAACGCTTTTCTGAGAAGAAACCGTCGATGTGAACTTGCGTGGACCTACAAGTGAGGTATGAACGTATCAACTGTAATGCAGTACCTGAAATCCCTAATCTATGTTCTAGGCGGGACATTAGCACATCATGGTCAATGGTGTCAAATGCTGCAGACAGATCAAGAAGGACTAATAAAACTACTTCCCCTCTGTCTACAGCATCTAACATTTCACCCTTGACCCTGATGAGCGCAGTCTCTGTGCTCCTGTTAGAAGTGTACGCAGATTGAAATCTTTCACCCAGATTATTTACATGAATATACTCAGTAATCTGTCTACACACAATTTTCTCAATTAGTTTAGAAACAAATGATATGTTTGACACAGGTCTGTAATTGGCCAACTCATTCTGGTCAAGAGATGGTTTTTTTAACACAGGAGTGATGATAGCTTGGCCCAATGACTTAGGAAATGCACCTTCAGACAGAGACTTATTTATAATAACAGTGAGACAGCGAGCAAAAACCTCAGAATGCTCTTTGAGCAGCCAGGTGGGGATGATATCAAGCTTGCAGGTCTTTGTTGGACACTGTTTAACAAGTTTAAGAACCTCATCTTCAGACACACATTCAAAGTCATTGAGGGATGAAGAACACATATTGGATTCCAAGTCATGGTGGTCAAGACTTTCTTGATCCAATCCATCACGAATTTTGGCAACTTTGCTTTCAAAAAATTCAGCAAATTGGTTACATAAAGTTTGGGTAGAGTCACAAGATGGCAATGGTTTTTGAGACTTGTTAAGGAGAGTATTAACAGTTTGAAAAATACCCTTGGCATCCGCAGTAGCCAATTTCTCATGATAGAACTCCTTCTTAGCAGTTTCAATGAGCTCATTGACATAAGACCTTTGCTCAAGATAAGCTTGTTTGTTAACAAGGGAACCATGTTTACGCCATTTTCGTTCTAAGCGACGACGCACCTTTCTTTGATCTTTGATGTTATCATTATACCACGGGTACCGTGGTCTAATAGTGCGAGCTTTTGTCGTCTCAGGCGCATGGACATTTAGAATGGTGCTAATCTTGGTGTCATAATCATGAATGTACACATCACAAACTGCATCCGGAGACATGTCATTGAGAGAGTTACATAGATCAGAAACAAATTTATCCCTATCAATAGCCTTAAAGTTACGACATTTAACCATTTTCTTGGTGAGAGAGGGTTTACTACAATTGACATCACAAATGACCATAAAATGGTCAGGAGACATGCCATTGTTATGCACATCAGTAGATTGAATAAGGTTATCACTGGGTCTGGATAAAATAAGATCCAGGGTGTTTCCATGAATATGGGTGGGTTTCATAACATGTTGTTGAAAACCATTGGCTTCAACACAGGCAAGGAAACGTTTGACCTCAGGTTTAGAAGGCAAATTGACATGTATGTTAAAATCCCCCAACATGACCACCTTCTGTGGGAAAAGAGAAATTTCGCCCAAGAAATCCTCAAACTCATTCAAATAATCAGAAAGCAGCAAACGATTTTTGGCAGAGGGTGGTGGCCTATACACAATGATATACTGAATACCATTAATAGGATCATTAACACTAGCATATTCAAATGTAACAAAGTCATAGTTCAATTTTGTGATCTTAAAGTTCAGAGATGCTTTGTATATAACAGCAATTCCACCATGGTTAGAGGTACCTCGAGGAAAGTTATAGAAATTGTACCCCGGGGGCGTGCATTTACCGATTACAACTGAATCATTTACGTTGAGCCAGGTCTCAGTCACAAATATAGCATCAACATCATCATCCAGTAGGTAATCCGAAACAGTTGTAGTCTTGTATCTCAGCGAATACGCGTTCCATAATCGAATGGAAAGGTAACAGGGAATAGTCAGTGGAATAGGCACAGGATCGATATTGGTTGGAGGAGGAGGAGGGGTGGTCATATTATGGAGGTTTCTACCCCCTCGCGTCCCCCTACGTCTCCAACGTTTATTTTTCGGAGCATGGCGTGTGGTTGTCTTGTCCAGACTATGAGTGAGGCATGGTTTCTTTAGTAGATTCAACGAGTCCAAGGTAGTACATATTTCATTAGAGAGTGGGCAAATGGTGTGGTTAACTGACAAACTATGTAGAAAGATAGCAGAATATTGAATACACTGCAGAGCTAAATTCAATGATGACTGAGTTAGATTTGTATAGTTTTCACACTCCATAGTAGAATTCCAAACAAGCAGATCAAATCCAATACAATGATTAGAAGCATTCAATAAGTTGATGAGATCCCAATCAATTAGGTGATGAAATTTCCAATCAACAAGGTGATTGAGTTCCAAGTCAGTAAGATGATAAGATACTAAATCAATACATTGATGAAACTCAACACAATGGCTTATGCTGTGTGGCTAAGCTTGAAAATCGAGTGTGTTTTGGTTCCAAAAAGTGGCATAAAATACACAAAACCAGAATCACACAATTTAAGTCTTTCAGCAACATTGTTGTCTAGAGGCTGCAAAACATCACTCTGTAGAAAATTAGCCTTCAACTCATTCTCAATCAGGTGGAAAAATCTTGGGATTTTAAGGTCCTGTGCTGTTCTAGATTATTCCAATGGATTTCTAGACCCTGTAAACATGGTTATAGACACCAGATTCATACTTCTAGGACTTTCTGTACCCGAGATAAAGCCAAATTAATTTTCACTGGCGGCCATTTTGACATTTTGGCAGCCATCTTGGAATGATAGGTCTTAGGCTGTTGTAAATGACTCTATTAGGATAGGATAGGATAGGATAGGATAGGATAGGAAGCTTTATTTCACCACGGAGGCCCAAATCAACAAAGTTGTTCTTCCTTGGGGCCGTGGACAAAACACAACATACAAAATATATTAAAAAACAAAGTACAAATAACTTAGTGATTTACATCATCATAAAATTGATAGATTTACACAAAAGTTTTAAAAATATACACTTTTAGCATTATTTTTGAAAATAGGTAAGGTCCTAGATTTTTGAATAGTTTCATCTAAATTGTTCCAGATGATTCCACCTCTGTATGTTAAACTACGCTTCTTATAATCTGTCCTTGGTTGAGGGATCTTAACATTACATTTACTCTGGCGAAAGTTGTAATGACTGTCTGGAATTGAAAATATATGAGTTAAATATGCAGGTGACAAGTTATTCAAAATCTTATATATTAAAACAGAACAATTGTACTGCTGCCGATTAGAAACTGGTTTCCAACCAAGTTGATCAAGAACAATATTACTAGATGTGTCCCACTTAGCATTACAATTTATACGTGCAGCCCTGTTTTGGATAATTTGTAGACGTTTTGCTACAGAAATACCACAATTTCCCCAAACAACATTACAATATTCCAGATGAGGCAGAACAATTGAATTATAAACCATCTTCAAAATATCTTCAGTGAGAAAATTAGATCTACATTTTTTTAGCATGAACATTCCTTTTAGAGCTTTTTTACGCACAGTATCAATTTGTTGGTTCCAAGACAAAGTATCATCAATAATAACACCAAGGTGTTTGCTCTCTTGCACCCTCTTAATATTAACACCATTTATATGAACATGGACATCTGCATTATTAATATCTTCTGTTACTGAATGTAACCTTTGTCTTGAGCCTATTAACATAAATTCTGGTTTGTCAGTATTTAGACTAAGTTTATTACTTTGAAGCCATTTGTTGATGGTGTTAAGATCATCATTTATACAGTTAATAATATCATTAATTTCATTAGAAGAATAATATATTACAGTGTCATCAGCATACATATGTGTTACATAATTAGGAAGATCATTGATATAAATTAGAAAGACAAGAGGGCCATCAATTGATCCTTGTGGCATGCCACATACTATTTCACATTGATCAGAAAGTACACCATCTACAGAAGTACATTGGGTGCGACCAGTAAGATAACTTTCAAACCATTTAATACAATAATACAAGCGGTTCAGTAAATATGATAGGAAATGAGGTACATCCTAGCGGCACCTCATTTTCTATCATAAGTATCGAACCGCTTGTCTTGGGTCACTAAAATTCCAGTGTAGTAATTGGATTCCTTGCCCCTATAATATACGTAACTTTTGTTACCAGTGTGTTATTAGTTTTTGAGAAAAATGCAAAAATAGTCACACATTTATTGAGGGGTGTAGTACCCCCTTAAGGTTGAAATTGTCACAAATTTCTTTAAGTTTAATTGTATAACAGTGGGGTGTGGTTGTCAAGAGATCACAATTAAGATCACCCATAAGAATATAATCCTTTCCTTCAGATTCAATGACCTGTAGAAGATTCTGAAAATGAACAAATAAATCAATAGAGGAACCAGGTACTCTATACCATAATACTACAATGATTGGTTTCCTCTTCAATGGCATTATTTCTATTGTTAAGAGCTCAAGTTTATCTGAATTTAGGTCATCTCTAATTTTATGGTTACATGCTTGATTTACATAAAAGGCTACACCTCCACATCTATTGACATTTATGAATTTTCTATCCTTTCTGTACAGGAATTAATTATCAATATTTACATTGTTATCACTTATATCATCAGACAGAAATGTTTCAGTAAGTCCCAAAACATCAATGGGATTATCTTTTAAAATATTGTTTAGCTCATCAAAATTTTCAACTAAACTACAGATATTTAGTTGAGCAATAATTGTACCATTTAAATGCAAAACATTATAAGGATTATTAATCTCACGATTTACCAAATTGGTATCATCTGGTATTTGATTGTCAATAACATCAACATGACTTCTTTGATCATCATTTAATGTAGTTACATTTAAATTTACAGTACCATCATGAGTATTCTTTACATTATCATTTCCATTTCTAGCATTATTTCTTACAATATTAGTTTCATATAAACTATTAATATCATCATCATCAAAGTTATTACCATTGTTTCCACCATTGACTTGAACATCTTGAGCATTTTCATTAACAATTTTCATAACAGAAGTACTAACTGAAACAATTACTTACGTTATCATCCATAATTTCTTCATCATTACATGTATCATTAATAATGCCATTTACACTATTTGCATCTAAGGCATCAATTTCATGTGTATTAGGTACATTGTGGGAACAATTGTAATTATTTACTTTGGTACTATGGTTAGAAACATGTACATGATCACTTATAACATTTATACTACTATTACAATAATTTTTGTCTTCATTATCACTCATAAAGTTGATCACATAATTGGTGTTTACATTACTTGTACTATACTTCATGGCACAAATTCCATTGTTTACTTTCTTATCTACAGTCTTTCTTGAAAGTTTTAAGGTCTTGGTTAATGAGCAGTCATATGAAAATCCACAGAGTCAATTACACGTCTCAAATTCATCACCAATTTGCCTAAACCGCGATTGTTAATGTACATAGTCATAGTATAAGTCTTCGCGTATCAATGCCCTATCTCCTAATTCTGTCACAACAGTTGGAATGTGATCAGCGAATGTGATTCTTGCACTGTTCCTACAGTTATGTTCAAACATTCTATTAAGTTGGCGAATCACATCATTTGTGGTATTTTTCCACTGCACAGGGATGAGTCTTGGAAGGGCACTGGATACAATGATGTGTGCAGAAGGAAATTTCTTAAGTGTTGCATCTATGAGAGTTCGAGCTTTGCGTTCACATTGTTCAGCGGATTCACGGGTGGCATTATTGGTCCATGCTTGATTTCTTGATCCTGAAAACATGGGTATAGACATCAGAATCGTGCTGCTGGATGCTTCTCTGACCAAGTTATAGTGATTTTAAGGAATTTTGGCAGCCATTTTGAAAAACGCCCTCTAGCGAGAGTTCCCCAGACTTTTCGATGGGTCAGACCCTTCTCATTTTATTCAGCGTCCTCAAATCTATTAAAAAAACACCTTCAAAACTTCTTGTACTTAACCCGAGAACGGGACTTCAATTATGGCCCCTACTAAAATGCCAAAAATGTATGATCCCCCGAGTGGTATCAAATGAAAGAGAAACAAGCAAAGAATATATTAAAATTATTTTCCCCACCGGGGGTGACACTCCTCATAAGACCTGGATCAATATTCCTATTTTGGGTCCTTTTCCATATCTCGAAATCTCAAGAAGATATGACACCCCGAGTGGTGTCAAATGAAAGAGAAAAAAGTAAAGAATAGAATAAAATTAATTTTCCTACCGGGGGTGACACTCCTTATAAGACCTGGGTCAATATTCATATTGTGGGTCCTTTTCATATCTTGAATAGTCAAGAAGATATGACCACCGAATGGGGTCAAATGATAAAGATAAAAAGTACAGAATATTATAAAAATATTTTCCCCATACAACTCTGGTAAATGTTCCTACTTTGGGTCTCAATCTCGAAAGGTGTGACCCCCGGGTGACAGTGATATACCACAATATAGTGCCGAAGCCACATGGTTCAGCTTTGTTTATTTTTTATTTTTTGTTGTTGTTTTTGTCTCCTCTTGCCTCATTGTCTGGGACTAGTCTTATTTTCGCGCACTGTGATTTGTCCACACTCGTCATGTGAGCATCGTAGTTTTAATACTCTGGCCTGAATGCGTTGAGAACGCAGTGAAGCTTACATATTCTGCACAGAGCATTACTCGAGGCTACAGGTACAATTGTTCAGTGATTCTCGCTGTTATTTGGATCCGCGTGCACACTTTACTTTTAGGTAAACAACTTAAACGATTTGGTCGAAAAAGATTTATTTTCTTCTTAAAATCGCACTATTTTGGATGTAAAAGAATACAATATTTTTACACTCGAATAACTTAGTCTCCACAGTGAAAACGTTTAAATAATTATTAATATAAATGACTAAAGCGGACACATTATTTATAGGTGTAAACGATACGGCATTACCATTTATTTCTGAAATCTGAACTTTATCAATCTTCCTGTTTCTAACATCAAGTGACAATGAACATAATCACACTGATTGGAGTCATCTACCACACAACCATGGCTTTGATTATGTAGGTCACAACCTACTTTCCGACCATTAGGCCAGGTAAGGCGGTCGCATAAGACGCCAAACGCAGAGGGGCGCAAAAAATGGGCGAAAAAAGAAAGAAAACAGGAATGGAGAAAGAAAAGGGAAGAAAAAATGAGGGCGGATAAAAAGAAAAAATCGACAGTATGCAAATAGGTCAAAACTGATGAGTTTTCAAGGGGGTAACCACCCCTTAACACTTTTTAGGTATGCTGGGGTGGGTCGGCAGGGAGAGGATTTGCCTAGGGCGGCAAAATCCCTAGGAACGGCCCTGGGCATAACGCATAACACGCAGAACTCAAACAATAACGAACTTTGCTGGGCGCCTAGCATAATAATGAAGTTACATTAGACTATGCCATAGTCGATTTTTGAGAAATATAAAAATGTGTTATTAATCGTGTCCTGCCTAGCTTTAAAACAAAAATATTTGTATTTTTTTTTTTTTTTTTCCCTTCATGCCAACCAGTGATTTTTTTGGCAGTATGTTTATTTCGGAGAATGGCTCTCGTTAGTGAACGCTATCCCCGAGAGAAAATCGACTATGAACATTGAATTGTGATTAAGTCATTTGACGCAACTATGAGAATAAAATTGGTCCACCCCTTGACCAATCAGAAACAGCGAGTAGTTTCAGTTTCGTCCATTATTGTACAAGGGTTCATGTATTTGGTATAAGATAATATATATCGACAGTAGAATCGTAAATGGAAAAATCGAAAAAACAATCTGCCCGGTGGAGATTTTTTATTTGGGTTTGTTTCAAATTTGTGATGTTTATAATGTTTAAAATATTGTCTGATAGTTTCAGACTGGAATATAATCTACTCTTAACATTGTCGATAATATTTTCAAAGGCCGATATCTCAATTTCTTATTTTATAATACCATAACTTACGTCCAATACCAATACCAATGTCCGATTTCATTGGGCAAAATATTATATTTATTTAAGATATGCAAAGTATTGATAACCTGCCCAAAAGTGTCTCTTTTTGATATACCACGTCACATTTATTTAAAGAAAAAGCAAAGATGGTATATTAGAATTATAAAAATAGACTAATTTTCGGACATTTCAATGGGGCAGTACACATTAATGTGCTGCATTGTAGTTTAGAATGGACAAAAGAAATGAAGTAAACTCTCGGTCTTGCTGGGCACGACTTAATTAATAAAATCAAGTAAGGGACGCACCATTAGATTCTCAAGGGGGCATCGGCGGCGAATTTTTTTTTTTCGCCTCCGAAGGCAGAAATTTTTTTTTTTCGCAAAGTTGGGTGGGGAGGTGTTGGTTTTTTTCGTCTCACTAGTGGGAGAAGTTTTTTTTTCAAAAAACTCTCATGCCCCCCCCCCCCTGGAAATCTAATGGTGTTCCCCTAACCACTCAAAGAATGTTTTTCACACCTTTCTCTTTGGGTTAACAATAAGAAAAAGTATGTCTTCTAAAACATGAAAAATATTCTTCAAACATATCTCAAGCAACGACATGGCCATGGGGTCACGCTTCTTTCCAATGTTGCAAATCAGTACACGGGATCAATAAACTGACTCCTAAACGCATTAACTTGTGCTTTTGACCCTCTAAACGGGATTCGAGAGATTTATTCTCTGAAAAAGCTATTTTCAAGTTCTTCTGGTCACGTATGTGTACCTATTGGTTTTATGGTTTTCAGATGTAAGACGTTCTGTTGAATACCATATTTTCCCATTATCATGTTGTCATGCAATTGAAGGGTCTGTTAATGCTTAAGGCCGTACTACACCCATATATTGGTTTGATTGGTCTAAAAAAATATTTTTTCATTTATAGCTAGGCGATATATGCACGGATCATGTGAAATAAAAATAATTATGAAAAAACATTGTAAAAGTGTGTCTTTTCACCCATTTGTCTTAAAGTTGACTGGTTGGTAAGGACGCTTATTTTTTTAGCGATCCACTTTTTACGTCTGTGACAGGCGGCGTAGGAAGCGCAACACGTGACGTACGAGGCTGGCGAAGATACACTGACAGCCCCATTCAAACCAAACTACACGGTTAGCAATTACAAATAGAAAATTATCATACTTGCAGTGGGGTACTTTGTCGTACCCCGACGGTTTTAAAGTAAGATAATTTTGCTTTGACACCACATAACAAATTTAGAATTCTTTGTGACGATTTCATGATTATGTGTTAAATCTAATGGCGACCTCAAAATTGGCGATATCGTTTCCATCACCGCCTGGTCTGTGATGTCAGCGGATGTCACTCTCCATGGCCATAGGGATGGGCGATACCAGCTTTTGTCGATTGTCAATCTAGAGCAGTCAGGGGGTGGCGGCCGAATTTTTAGAACTTTGAAAAATAAAATAAAATTTAAAAAATGGCCGCGGAGCGCGCTTGCGCGACGCAGGAGGTTGTCTGAGGAGGATGTTCCCCTCAGAAATAAGAAACTGGTGCAAAATGAAGATCTAATTGAAGCGATTTGGTGGACAATTTTGGCGCTATTACTCACGGCGTAAAATTTTAGTTTGGCGGCCGAATATTTGTGAAATGTGCGGTTCATGAAGTCTTTCTTGGACAAGTTTCCCTATTGTCGTAGGCCTATAAATTGTTTTAAACATAAATCGGCGAAAGAAGAAGCGAAAATGGCCACTTGTATATCGATTACGCAGGGGAGTGTAAAATGAAGAAAATTGAAGTGTTTTGGTGGACCATTTTGGTACTAGTGTGTAAAACTTTAGTTTGAAAAAGCCGCGAATTTGTTAAATGATGGTCCATGAAACCTTCCTTGGACAAGTTTTCCCTGTAAGCCTATACCGCAAATTGTGTTAACATAGGGCTTAAATTTGCAAATGTTGGAAGAAGAGCGAAAATTATCATATGTTTATCCACTACGCAAGGGTTAGTCTGAGGGGGATGTTCCCCCCTGAGAAGTTTGAAAAATTTGCAAGATGAAGGTCGAATTGAAGCCATTCGGTGCATTGTTTTTACACTACTATTTGAATCAATTTAAACAGAAAAAAGGGCCCGAACTCAATTTGCAAAACTTGAGATTGGCAATTTACTAAAGCATGCATAAATCGATGAAGTCGGTATGGAGTCCGTCTTAATACTGACTTTGGTGGCAAAATGTGAGGGGCCCTGCATATCGGCGGACCCGCAGTAATTTTCACATGCTTTTAGGACGAGGACCCGCCTTCAAGCAATACCGAAAATAATCGCAGGCCTATATAGGACCCGCCTGAACTTATTGTCCGGTTTCCGTATACACACAACACAGCGCACTCACAATAGACAATTGACCCCGACTGGAAGCGCTGTGTTTTACGCATGGAACATCATATAGTTAGCGTTCGTATGACAAAAGTATAAGACCTATGATTTTAGTACTTTATTTATAGCATGAATGTTATGTTTTTACCCAGTGTGTGAATTTTCAACCCGATATGATCTTCAATAAAGGTGGCAGGCATTTTTTCCCCAGTCATGATGTCTCATCATCTCTTCCAAACTCCACGCAAATCCAATCGCCATTTTGCCTTACCAAACCACTGGCATGTTGCTATATTTGGAGGAGGGCCGTCACGAAACTATTTCAGACATGATTTTAGTACTCTATGTCAATCAAGTATTGTCTTTTCGCTACATGTCAATCTTTGATTCATTAGCATACTCATTATAATAATGGTGGCCCGCCTTGATGAATAAATGACACCAAAATACAAAACAAGTTGCTTTAACTCAAGTCAGCGAGGGTCCGCCCGGGGACGGTACAAGGGCTGTGTTGTCAGGGACTTTCCATTATCACAGCAGGGGTGTAAGGTGTTATATCGACTGAATAAGGTATTTTTCTTTTTAGCCTGGGTTTCAGTTTAACATGTTTAACATTATAAACGCAGGCATGCAATTAAATAAATACAAAATAATCTTTTCTATATTTCTTTATATTTTTATTACTAAAACATGACAAATTTTCAGCACAGTATTATACAACAATAAGAAATATATTTGAACTCATATTTGAAATATTTTAGACAATTTATTTTTAAGATAATTTTACATTTGGATTTTATTAGCATTGAATGAAACCTAAATGACCTGAACGTTTTTATGAAGCATTGATATTATAATAATAATGCATTATATTGTATCATTTTAGGTGTAGGCTATTAATAATTTGTAGGCCTAATTGCAAACAACCAAGTGATTTTAAGACAATTTGTGGCAATTAAAAAAGGCATAGTTTCATAAATATTAATGCAATTTAAGTTCTCTATAAAAATAGCACACATTAAACTTAAATATTTTATCATATCTACTGTAGAACCAATTTACGCTTTCACCCATTCCATCTTTCGTATAATAGCATTAAAATAAATATCTAAATCGACACATTTTCATATGCTTAGTTCTTAATAAATATTACGTGCAAGCATATTTATCAAAATGTGATACATTATCTTCTTTTTTAAGTTACTTAAATAGTTTCAAAAATTGCGGCAAGCAATGCCGTCGATGATTTCGTACCGATTTTCGTTCACCCCTATTTCGTACTTTCTTTAGACGAGTCCATGCCTCAATAATTTTAGCTGATATAAAGAAACTTTTTCAGTAATGCACTCGATACTGGAACCATTGCTACTAACGGAATATTGATATAAGATTCTTAAACTTAATTTTTGCGATATAAAAACTTACCTTGACATTAAATATTTCCCCGTCGCTCCAGGTTTGGTCTGTTTTCCGCTGCTTTCTTATATATATTGACGATTTAACAAGGTTTCTGTAATAACCTGCAGGTTTTCTGCTTCTTTTTTCAATTTATTTGTAATAATCCTGTACTCTAAAAAAATCTCTCATTAAAATTAACGTCTAAGTTGTGTGCACGCAAGCGTTGATATGTAAACATATCCAACCCACGCTACATTGATTACCCAACCCTAGCGACCAGTTCTGCTCGCTGATTGGGTAATGCTGTCAATTGCTAATCAATATGCATTGGGGTTTGGTCTGTTAGAGCCGGTTAGTGCAGCACATACTTGGTTTAATATTGATTAAACCCGTTAATGGCTCTAAAGGTCGCGTAGAAACTCCTTTCCTCCATTTCTCTTCTCTTTTCTCCTTTCTTCCCCTCTCTCTTTTGGGGTTGGCCCGTCAGCCCCCGAATCCGCGCCTTAAATGAGTCAATGTGTATGTTGGGGGAGGGAGGGGGTACTGAGGCCTACCACATTTAATAACGAACTTGCTTACTCTTTGTGGGATTTCGAATCGCAACACAGGTAATAATAAAAACAGTAGCAAACTTCACTTTACTAACAAGATACAACAACTTTACAACTTTCTTTTTAGTTCATGAAACAAAGCTTATTTTTGACTCAGAGTTTAATTTTAAGATGCTAGCCGAAGTCAATAACTTTGCACATTCTTCGGGTTCCTTTGTTTCCACTCTTGTTAAAAGAAGACATAAAACCTGATGATCAGCTGACTCTTTCTGTTGACAATTTAAGTTTAAAACATTATTAACACAATTTGTGTGTTGATTGTAAACAAAACCAATAGGCCTACAATTGGCTAGTTTCAAATCTTTCGTAACATATTTTAAACCGCGTTTTTTGTACTGAAAATATTTTGTAAAAGATTTGCAATTACTTTGATTGGGATCGAACATTGCCACTTTACAATGCTCAAGGTCACCAAAACTCAGATGTGTGAAAAATCCTTTTTGTTAAAAATTGTATGAAATCATCCCTCAGCGTAAACTAGTTTCTATACCGGGGTACACTTCTAAATGTGAATGATACGGTAGGTAGCTGAAAAGTGTTTTGTGACGTTACATGTATACGTAGGCCTTCATTAGGAAAACAATTGTTATTTAAAGCACCGTAACATTTTTCAAAATCGGGATTTTTACCTAATTGTAATAAATATAACATAACAAACACACCCTGAAATGTTTTATCGTGTAGGCCTACATGCCCCGCCAATACCCGCCATGATGGGCTGCTGAGTGCATATCCCATTGGATTATTCAAAACACTGTTAAATGTAGGCCTAGGCCTAGCGGTGGGCCTGGGCTGCGAGATCTGGATCTGGATCATTTATACTCCAATAAAAGCAGTGAATTCTGCACCCGGGATTCTGCATCACACTAGCTCACACTAGAGTTGGAGATAGTCTAGACCTACCACACAATTTATTCGCTACCTGAAGTCGCTAATAGAGAATGAGAGATTAGAATATTTGTTTTCAATTTTCTAATATTTTTTTCAATACGTTCCATTAAATAATTCTTTAGGCCTATTCTGTCATGTCTGTAAAGTACGGTATCGTACGCGTACCGGTATCCGAGAATCCGCGGTATCGAGTATCGCGCAACCTTAGTCAAAGGTCAAAACCAATTATAAAAATATGGCGTCGATTTCGTCGGCTTATCTTCGAAGCGAGCAGTGATTTTATCAGTTCCAAGTTTACACGGATTTTTCATCTTTTTCTCAAAGTGGAAGGAATACACACCCGCTACAGGTAAGTGACGAAACCGTTACTACACATGAAGTTTTAGGGTGTGTCCAACAGTTTAATATTGAGGTTTTACCATTGTGAACATACCGATTCACATTATTATCGTGTTTTGTAAGCTTTGCTATTTTCTCAGAAAACTGAGCAAAAATTCACCTAATACTGAAAATTGACTGTTTTGACTGTTCTTTAATTTCAACCGTATCAAACCTGAAACAAATGTGCTGCCTTGTGAACACAAATGTTGCATATCATTGTCAACTGGAAGGGGGAAAATAAGTTTAATTTCATTGATAACATGAAATTGATGCATATTTGTGTTTTCAAAGCTGTGCATAATTAATGCATTTCCAAAATAAAAAATATTTTGGTACTATTAGGATCTGCCATTGCTGATAAATAAGTGTGTAAAGTAGATTCACGTCAGCAGTTCTGAAATTGCAAATATGATCAAAATTGTGATGGGGTCATCATGTACCTCTCTTTGGCTTGTACAATTAAAAGCATGTAAGCTACATTATTATCAATACCACCAATAGAACGAGAAGATTTGCCCCTTCATTTTGCATACCACTTTGACCAATTTTTTTTCTCATTTCTTCACAAAATGCAAAAAACCCGCAAAAAAATGTGATGGGTGTAGTACCCCCTTAAAATAAAAATTATATTAATTATCATCACATATATCACATATAACACCACATATTCTATTTTTCATTCACATTTGGATTTTACCCGTTCCCCCATTTGGTTGACCTCTCGTGACCTTGAAATGACCTCTATCATATTTTGAATCATATCGGGATCACATATCGTCAGCCCTCTACGATAATTGCCTAATTCATTTTTTTTTGTAACAAGTACAAAATATGGCCCCAGCATGAAATATAAAAACATATTCATTCGCCAATTTTTGCAAAGAGCAAATAAACAAATGATAATGCGACAAATTAAAGGGAATAATCAGAAATAATTAGGGTGATTATGTAACTGGTGTAACTTGAACCATATTTTGTACTTTGTTCTCAAAATTAGGCTGACGATATACTGATATCATGCAAAAATAAAATAGTCCAGCCGGCTGGAATACGAAGCAGACGATTCGCCTGGTACCCAATTCGGTATATTAGGTGGTTACACGCCGCATAAAGCCACAGAACATGCGTACTATTGGGATTTCATTGCTATGAGTGCACTACTGTCTGTTCAATTAGCTTAGATTCTTGAATTTTTAAGATATTTGAAAAAATAAAAAATTGTGGTCAAAGTCATCAAAGAAAAGAGTTAGTACAGCCTTAGACCTAACATGATTTATACTTTTCAAATTCTAAAGTTCAATTTAAAACCCTGCATTTCTTTTCAATTTTGGTCTTTTCCCGCGATATTTTTTATAAAAAGCCGTAGAACGTCGAGTACCATAAACTTTTTTGAGTCAATCCATTTAGAGCAATGGGGACGAATGTCACAATACGCAGAGATAGTATTTATTCGACCATCCGCATCAGGAAGTATTGTCCAGCAACATATTTGCCAGTAGGCCTATTCTGTGTTGACTGCCCTACTGTTCACAGTGGCGTACCGTGGCCGCCCCAACCCCGGGGGGCTGAAGAAAATTAAATTTTGCCGCCCCTTCCTCAACAGCCCGAAAAGGTTGACCCACTTTTTTTCTCGGTCGTTTGAAAAAGTGAAGAGCAAAAAAAAAAAAAAAAAAGGGGGTTTCAGGCGCTAGCGCCGTAAAAGCAGCACATTTTGATGTATAGTACCATTTTTTCAAAAATTTTTTTGCTTTATCAAATTTTCCGCCCTTTTTTATTTACTAATTCTTTTTGCCGCCCCCTTCGTTTTTGCCGCCCGTTTTTGCCGCCCCTTGTGCAAATGGGTCTGAGAATGGGTCTGAGAAGGTGTAGGCCTATAGGCCTATTATAAAACTACATATTTATTTTCAATTTGTTATTTCGTTTTGTTTGTTGAATACAAACTGAAAAAACTGAAACAAAAGAACTTTTGTACAAGAAAATATTATTTAAAACAATCAGGTTACAGAAAATAATTCTTGTAAAGTTACTGTATCTGAAAATGTCAAGCGAATGCTGATATTCTTGGGAAGGAATGGTGGTATTAAACAAAACTCAATTTACATTGTAAACCAGTTGAAATAAGAACGAAATCCATATTTTTAATGTCATTGTTTAGGAAAAAATAATGCTCAGAATAATGTTATGCATAAAACGTTATCGCGCCATATAGGCCTAATTTCGTGTTACAAAAACCGGTGGACCATCATCACCTATAGAAACTATCCAATAACCGGAACGGTATAACAATTGAAATGGCAGGACACAAAGCAGGACAGATTGGTGGACAGATTGTTTTGCTAAATTGGATAGGTTCTATGCCCTAAGTTGAGAATGGACAGTCCCACTCGATTTGTAAAAAGGTCGCGAACCCTTTTGGTGGACCCAAGTTATTGCCTAAAATGAGGCAAAATTGAAAATAAATGGGGTTTTAAATTAAACTTTGGAATTTGAAAAGTATAAATCACGTTAGGTCTAAGGCTGTGCTAACACTTTTCTTTGATGACTTTTGCCACAAGTTTTTATTTTTTCAAATATCTTAAAAATTCAAGAATCTAAGCTAATTGAACAGACAGTAGTCATAAACCTGTTGCTGTGAACCACAGATTGGCCTATATAAGTAGGTGCCTATATGTGATGCGATCAAGCCAAATCAGTCGGAACTCGGAAATATTGATTTTGAGATATAGCCAAACAAAGAAAGTTTTTCCTTTTGTTTCTTCTTGTTTTGGAAACTCTTAAATTGCTCATATCTTTGGAACTGGTTATTCAATTTCAATGGGGTTTTCTGCAAAATCCAGCTTTGTATATGCTTTTTACTATCCTATCGGAACCTGAAAATTTATTTTGGCCGAGTTCCGACTGATTTTGCTTGATCGCATCACATATAAGTACTTAGCTTGTGTCACTCCTCGTGGGCTATTGTTCACTCTAGCATTTAAAAAATAAATCTGTAAGCTGGCTGAGCTGTCTGCAAAATTGTTTATCTGGGCCAAACTCCTCCCACAGAAACTATGCTCTAGCCTGGGTTTAACCATAGATGAACTCCTGGATGGGGCAGCTTTAATTAGCATGAGGCCGCATTGATATGTAAATAGCGTATTGTTATTTAAATTTGTGCCCAGACGTATTGAGGGCGACAGTCATGTTATCCAGACTGAGAATGGCCGCATATGCCGGGCATGTCAATTTGCTGAGTGAAGGCTGATAATCACCTTTCTGTATAGGTAATAAGCTAGTATATTTCGTGTACCAGTTGGTTATAACAAAAAATTAGTATCATATTAAATATATTAAATGTATAAACTTTGAAATTTACATGAATTTGAAGAGCAGAGCTTCGAAATGTAGCTAAGTCATGCGATGTGAAATTCTGCTGCGTGACCCCCTCTGCGTGGTAGAATTATATTAATAAAACATTGAATTTAACAGATATCATGGGCAGCATTAAAATATATGTTAATTAACAAAGATAAATAATAAAGAGTACAAATGGCAATTAACTAGTAAACAAGCCTGAAATCTTAAAATGTTGCCACATGATTTCCCGAACACATGATATGTCACATGTGACCACTATTCAGATTTACCGTAAATATTTGGAGTATGCTTGCACATCATGCACATACACTGTGCATTTCTTTACTTCCGTATAAAATCAATAATACATGCTGGGAGTCAAGTAACATTGTCTGCTCAGTGCAGATTGGTATTTTATTTTACTTGAAAATACATAAAGACGAATAAGGCGCCATGATGGAAGGTCAGGTCGGGTATCAAAGGTTATTATAACTTAAATACTACTTGTATTTCCCTCCTTGCCTCTGTCACATATTTCCTTCATATTATTGACAGCAAGTCCTAATTTTGACTTTGCTATTGCAAAATGTCATTTCATGTCAAATTAGTAGACTTTCTTTGAAAAAACATATCACTGGTGCCTGATGGGAATACCCGTCCGCCATTTCATTAAACTGGATCGTTTTCGCCGGTTTTGTGCCCAGATGTATTGGGGGCGCGCTATACTCTCATTGAACAGGCAAAGTTCGCAAAACTAACAACGTTGTTATTTGCCAAACTCAATTAACATGATCCAAGGGGTCGAACATGAATTATTCATAACGAGCTATAACGAATCCATAACTGGCCTCACTTTCTAGATAGTAAACCAGCTGAATTTTTCATAGATTTTGCGTTGCTAATAGAACAACCGTGAATTTAGTGTCACCCCCTTGGTTTAACCTTAGCCAACCATATTTTGACTTTTGACACATTTAATTTCTAGTACTGGAGCATTTACACTGATATACAAGTAAATGTACCTTTCACTTTCCACTGAACTCAGTTTCAATTGGTTCTAGGATTTTGTGAAAATTTGCTTGCTAATATTGTGCTATAAATTATTCCTATTTACGCTGAAAATGTTCTCGTTTCCTCACATTTAGACATAAAAGGGGACGATATTTGAAATTGAAAAGTATATACTTATTTATCTGGGTTGATAGGATTTACAAATTTTATTCTTTACCCAGAGCAGCCAGCGCACATGCTCGTTTAAAAAAACCCAACAACAACAAGGTCGCCGGTTCGAATCCAGCCAGAACCAACGTTTATTTTCGCTGGCTACTCTGGTTAAAGAATAAAACTTGATATTTGAAATTGTATGTAATTTTGAAGACAATCCATATTAATTAATATCATAAACCATTAAGGTTAACCCCTTTAAGGGATGTATAAAGGGCGGGAACCTGGTTTGGATTCCAGAGGGAGTGTGACTGAAAAAGACAAGCTAAGTTCGCGCGATAAATAAGTTAGCAGTTAAGAAATTGCAATCATTTCCCAGCCTTCAAAAAAACAGGCAGAGCTGGTAATCGAACCCGGTACCTCCCCAATGTGAATCTCAGTGCATGACCACTAAGCCAACTAACATTAGGGGTGGGCACTGACCCATACTTTTTTCAGGAAGCAGTTTTTCTATGGCCAAATTTCATCAGGAAAAAGAATCTGTCAAAATAAAAACCACCAGATGAAGATTTAGGTCGGGTTTTGGCGAAAATTCAAAATGGCCGCCAAAATATGTGTATTTTCAAGATTTTGCCACTTTCTATATAGTTTTAGGCCAAAAGCACCAAGTAATTTGTTTTTATATATGTTTTGGAGGCCGCTGATTCCATATCTGCCATTAATATAATGCCCATGTGAATTTCTAGATGGTTAAAATTCAAAATGGCCGCCAAAATAGGTGATTTTACCACTATTAGTATAGTTGTAGGCAAAATGCACCATGTATTATGTCTCCCTATATGTTTTTGAGGCTGCTAATTCCAAATTTACCATCACTATAATGGCCAAATGAATATTTAGGATAGATAATGGCAAAAATTCAAAATGGCCGCCAAAATCACCTTTGTAGAAAGACTTTCTGCGGACAGTGAGCCTTTTATATTGATATATTGAGTAATGTGTCTTTTTAGGTGTTTTCAATGAGCAGACTATGAATCTCTATGATTAATAGTGGCAATAATCACCTCAGATAATGCATTTTATAATGGTACATAAGGCACCATTATGTTAAATGTACCGCACCATGGCATTTGTTTTTTATATTATTGCTAGGCACGACTGTATGGTATCAATTGTGTCATTTCAGCATCATAACAGCTCACCATATAGCAGCGGATAAGCAAACATGAAGCCATAATATCGCTAAGGGGTGGTGCAATAATTATGTGTACCCCGGGGGTGAATTATAGGGGGGCAAAGATTTTTGGCAGGCCAAAGGGGGGGCAAGCAATTTTGGCACAGATATTTTGGGCACCGTTTCTATATTACGCCCTAAAAGGCGTAGGAAAACGTTACGAACACGTTCAAATATGCAAAATTTCATGCTCGCTGCGCTCGCATTATATGTTAAGACAATTTAAGGTTTTAAATTCGGGTTCCCCAAAATCTTGCATGTGTTTTTGGCACGTCAAAAGGGGGGGCAAAGGTTTTTGGCACGTCAAAAGGGGGGAGGTTTTTGGCACGGCCAAAGGGGGAGGGGCAAGCGATTTTGGCAGACCATTTTGAGAATTCACCCCCGGGGTATACATAATTATTGCACCACCCCTAAAGTGTTGCTGGATCACCGGGTAGTTCAGCTCTACTGCGAGGAATGCGAGTTCAAGTCTTTCGCAAATCTAAGAAATGGATTCTCTGTGATCGGTAGAATGATATTTCAGTGTCCAAGGCTAAAAAAGGCAATAAACAATATAAGCAAATGGTGCCAGCCAAATTGATGCAAGTGAAATAACAGAGGACTGGATCAAGAAGAGTGTCCGATGACAGCATAATCTCTGAGCAAAAGAATCCTCGCTGACTATGACCAATTCAAATCTCTACTCAAAAATCTGAAGATTGGTTTGATAAAGTCGGGCAATTCAGTTGGGATATGTTGTTTGGAAGTGGAAGCAATATCAGCTCTGTTTGGCTCAGGCTCTGCATCATCACTGTCAATAAAGTGTCACTTGGAAAATCAACACTTTCTTCTTGAACCAGTCCTCTGTTAGTTCACTTGACACAATTTGGCTGACATTGGTTAAATTTATTAATTAGTTTTAACAACATTTATAACCAAATGTCGAGTTACCGTTATTGTAGGCCTATAAAGATTAGAGGAGCAAACGTTTCATATGAAACACGCTACAACAAAATGTTTAAAATGTTGTGAAAATGTTAAAAATGTTATTATATATTATTTTAGCAACATTGCTGCAACTTGGAATGTTTTGCAGAAAGTTTTCAAACGTTTTATAAATTTATAACCCGACATCTATTCTAGATGTATAAAACATTGTGTGTTAGCTGGATACACATAATCATATAGGCCAAAAGGAATAGGGCGGGCAAATGAAAAATTGTCAAGAGAAATGAAAGAATGAGTAAGTCTTCACAATTAAAAACAGGAAAATATGACACAACATCGATTTCCAATGGGGGAATAACACAAAACGTATAACGAAAGTTAAAAGAGTTTTTAACTTTATACGTTTATACGTTTGTTATTCCCCGATTGGAGGTTGTGTCATATTTTCCCTGATTTTAATCTTATCTATTGCTTATCCTTTGTTCTCTGCTGGTCAGTTGGAACATATTTTCCCTGTTTTTATATTAACCCTTCACATCGTAACAGAAGACGTTTTATGTTAACATTTTATATAAAACATTGTTATAAAACTTTTGTAGATAATAGTTATTTAAAACATTTTCGTAATCATACCTAGAGTTTTTTTTATCATCAGATAGAAAGACTTCTGCTCATCTTCTCTGGTGAGACAACAGGGCTGGGGTATCTTTCCATATCAAAGTTTAAAACTTATGAGGGGAAAAGTTTGATTTTACAATATTTCGATATTATTTTTTAACTTTGTAACTTTATTATGATTAACATAACTGTATTTCAAAGCGACAAACTATATCATTATTTTGTCCCAACAAAAATAATCCAGGGAATAAAATATTCATTCATATGTTTATTTATTTTATTCAACGTGGGCCATTTCTACTGGTGCACATGCATTCTAATAATTTGTCTATAATACCTTATACAAGCATCAGCAAGCACTATTTGTCACAAGATTTGAAAAGTAAATAGCCTATGTACACACTGAACACAATGCACATACAAGCTGTATTTAAGTACATGCCGAAGCTGTCAGTACAGTATAAAATGATATATGACATTCACGATGCTATTAATTTAGCCCAAAGATTAGGAAAACTAGCAAAACTGGTGAACTGGTACTGTTCAAATAAAAACATCAGCAAATCTTGCTGCAATTTCCAAATAGTATTTCTATTACTTAAATAATTATTTTTGTTATTCTTTTAATACAAACACATTACTGCCTATGACGACTTTATCGTATTACTTAATATTTTCTCAACACTCCCTCATTTCAAATATATAGTTTTGGTTTCTCTATTGTTCAGAAACCAAAAATCAAGGGATTAAAATGTGGAGATGAACTGGTATGCAATCATAACACTATTGTGCTGAGAGGACACAAGAGGGTATATATAATCAAAAGTATAATGGCCTATAACCATACGTATATAATAGCCTATTGTGCTAACATTTTCATTATCGATATCTATCAACGCGGACGACTTTTGATGTTCTCTGCCGTAGCTGGCACACTTCCATGACACCATAAAATTACACCGAGATTCGTTTGATTATGCATAGACATCATGTGCATATATTGAGGGGTGGGGGTGGGGGTGTTTTGTTTATTTGTCTGAAATATAAACGATGCATGATGATGTAGATGATTTGATTATGAATTAGATTATTCCCGGAAAGCATAACCCATACCTCTTACCTATGTTCCTCCGCCACCTATATATAACCTCCTCCTCCCCCTCCCCACACTCGATATCGACTCTTCCCTATTATTCCACTCCACTCTTGAGCCCCCCTCTCCCCCTCCTTCCCTTCCCACTTCCAATGCTCTCTCCCCTCTGTTTCTCTTTCTCCCTTACCCTTACCCCTCCCCCCCCCTCACACACACATACCCTCTTTCCCTGGTGATCTCTTCTATCTCTCTTTCTCTCTATTCTCTAATAAATAAATTGAATAAAAGTTAGTTTCAACCAGCTTTCTATGATATTGATCTTCCGTCATGCGACATGCACATAAATAGAATTGTGCATAATAGTGTTTATATCACTGAAGTCATAATCTGTCAAGTGCCTATTGTAATGTCTGTGGAAATATTTCGATGGTCTATATATTTTCACAGTGAAATCAGCTTAGGCTAATTCGTAGTCTCAAGTCAATGCTTTCAAACTAAATCAATGCTTTCAAATGTAGACTGCATTGTTCGACTTCTCTGCTCGTGAATATTGCACTGCGAAATTTAAACATTTCTTTTGTATACTTAGAGTAGGTAACTTCAAATCAAATAATTTTACGATCCACACCAAAGAGGTTTTAAATAGAAATAGAGTCGCAATAGATTATATAATCTTTTGTTCGTTTGATGCCGATTAGAAGTTGCGACAGGCTATTCATAAAAGTGGTACCATTGTTTCGAATAAAGGGTTCCGCCATTAAATTGGTCACTGATCCGGCATCATATTAACGCTCTACACAACAGGCGAGTATCAATAAGTGACCACACTACAGTCATGTGTAAGGGCAGTCATGTGTAAAGTGGTACCATTGTACTCATGTATTCCAAAATGTGTGCTTGTGTGGGTCTGAAGACTATAAGGAGGCTTTAGCTGTCGATGCAATCATCTTTACCACCCACCTGACGATAGGTGTTTCATTTAAATAAATTGAATGCTCTTGCTGATCGATTACACATTAGAATGTATGAAGGCTGCCATTTCCAGTCCATATACATTATATATTATTATTACATAATATAATGGTAATCGCTATAGGTATACATGCAAGTATAAGTATAGGCCTATAAAGGTTGTTTTTAAGAAATTTCCATTTAATTTTATTTTAAGAAGGAGATTGGTATAGAAATAGTGGCGTATCCAAAGAGGGGAGGGGGTTGGGGAGGGACAGATTCACCTCTGTGAGAAGTCTTGGGAGGGGGAGGGAGGGGAGGAGGAAGAGGAGAGTAGGGATATGGAGAATGAGAGAGGGCTGGAGGAAGGGATAATAAAAACAAGTAGATAAATAGAAATATAAGGAAAATGATGGGAATGAGAGAGGGAGGGTGAGAGGGGACAATGAGAGCGAGGGAGTGATAAAATGTAGGCCTAGGAAAGAATAAGTACGGAAAATAAAGGAATGATGAATACATTTTAATAATAATTATTAGGCCTATATAATAACTAAACACATATTAACAGCACTGGGCAGCCATTCGACGATGTCAATGCCTTTATTCGTTACGTAATTAAAACGCCCAGTCAGATGTATTTCACACCTACCAAACACAACTCACCCAATTTCGCAAACTGGACGTTGAATGTACACTCTCATGAATATTGATTGGCAACATTTTCCAATATGTCAGCGCTCTAATCGGAAACAATAGAACAATAGACCCTGCAGAGCGTTGATCCACACCACTTATAAGAAACTGAAACCAAAACCGAAACTGACTGACACAAATGTTCGGTTTTAAACAAAAGGTAGAAACAATGAGTTCGATATCTTATGATTCAAGTGGTTAGGCAGGACAATAGGAAACCACGTGACCAAAACCAAAACCAAAACTAAAACTATATATTTGAAATGAGGCAGTGCGGCATGTGAAAAAGTAAGTCAATAGTCAGAGAATATAGGGCGGGTGCGGGACGCCTGATTGGCTAGCAATCGATCGCTTAGGTCGCTTAGTAGTCAACTACAAACTCAAAACTGAGCATCGTATTCAATTCGATTGAAATCGATATTCTATTATTGCCGTAGATAAAGAGAGTGATAGTGTGTCAATAATGTACATTGTATTGCAGCTGGATTTTACATGCATTCTTTTATATAAATTTTTTCTCAAAGAGTTGAATATGATCAAAATTTTTACTCAGGATTTCAAATTTTTACCCGCAAATTGCAGTTAAACATATCCACAGCAAAATACCGGTCCTCACTAATTAGTGTATTTAATTTCCAGTTAGTGTATTTAAGATAAATCCTGACAACAAATAAAATTTCCTTGCAATAGAAATATCATATGGGATACTGATATGGTAGGCCGCAACCGCCACAACGTGGAGCTGCTACGCGTAGCTGACTTTTTGCTCCGTGGAGCCAAATTGACCAATCATGATCATGTTTTTCAAGTTTTTCATTACTCGGAGGTAAAACTGACTAATTAAGTACGACTTACTCATTACGTGAAGCGAATTTATTCATTAAGAATTTGCCAGACGAGCGTCACGTAGTTGCAAGATATCCTCGGTCACGAAAGTTATGATTCAAAAAGTAGTTTTATGAAAAGTACGAACTGACTTATTATTAAGATGGAGATGCACTCATAAGAAACTCATAGGCCTACAGTATTGTACATAACTATATAGCTAGGCAGAGTGGTGGTACACTATGCACACAGTTCTGCGATCTGCAGTGTATCGCCGGGAGCTAATTTGTATAACTTGCGCGGTGTCCCTGCGGAATTCGACCTTCAGCAAACTGCAAACCAGTTCGGATTTACTTTATATACTAGTAGTAGGCCACAAATACTGTAGTTACTGTCCGTTTTCCTATACACAATGCTCAGTGCGCTCACCATTGACGCGTGACCTCTACAAATAGTGTATGTTAGAAGTATAGGCCATTGCCTAGTTGACGTCACTGTGTAAAAATAACCGGCCAATATTTAAAGTATTCTCTGGAATTCTAGAAAATATAGTTTTGTAACATGTCCTAAATTTTTAGCTAATTTAGGTGTTTGGAAATATTGGTACTTTTGTACCAAAAAATATGAAGAAATTATTTCTAAACCGTGTTAAGTCATTAAGCTTCTCATTTTCAAGAACGCTGGTTAACAATAAGCAGACTATTGTCTCATTTCGTAAACAAAAGCCCACAGTATTGTTACCTTGCGTTCGCTTTATAATCGTTCACCCAACTGAAACTATAATACCAGCTCATTGCTCATTGTCTCTACACAGTCTTTAGTTACACTACACGGTTGAATGCATATCATCATATTATAAAGAGCTGTTTGAGCTTCTAGCTGGAAAATAGGCATCTGTGATTGGTTTTTATGTCAAAACCTCAAGTGTTCCCTTCATCCAATCAGACATTTTTTTTTATATCGAACGAAAGCTAACACTTCCCCCTAAAAACCTTTTTTTTAAATTAGATGAACAGATAACGCAATTCAATGTTTACAGCATGGCAAATGTGGTAAATCTGAAGAAAACGACCTAATCAAGCACGATATTTGACAAAATGTTGGTTTTAAAAGTCAAAACCTCAAGTGATCCTTACAATATTTTTTTCAGATTTTATGTCATTAGAGCACACTTATATTGTCCATATATTAGCTTCATTTTAATGAGCAATGACCAATTCTCTTTAAATTGCAAATCTTGTGCGAAAGGTTACTAGTTTCGCCCGTTTTGTCATACGGTTGTAAATTCAATGAACAATGACTTTACTTAGAGCGCTTACACTCTTATTTTAGAAGTTAAGATTGAGGTGTTTAAGAAAAATAGTTTACGATTTTGAGCAATATCTGTTTAACACATTTTTTAAACACTTTGGTTTAACAGGTTTAAACAGAGAAGTTTTTCACAAGATAAAACCTTTAAGCAAGTGGGTTAGTTAAGGAAAAATACAATACAATACAATACAATACATAGAGCATTTGCGCCATTTCCATAAGGCTCAGAGCGCTTACAAATTAAAATACCTTAATAATACAACTTAAAACTACATTTTGAAGGTGCATCTAAAAATAATACAAATTACAATATCAATGTTATGGGAACAAATAAGTTTTAAGCGCTTTTTTGAATGCATTTGTTGATGAAGATTGTCTAATATAGACAGGTAGCTTATTCCATTCTTTTGATGCAAAAACTGCTCTATCCCCAGCTAAGACTCTCGTCATGGGATAGTCAAGACGAAGATAATCATCGCAAGATCGGAGTTGTCTCTTAGGAACATACAATGATAAGCATTTTGACAAATATGTTGGTCCTTGGTTATGAAGACATTTATATACAAGCAAAAGTAATTTGAAAATGATCCTTTGGCCTATTGGCAGCCAATGAAGTGATTTCAAAAGTGGACCCGCAGAGTGTTTTCGGTCAACTTCAAATACAAGACGTGCTGCCCAGTTTTGAAGACGTTGTAGACGAATAATATGAGTAGATGGTGATGACGAGAGAAGGCCATTACAATAGTCAAGACGAGAAAGTATCAATGAACGTTTGGCATGATGACATGTAGGTTGGTCTATATATTTCCTAACTCTAGCGATGCTTCGAAGATGAAAAATAACAGATTTGCTAACATTTGTAATATGAGAAGACATAGTCATGTGAGTATCGAAAAAAGCACCCAGATTCCTAATGGTCTTTGCAGATTCAATGCGTTCATTTCCAATAGATAAAGTTATATTAGGTGGCAAATGTTTGTTATAATAATATGGTGATGCAGCTATAAAGAATTCTGTTTTACTATCATTTAACGACAGTTTGTTTGCAGTCATCCAGTTTTTTATATCCAATACACAATTTTGAAGTCGAATTATTGCACTGTCAAGATCGCCCGGCACTTTGGGATCAAATGATACATATAATTGTGTATCATCGGCATAAACATGATGAGAAATATTATGATAATTTGCAATGTCACCAACTGGAAGGGTGTACACAGTGTAGCCAACAGGTCCAACTACAGAGCCCTGTGGCAAACCAAACTGCGAGATAATTGGCTCTGAGAGTTGACCTGCTATATCCACTTGGGTAGACCAATCAGCAAGATATGAACGAAACCAGTTTAATGCGGGTCCTTTGACACAAATTCGCTTAGAAAGACGAGAAATTAAGATGTTGTGATCAATTGTGTCAAAGGCAGCTGACAAGTCCAATAATACAAGAAGAACAGCTCTGTTAGCATCAATTGAAAACATAATGTCATTTTTTACTTTTATAAGTGCTGATTCAGTGCTGTGCAGTGGTCTGTATGCTGATTGGTAAGGATCTGCAAGGTGGTTTAAATCCATATGTTCGGTTAAACGTGAGCATGCAATTTTTTCAATTAATTTGCCAACAAAAGTTATGTTGGCAACAGGTCTGTAGTTTTTGAGAACATTTTGGTCCAGAGTTGGCTTTTTAAGGAGCGGCCTTATAATTGCAGAATGAGCTCCTTTTGGAAAAACTCCGGTAGAAAGAGAGACATTAACAATATCAGTTAGCACTGGAAGAAGTTGAGGTAGATTCTTGTCTTTGAGGTACCATGTTGGGATTGGATCCAATCGACTGGTTTTGCTTGGTGATGACATGATGATTTTCATCAGTAGTTGGCCTAAACACTTCAAGTGGTGGAGTATCATCACAAGAAGAGTCACAAAAGCGATCAGGAACAGTAACATTTTGACTGTCTAGTTTGATTCTGATATTTACAATCTTATTTACAAAATATGAGGAGAATTGATTGGCAAGGTCTGCAGCAGAATCATAGTATGGTAGCTGTTGAACATGTTTGTTGAGAAGCGAGTTAATTGTACGATAGACATCTTTTGTTGAACATGTAGAAAGTTTGTCTTTGAAAAATGCTTGTTTTGCAGACATGGTGAGTTCATTTACATTACGTTTTCAATTAAATAAAGTTCACGATCAAGTTCAGACCCAGATTTCCTCCACTTTCGCTCTGCTCGACGGCGTTCACGGCGTGCAGTGTGAATTGAATCATTATAGTATGGCATGCGGTTTTTAACAAGGCGTGTACGAGTTGTTGAAGGAGCATATGTATCAAGTAAAAATTTCATTCCAGAGTCATACCACTCAAACATTGCAGTGCTATCATGACGAATGTGAGATGGTTGATTAGAAATAAGTTCATCAAGAGATTTTGCAAACTTCACATTGTCGATATCACAATATTTGCGTAGAGTAGAAACAATTTTCATGGGTTTAGGTTTTGGTAAATCTAATGTGAAACAAATAACACGGTGATCAGACATAAGTTTATCCTCTGTATAGCAGTCTTTCAACAATATTTCATCAGAGCGAGTAAAAACTAAATCCAAAGTATGTCCATCTTTATGAGTTGGTCCATTAACATGTTGTATGAAACCAGCAGAAGTGGTAGCACTTGAGAAACGAATAACATCATATTTGGCAGGATTATCCCAATGAACATTAAAATCACCAAGTAAGATTAATTTACCTGGGAGCAGAGACATCTCAGTAACAAATTGTTCAAATTCATATATCATTGCTGATTTTAACACCACCCTTCCTGGCTATGATTTTCACTATGTCCCTCGAATTGGACGACGAGGTGGCGGCGTGTGTATTTGCCTACGGAAATCATTCAATGTTCGCAAAACTGACATAAAGTCATTTAAATCCTTCGAATACATTGACCTTACAATATCATCCCGCTCACAAAGACCCCTTCGCTTGGTTCTAATTTACCGTCCGCAAACTACTAAGGAAAAACAACGTACTGCACCTATATTTTTCTCTGAGTTTTCATCTTTCTTTGAGGAAATTGCAACTGTTCCTGATCATCTTTTAATCGCCGGAGATTTTAATTTTCACATGGACAATCTTCGTGACAGAGAAGCTGTTAAATTCGCTGATTTTATTGATTCAGTTGGAATGTTGCAACATGTTTCAGGTCCTACCCACATAAAAGGACATACACTTAATCTTATTTTATCTCGCATGACAGACAGTTTTGTTTCAAATGTCTCTAGTTCATTTTATCTACCATCAGATCATGCTGCCATTTTTTCTTCTTTACATATTGCTTGCCCAGAACCAGTGAAAATGGAAATAACTATGCGCAAACTTCGTAACATTGATTTTGATGTATTTCGTTCAGATATACTTAATTCACCTCTTTATACCTCGCCAACTTCTGATCTGGATTTGTTAGTCGCTCAATATGATACTGTTCTTAATGATATAAAGGACAAACATGCACCACTTATCACCCGCACAATAAGATGTCGACCAAATGCGCCGTGGTATAATGATGACCTGAAAGAGATGAAACGCGAGTCGCGGCGGCTTGAAAGATGTTGGATTTCATCCAAACTGGAAATTGACAAACAAATTTTCAAAGATCACTGCAAAGATTACAACCTTGCAATCAAGCATGCTAAGCAAACTTACCACCAAAAACAATTTGCAGACTGTGATTCAAAACATCTCTTTCAGCAATTTAATAAATTATGCACGCCCAACATGTCTAAATCTCTTCCATCAGATACTTCAGATGATGTGCTTTCAAATCGTTTCTCTCATTTCTTCAGTGACAAGATCCAGCGGATAAAAGACGATCTCGTTGATTCTGCTAAATCAGACTCTCCAAAATTTGAAGATTCTTCTACATGTAACTCTTCTTTTAGTGAGTTTTCTCTGATGTCTGAGGAATTGGTTAGAGACATTGTGATGAAATCACCATCTTCGACATGTAGTATGGATCCCATCCCAACATGGATTCTCAAAAAGTGTTTGAACGAACTTCTGCCAATTATCACAAAGATTATTAATTTGTCATTTTAAATGGAAAATTCCCTGACGCTCTAAAATCAGCTCGCATTATGCCATTGATTAAGAAACAGAATCTCGACCGTGAAATATTGAAAATTATCGTCCCGTCGCCAACTTGACCTTCCTTGCTAAAACAATTGAGAGAGCCTGTGCATCTCAAATACAGGAGTATCTTGTAAGTGAAAATCTTCGCGGAAAAATGCAATCTGCATACAGGCCCGGCTATAGTACCGAAACGTCATTACTCCGTGTTTACAATGATTTACTACTTGCTACTGATAAAGGTAATGAAGCCGTGCTCATTCTTCTTGACTACTCCGCTGCTTTTGACACTATAAATCACAAAATTTTTCTTGATCGACTTGTCAAAAGATATGGAATTTCCGACTCTGTTTTAACTTGGTTCACTTCTTACTTCAATAATCGTTCTCAATCAATTGTAATTAATGACTCTGTTTCCGAACCGCATACACCATTTGAAGGAGTACCACAAGGCTCTGTCATCGGCCCATTGTCATTTACAATGTATACTTCTCCTCTTGAGGACATAATAGATTCTCATGGTCTTGGTAGGATGATTTACGCCGATGATACACAAGTTTATGTCATTTTGAAACAGGATGATTATGCGTCTCTCATTCCCAAACTTGAACGCTGCATCACTGATATAAAAGCATGGTCTACTGCAAATGACTTGAAGCTAAACGAAGATAAAACAGAGGTCCTTCACATCACATCGAAGTTCAGAAAATCATCTTCCTTATCTTCTATGAATATTGCAAGTGTACCAGTAGAACCTGTGAAATCTGCCCGTAATCTGGGAGTCATTGTTGCAGATGATCTCAGCATGGATCTTTACATCAATAATATATGTCGCTCTGCCTCCTTTTCGCTGTACAAAATTGGTCGCATTCAATTATCTGGATGAAAAGTCAACTGAAACTTTAGTTCATGCTTTTATCACATGTCATCTTGATCGGTGCAACAGCCTTTTATATGGCCTTCCTGACTCTCTCATCTCAAAGCTTCAACGAATTCAAAATTCTGCTGCTAGACTTGTTTCGCGTACTCGCTTCCATGATCACATCACTCCTGTACTGCAAAAACTTCACTGGCTTCCTGTCAAATATCGTATTATGTACAAAATTCTTCTCCTTGCTTATAAATGTTTTCATGGACTTGCTCCAGACTACCTTGCTGATTTGATTCAGGAATACAAACCTCCTCGAAATCTACGATCATCCTCAAAATGCTATCTCGTCTCTACATCAGTTGCTACTATTTCATATGGACAGAGATCTTTTTATTTCGCTGCTCCTGAACTTTGGAACAAATGACCATATAATGTAAAAAACTCTAAGACTCTTGTACAATTTAAATCTTCCTTAAAAACACATTTGTTTACTCTAGCATTTTGTGACAATTGATTTATCTCATGTTTTACTTTGTTCATTTATATCACATGCATAAATTGTTTATAGGTTGTATTGTGTAGGTATTGTTTGTTATTTGTTTTTTCATGTTTTAAGCGCTAAGGGACTTCGGTGTAAAGCGCTATATAAGAGTCGTATTATTATTATTATTATTATTATATAGAAACATGGAATTGGTAAAACCATTTTCAGTAGATGGAGGCGGTCTATATACATTTACAAAATTAACAGAATGAGAATTGTTGGTAACATGAGCATATTCACAAGTAGTATAAACACTTTCACATTGTTTGATCATCAATTTCATAGGAGTCTTAAAAACTACAGCTATCCCACCACCACGATTATCAGAGTTACGAGGTATATTTAAGAAAGTGTACCCTGAGGGTACAGAAACCTATAATTACAGAATCAGAGCAACTATCTAGCCAGCTCTCAACAATAATCATTATATCAACTTCATGTGTACAAATATAGTCAGTTAGTTCAATATGCTTATTTCTAGTAGAGCGAGCATTCCATAAGCACACTTTAGTTCCAGACATTATATTAGAGTTGAACTTAGGGAGAGTTTTCAGGTTTGTTAGATTTGATCCACTTGGATGGTCAGTATGTCTAACAGGTAACCTTCTGGATACGGTTGTCAGAACTGGAATGGAAGATTCAGATAGTTCAGTGTTCATTTGAAGAGATGATGATGCATTGAACCAGGGTTTTCGTCTTCCTCCTCTTTTTCTGCGACGAGTTATGGGGAATCTGTTGAGCTTTAGTGTCTTTATGTTGCTTCATACTTCAGCAGGTAGATGAGGTAATTTGAAAATCCTAGTTGTTTAGGGATTTTGTGGGCATGATCAACGGACATTTTTAGAATGTTAATATTTTGATCTCATGATGCGGTGCAATCAATTTGAAATAACAAATGAAAATTGCAACTACATTTATTTTGACAAAACAGCATGATTTATGGATTTCTCATCACTAGGCCTACTCAAAACTCTGTAAAAGGTTTGAGTTATGTTTGTGTGTGAATACCGTTTTGTTGCAAGCGTATTCGGATACAAGATGAAATAAGTCTGAATTTTATAGCCTCAAATGCTTGCAATCCTAATATAGAAATATTAATCAATGTGATCCAAGCAGGAAGGCACTAGGCATAACAGATATGAAATGCATTAAAGCATTTATTGGGTTAAAGCTTCACCAATAATTGTATAAGATTTTAAACAGTGGCAAAGTTTAAGGCTTTTAACCATTATTATTATTAGGGAAGAGGGCCACGGAACCAGCGTGTTTAAGATTGGTTACGGATTTTTATATCGCGAAAATAAGAGTGTGCAAATTGATATGTATCCCTATCATGGACCCGATATTGGTTGGTTTATTTATTTTAAGCTGACTTCCATCCCCACCCCATATCCAAAGTCAAACAGAAATATTATGTCTGTATCAATAAACATTGATGAAAAATGATATACTAAATCCGGGGGTTATTAGGGAACGTTCATAAATACTTAGGGGGGCTGGAAAATTTTGATTTCGGTATGTAAAAACTTTTTTTTTCCTTTTTTCTGTATGTTAAACTTTTAGAACCCCCCTCTTTATGGACTGAAAACTTTTTGGACCCCCCCCCCTTTTTGTATACACCCAAACTTTTTACCCCCCCCCCCCCACACACACACACACACATAATGAAGGTATACTAGTACTTAAAATATTAACTCCGCTCTTGTTTCCACTATAGGTAATGCTTTATTTTGGATTAAACTTTCAACTTTGGTTAAAGTTTCAACCTTGTTACAAATTCAAGCAAACAGATCCGCAATAAATTTATCATTTATCAGTGTCACTCTTACAGGCCTTATGTCTATAATAGGCCTAAATTGTCAGGACATCATAAAATATAAATAAATTGCTTTCAAATAAGGTCTCAAAAGTTATTGCACGGATTTATCAGGGTGTATCCAGCTTTCTTGTTGGGGGGGCAAATAAAATGTTGGGGCACAGACGGAAAACAATTGCAGTTGCTTTACATACATATATACCGGAGCTTTAAAAAAATGCTTAACTGGAAATTTTGTATTTTACTCTATTTATGCCTATGATCGAGATGAAAAGGGCTTTATCGTAGCGCGCACACATTTTGTATTTAACTTTTTAGCCCCCCCCCCCCTTTATGGGTGTCAAAACTTTCTTGACCCCCCCTTTTGCCATGTCAAAAACTTTTTTGACCCCCCCCCCTTTTTGGAAGGTCAAAACTTTTTTGACCCCCCTACAAATTTTCCAGCCCGCCCCCACCAAGGTATTTATGAACGTTCCCTTATTTGTATTGTTTTTATTAGGTCAACATATAACGCAATTCAATGTTTATAGCAAGGCGAATGTGGTAAATCTGTTGAAAACAACCTAATCCGTGTAATCAAAGCACTATATTGACCAAAACGTAGCGCGCGGTAAGCGATTGGTATTGGTATCTCATTAGCTAAAAAAAAACCGGCTAAAAACTAATCTATATGGCTCAGCGATGTAATTAATTCAGGTTTATGAGTTGTGTTTCAAAATATCCAGGCAAAATTTATTATTCTATTGTTAAATGTCGGCCAATAAAACTTGTATTTACCCAGTTTATATATAGAGAAGTGATAACTCAATGACAATAGTCCGAAAAGAGTCGCATTCCTGAAGCACATATAGTTGGATTAAGATGAATTGTGTGACCCGACCACTTCCTAGCTACATAGGCCTATGGTGGTGTATTTACTATTGATATGATAAAATCTCAATTCCTTGAATATGTTTCGTTATTTTTGGCTTGCACATGAATATATGTGTTGAAAGAATATGATAACCTTTACTCTGCGTATTGAAAAATCCGCACGCGTCTTGAAAACAAAAACTGACCAAAAATTGAATTTTCTTCAGCAGCTGAACATGTGTATGCGTAGTGGAAAATAAACTTATGTATCTATCGTACAGGTGGTGTTGGTACATGTACAGGTGGTGTGTTATAATTATCCTTGAGTGCTCGATGTGTCAATTTCACAGTACGAAATTGACATGTGTCAATTTGTCCATTTATGGCAGTGATCGCACGTAATAGGCCTTTGATGTACCCTTAGGCCAATAATACTAGTTGTTTGTCCTGAATTAACTTTTAGAATTTGGGTCGGGGAAGTTTAAGTCGGTCGGTTGAAGTCCGCCATCTTGGTAATCCTATGTATAGCCGTGCGATATACCGTATGTGCTATATAAAAATAGCCCCGACAAACTTGGTTGAACATATAAAATACAATGTTCATTTTTTTTACAAATTATGTATAAATAGTATTGCAAAATATAAACGGATCAATATTCTATTGTTTTCACTTTTTTGATTTAATATACCATATTGACTCTGCTTTATTGTGTACACGGTGTATATTATTGCATAATATGCAAGTTATATATTCAATAATATTCAGAAGCTCAATACTAAATGCGCGTTCTTCATAATATTATAGCGAAAATGGCTAACATATAGTAGCGATGAGACGTTGATGACGATGATATGAACAACAGCAGATTCGATAGGACACAGCAAAATCGTTTTTCTGTACATCTGTAACTATTTATGGCGAAAAGTTTGTGATATTTTATTGAAAAATTGACCCCACCAAAAAAAAAGTTCTACTTGCTGCTCTCGAGACGGACGGTCAGACGAGTCCAAAGTCATTTTGTTGTTGTTGTTGTTGGTTTTTTGTTTGTTTTGGGTTTTTTTTTTGGCCACGTCCAATGTCAAGAAATGCAAGTTTACCACAAAATGATTTCGAAGGGTTTCTTAGGCTTGTTTTTTAATATATCAAAGTTGTGCAGGACGAATTTCAAGCAGGTAAAACATTCAAGTTCACAACATCATTTTTGTGTATAATATAAAAATTAAAATATGAAAAAAATGAAGGGCAATACAAATCTTTTTAGGCCTGATCGTTGGGTTGTGTTAATTGTAGTTCTAATTAAGGATTTTATTTCAGATGTGTTCGTTGCAAACACATGTAGATTCAGTTTTTAATTAACAAAAAAGACTGTGTTATTGATGTCTTAAATCGGATGTACTGTACACGAGTGCATGTTGAATGCTTAAAAAATGTTCCACTATTTCAGCACCAAAACAAGCAAATGTCAAAAGATTTCTCTGGTTAAGGGGCTGTGAAATAATAATGAGCCCTGGAGGGCTGGAGGGTAAATTTGGGGGGGGGGGGGGCCAAGACATTTTTGGCGCCCCGCAAGGGGGGTGGGGCAGGCAATTTTTTGGCAAGTGCAGGGGGGGGGGGGTCAAGCGATTTTTGGCACATATTCTTGGGCCGCCTTGTAAATGAAACGCTCTAAAATGGGTTAGAAAAACAGTAAGGAAACGCTTAAATATGCTAATGTTCCTACTCGTTGCGCTCCCAACATGTAACGGACCATTTAATGTTTGCAAATTGGGATCCAAAAAATGTGGCATGTTAAATTTGGGCGAGCCGTTTGTAACCCCCCCCTGGGCTCATCATAATTGCACGGCCCCTAAACTAGTCTTGGTTTAAGGCGACATGCAGGTTTCAGTGGTGTTGTTTTAGGGCAGCAAGAAAACGGAAGGCTATATAAATACACTGAGAACCCAGCAAACACAAAACGTTTTCGGCATCATTCGCAAAAGGTTATAAAAGGTTGTCAGAAAACGTTTAAATGTCGGGTTATATAAAGGGTACATTAATGGTATAAAACGTTTTCATAACATTTAATAACATTTGTTGGTAATTTACTGCACAGCAAACACAAATGTTTTACAGAAAACATTTAAATGTTGGGTTATATAAAGGGTATAAAAACGTTTTAATAACATTCCAAATACATTTTTCGAAAATTTGGTACAAATCATTCTAAACAGAATGTTATTTTGGGGTTGAAAAAATATTTTGCAAAAAATGTTTGCCCAAAATATTTACAATAACGTTTTTAAAATGTTTTCACGACCTTTACATAACCCGACATTTAAATGTTATTAAAACGTTTTGTAAAACACATTTAAAGAACATTTCTGTGTTTGCTGGGTGCAAATATTTTAACATAATGTTATTTAAGTGTTGACAAAATATTTGGCCAAAAATGTTTGCAAAAATAGTTTACAATGACATTTCGAAAACATTTTAAAATATTGCTGTAGTGCGTTTTCATACAAAACGTTTTCATGACCTTTATATAACCCGACATTTTAATGTTATTAAAACGTTTTTACCTAAACCAAAACCCAAAATATAACTTATTTAAAACGTTTTAAAAACGTTTTTGTGTTTACTGGGAACTTAACATTGTTGAGATGAACACTTAAAAACTGGTTGGAATCAGCAATGTTTCTGCTTGTTTTGATAACGATCTGATATTATAATGTACAATCTTGATAGTTTTTGCAGATGATCACATTTATTATCAAATCTTTCACTTTTAACTTCTTATTTCTTATTATAGTTCATATATTATGCAAATATCAAATATATAACCCCTTGCTAAATGCTACCTTGCTAGTGCTAGCATAAATCCAGGTCCCAAAATATAACCTATTTGCCCCTTACCAGATTGTCAGACCGGCATTTGTGTGCCGGTATTGGGTGAGGAGAGAGTGGCTTTGTATCAGCGGTTAAAAGCATTGTAGATCTGGATATTGAACTTAAAGGCACCCATAGCGATATCCACCGACTTCGGAAACCAAACCTTTCCAGACTTGTGGATTTTATCAACTAGAACCGGGTATGTTAAAATTTGAACTAAAATGCTAATCTGCTTTATCATGATTACGTCTATTATTATACCCATGTTTTGGTGATTTCAATATGTATTTTTTGATATTTTTAGCATGCAACTTAATTATGTATTTTGTATACATGTGTTTTTCCAAAAGCAGGTAGAGTTGTTTCCCTTCGCAAAGTGTCAATTTAACACTAATAAATTTCCATTCTATCCTGCACAAAAACAGTGGTGGAGTCATAATTGTTTTTGTTTTTTTTTTTTTTGGGGGGCATGCGGGAAGTGAATTTCAAGGGGGGGTCAGCACATTTTGCGTAAAATCGCCGCAAAAAGTTGGGGCCCTCCTTCACCATGTTCACCCCTCCCACTAGTGCCGCATACAAGTAAGGTTTTCGAAACGGCACTACATAATTATGATAAACGTGTTTATACATTTCTCAGTGAACACAATTTGTTTATATCCAACATTAGTAATTTAACACTGGTTGAGTAATATAAACATAAATGCAGGTATAATGACTTGCGTATAGCATTATGAACCATACTTTGTTTATTGTATCACATGAAATAGGCGCAACTGAAATAACAATTAAATGGGTTTGTTCTATAATGTTACGAGTGTCTTATAAGGGGGCTTCATCCAAATAGCATGTATAAATCAAGCATGGCTATATTTTAATGTATGCTGATGGCACCACCCTGTCAATGACAGTCTTTTAGTGGGGGTGACGCTCGTGATATTGCAGGTTAATTAATAACACCTTAACTTAACCCTAACCGAACCCGGGGGGGTACTCAAGTTTGGTTTTGGTAGGGACGTGCCGCTGAGAATTTGAAAGTGGACCCATAAATATACCAATTTTTCAAGAAATTTGGACCCATTGATATACCAAAAGTCAAAATTTTCGGCCAAATTTAACCCAAATTGTCTTACTTTTGACAAATTTTCCCAAAATTTTGGGAAAATTTTGGCTAGATTAAGGAAAAATCGGGCTATTTTCCGAAAAAATTGAGAAAATTTTGAAATAAGAACCCATTCATATACCAAAATACTTTGAAAAAGGGGTCATTGATATACCAAAAGGCTGAAAATGCTACCCATGTTTGCGGCACGTCCCCGTATGGTCATTTGTACTGAGTACTCCCCCCGGGACCGAACCAAACATCATAAACCATAATATTCATGAGCATCGGAAAGCACGGGTTTCCCATGTAATGGCTGGTGTAGCCCGTATTGATTTGCATAAAGCATTCGACGCAGTCAATCATATTATAACTAAAATAACAGTTAAATGGGTTCGTTCTCACTTTTAATATGTGAAAGAATACAATGAGTGTAATAGGGAGCTTTATCCAATGAACTTCCAGTCAGTACAGGTCCCGGGGTACAGGTGTCCCTCAAGGCAAAATCAGCGACCTATCGTTGTGACAGCATTAAGGCTAATGGAGGAGTGATCTGTTTTAAAGCCAGGGGTAATTTGACAATTTTCAATCTGAGCAAATAGATTTAAATAATATGGTCGTATTCGGTCTTTCCTTCGCGCCCAATTTTGCTAGAGTTTGTAACATAAGATCTGAGCCATTCACAGACCTGGTTGCGCTTACTTTGATCTTCCTGCATCCGCGTTCATTGAACAAATGATAACGCCCCATTTATCTATTCAAACATTTAAGACATGCGTGTTGTCTGAAACCTAGACTAAAATTCCGAATAGTATGCACAAGGTACCAAACACTACCAAACACGTATAACTAAATGTCATCAACTCTCCGTAGGTACCAAGGGTGCGCTATCGACTCTGCTCTATAAACATGCAAATATTTGATACAAAGAACTTGATGCTCCGCCCAGAGGGGCCACTCAAGTATGATAGTGTACGCATGCGTGACCAAATTGTCTTTGAACACACCCTAAACGAGTTTTAGGTCCTTAAGAAGGTCATTTAATATAAAAGTTACCCCCAGTAGTTGCTTGTAAAAATGAAAAAATATACCCTTTTTGGATTCGTAATTTACCAAGTTGCTCAGTTTCAGAAAACTACCCTTATTCTTGTTTTTTTGGTCACGCATGCGTACAGACCGAAATGTGAGTGGCCCCGGGATGCTGCGGATCATTCGTTACAAGGAAGCTTCACGAAACTCCAGTGGTAACATTTTATAAAAAATATTATTATTCAACTCACAATCACCTTCTCCCACATATATGAGCATAAAGTCGCCAGGGCACTAGAAGATATAGTCCATTAATCATGACAAAATTCGATTGAAAAGAAAAGACACTGTGGGGCAAATAACACCAAATACGCTTTCCAATAGTTTGGTCTTTAAACAAGGTAATACTTAACTTTTTTGTAGCGTATAGGCAATATTCAAACTTTTGTTTTCAAATAATTATTGACGTACATGTATTTTCTAATTTGCTGTTACTATATGGATTGACGCGTTCTCTTTGACTTCTGGATGATTTCATGACAAAGTGGTATTGTATAATTAATCCCCAGTCTAGACGCTAAAGGTTTTGCTTTTGAACTGCATTTCGGTCACTCTCTATTCCTTACACACGTGGCAGGCTCTATCCAAAAAATATTATGTTGTTCTCGTCATATTTTGATCGACTCCCCTATTTCAGTATTAATCATTGTGGTTTGACGCTCCGATCCGGTGTGGCGCTCTTATCAACCCCACAATCCGTTACGGCGCATACTTTGACAACATCTTTTTGGTTTTATTCCAGTATCGACTTTCTACTAAATCTTGATGTTATTAGATTTCTGATATTTCACGTCATAGTACTGTTATATGTGACCGGACACCACGAATAAGCCGTTAAGTAGGCAAATTGTATTATGAGTTACAGTGTAAAATGTGCATGAAGGTCGTATTCATAGGTACCTCAATTTGGTGCGACATGTATCTCATTTTGATAGCGCCAGTTGATAGCGCCACCTTTTAAACCAATCAATAATCCTATTGCTGAAGAGGATAATAAGCTTCTATATACCTATGTCTATAGAATTCTAAAATAGCTCTAGTCTTTGTTTGCTTTGGCTACATCCTGTTCAAGTAGTGGGTTACAAAGCATTGTATTTTGTCTAGGTATATATAACCACCAATTAACAATGAGAGGACATTTCTGAACTTCTTTGACTTGGGGATGATTTGAAATCGCCGCCAATTATGACTATTTGATATTTATTACAAGCAATGTGGAAAAAGAGACAGATGTAGAACAAAAAAAAAGTACCATTTTGCTGAAGGAGAGTTATAAGGAGCAAAGTTCAACATACCATAACCCCACTTCTGGATATCATTTGAAGTCAAATAATATACCATTTTAAAGCCCATGATATATATTTACTAAAAACAACCGGGTCAACTATACGGCTCATTCGTGGTGTACGGTTACATATAATATAACTTATATTTTCATATTAAAGGTAGGCAGTCCTAAATCGTATTTCTCTCTGCTTTTACCTCTTAAAAAACAGAAATGCCAGCATGTCGTTCCACAAGTAAACACTAATCACGTTACACGGCTATGTTATGGCATTATGTAGCTTAACGACGTAAACGACCCACTTTACAAATATTTGTGGTTTCGGGCAGACCCCTCCCTATCGACTCACACATCTCAGTACGATCGTATAAAATCATAATAATTATGTTGATATCAACTTGTCATTACTTTCTAGGATTTAATCTAACATGGAGAAGCTGATATTTTTGTTAAGTTGCCTATTTGGCTTAAGTTGTGCTACAGCGCCACTAAAAACGGTTGATTCACCCATCGATAACCACTACATTGTGGTGTTAAAGGTAAGACGTGATTTTATTGGATATATCGGGTACAGAGTAAGAGTTGACATGTGGCGATTCTTACGCCAACGCTTTTCTCTCTACGCTTACGTCATCAGATGAATCAATTTAAGATCACTCAAATGTTACTGTCAATTATTTACGCCATGTACGCTTACAAGTAGACACTGACTTAAAGAAAACTATAAAATCATAGTTTTTCCATTTAAAGAGAATACCCAATCGTCCCACAAAAAGAAAGCCCCTTCCAGCACGCTGCAAGTTCTGGGCATAATTTCCAACATAACCAATACTTTTTCCGGGATCCAATCTGACCGGGGGAGCTTTGCAGCAACCCACGGTACTCATTACAAGTCAAGAGGCTGGGGGTCCAAAGCCTCATGAGACCTACCCAAAAGTGGAGTAACAACTGGACACTCGTTACTAAGTTCTTCAAATGCCTGCTTAAATACACATTTGTCTAAACTATAAATGTCATGATGTTAAAAATAGATCGTAGTCCAAACTTTGACAACAATTTGCATTATTCATTAATTAATTGAGCTTAGACCACCACACTACATTATGGTCATGTTTTTTATACTGGGCACCTAAAAAGGGCGGCTCTGTTGCATTCTTACTCATCAAGACGTGTTTACATGCATGTAGCTTGTTTATTTGATATTTATTATGAGCTTGTTTAGTACTATTTTTTTCCTTAGACATTGGTCTTTCAATTTCTGAAACAAAATTAATCATTTTCGTTTGTACTAATTACTGTAACTCGTTAAGTCTAATTAGTCAGGGGTGGCTCATGTGGCGGAGGATCATGTGGCGGAGGATCACAATGCTGTACAATGGTGATCCTCCGCCACATGATCTTCAATAAACATTATTGATGGATTTCTACTTGTTTCTGTACTTGATCTCAGCCAAAAGTGATATCATGTTTAGCATTCATTGCCTCAGTATTTGTTAATTAGACAATTAACAATTACTAATTACTTGTTGCTACATTAATAAAGTTCGTTGACCTCTATGTATTTAATAGGGATTTAATGTAGGCAACATTCAAAAGGATGCTACAAACGAAACATGATAAAAGGCTCAAATTTCATAAGCAGACCTTGGTTGTGATCCTCTTTACTTCAGTAAACTAAAAACTAGTAAAACATAGAAAGTTTGCGACAAATCTTAAAGAGCGCCCTCATGCTCAATTTTGATCCAAAAAGTCCATTTTTACGAAAACGCTTTGTCGAATTCTCTTTTAACTTTCAAAACTGGATTGTTGAGCTTATTGTACATCTAGTTACATGCCTCAATCATGAAAATTTGCATCTCCAGTGCCAGATAAGGGGTGTTTTAAAGAAATTTATATAAATATTGACAGATTTTTGACCACCCTGTAACTACATAATTGAAGTACTTGACCGCTAAAAGTTCCATATGGCTAGGTGGGCAATTAAGTTAACTATATTAAACATGTGTCAAAACTTTACATTATCAATGTACGTCGAGGGGTGACACCCCTAACTGAATTAATATTTTCATTCTTATTTTGCTTGTTACACCCTGTATAATATATGGGTCACCCTGTATAATTACTCCCATTGTATGGTTTCTGAAATTGTCTGAGTATATGCTCTCAGAATATATACTTTTATTGGGTTCTAATGTAAACTTTTGAAGTTATAGTACCAAACCTGTAAAAGCATGTGATTTGTTTGAAAAATACTGGTACCCAACATAAAAAACATGACCTTATCTTGTAATTTGTATAATCTTCTCGATCATAGTGAAATAAACTAATAATGTTACTAACAATAACAATGAGTACACTCCAGCGAGATTAACTGTGCAAAAACCAAATCACTTCAAAAACATATTTCAATTGAGATAAATTCTGTATTGATTTGATATTGCCGGCGAATGAAGTACGTGTTAGTGTTTTTAGTTCAAGAAAGTTTGACATTAAATTACTTTTTGTATTATAAATTATATAGGCTTAATAATATGTATATTTTGGTGCAAATAATTTAATTTTACTCGCCGAATGTGTAAGATAAACCGTTCAAAATAGGCCATTATCAGAAGTGATCGGTGTCTTGTTTGGGTATTAGGCTCATCAGGTAGCCCTATTTCACGTTAACTTTGGACATTTAATTATTTTATTAATTTTCCACCAGGGTAAGTCAGGTGGAAAATAAATACAATAATTATATATCCAAAGCTAATGCTAAATAGGGTGGCTCGACCACGTAATGTATGGTTCGCATGTTAGTCGCTCAGAATATGCTTATACCATACCTCAACAAGACACCGATTATTTCTGATAATGGTCCGTTTCTCTTTTATCTAATGCATAGTTGACCACAGAGACAGGTTGTGATATAGCCAGAGGCAGTATATAACCCAGCCGTGTCAGTGATGAGTTACATAAGATAATGGGGTCATTCGGTTCCTAAGTTAACTTCACCTTGTGGCGTTAGGTTATCAATCTCATTTCACGGGGTATGCGGCTGTACCTGAATGAGTATTCGTACTGTCGATTTGGCCAAACATACCTGATACCAATTCTTCAACAAAAAAACAAAAAAACCAAAAAAAAACAAAAACCAGCGGTTATTGCACCGCAAACTGGTGGACCGAGCTAAGAGCACACTTTTAGAATTAGACTCCTGGATTTCATTTATTCTTTTTTATTATTATTAATTTAAAATTCAGCTAATTAGTATTAATTTAAATAACAGAATTAAAATTAATTAACTTCATTAATATAAATTAAAGAAATTAAGTGCGTACCTTTTCCCCAACAGCTCCTAATCTTCAACATGTTCAAACTAACAACCGGTGATGAACTATAAATGTAGGCCTATATGTTATAGTGTAGAATTGAAGATCAATTCTCGCTATTCGCAATAAGGGCGCCGCCAGCGGTTTGCGATGTCATCGTGATGTATCATGGGAAAAGGTCGACGTCCAAGTCCGCGCAATACGAATATTACCATGCTATTACATAGGAACACGTGACAATATTTTTTAGTTCGTCAAAATAAAGGTGTTACACGCGAATCGATACTCAATAATACTTAATAATGTGATTTGAAATGTGCACAATTCTCTATCGATTTGCGTGTAATACCGTTATATTGACAAACTAAAAAATATTGTCACGTGTTCCTATGTAATAGCATGGTAATATTCGTATTGCGCGGACTTGGATGTCGACCTTTTCCCATGATACATCACGATTTTCCCATGATACATCACGATTACATCGCAAACCGCTGGCGGCGCCCTTATTGCGAATAGCGAGAATTCCAACAGCACATTTCATAGATATCTAATATCAGCGTGCTTATAATTTACAATGTGTCACATGATCCCACTTCTCAATACAAAGCATAATAATCTTTTGCCAAGGGAGGGGACTAAAATCCCAGCAAACACAAAACGTTTTCGACATCATTCGCAAAAGGTTATAAAAGGTTGTCAGAAAACGTTTAAATGTCGGGTTATATAAAGGATATATTAAGGGTATAAAACGTTTTCATAACATTAAAAAACATTTTTTTATGTCGGGTTATATAAAGGCGATAAAAAAGTTTTAATAACATTCCAAAAACATTTTTGAAAACTTGATACAAAAGATTCTAAACAGAATGTTACTTTGGGGTTAAAAAAATATTTTGCGAAAAATGCTTGCCCAAAATATTTGCAATAACGTTTCAAAAGCGTTTTCATGACCTTTATATAACCTGACATTTAAATGTTATTAAAACGTTTTAAAAAAACATTTTAAGAACATTTCTGTATTTGCTGGGTGCAATATTTTAACATAATGTTATTTAAATGTTGACAAAATATTTGCCAAAAAATGTGTTTTCATACAAAACATTTTAAAACGTTTTCATGACCTTTATATAACCCGACATTTTAATGTTAATAAAACGTTTTTACCTAAACCAAAAGCCAAAATATAACTTATTCAGAACGTTTTAAAAACGTTTTTGTGTTTGCTGGGCGGATGGATACAACTTTAAAAGTATGAGCGGTGGTTGAGGAGTTGGATTGTCATCATGAGCGGTGGTTGAGGAGTTGGATTGTCATCATGGTACAGTACTTTGAGCACGTAACCAGTGCTAATTTTGTGTACAACTATGAAGTAAAGGCTTTCTATGGTGCAACTACAATAAGTAATCATCATGGCTGGAAGGGGGATTCTAGTTCAACGACACTATACAACAACTTACCATTTACTCAGCAACAACTTGACCCCACTAGAGCCGGGTTCATAATTATTCTCAAGGGTATCCCAGAGAAAATGATCATAGATATCTAAATTTTGCCATAAGTCGAGAAATAATTGTTATGCGAAAAAAAACTTAGCCTATTGTAATGTGCATATACACACAGAGTATTATTATATAAGTAGCCTATACCCCTACTTATAACCTAACCACGAGGTACCGACGTTTCGGCAAGCTATTACACGCATTGTAGGCGCTGGAATAAAATAGCGATTTTTCTTTGTTTTACCTCGTTTGCTTGTTTCAAAATTAAAAGGGGACAAAGTGATCTGTAGCTATCAGTGAAAACTAACATTTAAATTAAAAATCACACATTATGGCTTTAAAGGAGTATTTCGTGATCCTAGCATCTTCCTTTTATGTCATTTTCAGTAGATATCCACTTCAACCAAGTAGAGTGTAACATCATGTAACTGGAACTGCATATGTAATAAATATCTGTAAAGACGTGACGTAGCCTATATGAAGGCCTGAGCGCAAAAAGACCGTAAGTCCACTTGGCCCCTCAACATGGATACACTAAAGTTACGTATAGATGAGGTGACATGTGTTTACATTTGATACGCCCTCTGTTGGTCTGTGATCAAAACTGTCAGGCAAAAAACACTATAGTTTACATGGAAGAAGTTGATTTTTATTCATTAACTTTGGTTTCACAGCAAATAATACAAAAAATGGTATCAATCTTGTTTATAAATGCATCAAGCTATATACATAATATCACACAAAACTTCAAAGGTTTTTAAAAGTTGAGTTTTAAAGAGATTTATGTGGTCTGTCGTAGACACTTCTGTGTTATTTTGCCTGGCTTGAAACAACAGAGGGCGGTCTGAATGTAAACATGTGACATCATAGGTCACCTCATCTATAGTTTCTTAGGGTTTTTTAATGTTTAATACATGTTCCAGGGTGAAAAGATCATGAAAGGTTGTGAAAGATTTGTTTTGGCCCCTGAACATGTATAAAACATTACCAAACTATACGAAACTATACGCAACTTTATTGCATACATGTTACGGTCTTCTTGCGCTCAGGTCTTCATATGAACATTGTTTTACTAATGCAAAAGTTAATCACACGACAAATTCAAAGAAATCAATAATTTATATTTTCAGAATTCCGGTGACGTTGATAGAGATAGGCAAGCGTTGTCCAAGATCGCAGGAGTCAAGGTGAATCAGGAGTATAGACGTGTACTCAAGGGTTTTGGTGTTCAAGTGAAATCTCAAAGCGCACTAGACGAAGTAAGTGATGCTATACTTATGTCCTATTGGCATACATTTTTTTAATGGGAAATCTCCGTAGATACAAAATTCAATTCCTAACATTACAAGCGGTTAAGGAGTCAAATATGTGACCAGCTCCAACAAAACCCGGTACAAGTCGCCAGGCATATTTTGAGTTTATAGGCCTTTCATGGTATTATCATGGAACTGAGAGGACTTTCAAATCCTTGAAACTACTTATTAAATTAAAAGAGGTTTATTTAATCAATAGTTGACAGTTGAACTATGATGATAATCCCTATTCAATCTTGTGTAAAGTAGGAAAAGGTATTGATGCTATGTATATAATTTTGGTATCATTTTGAAGCTAATTGTCCCGTGCTTACAATTGTATTCAAATTATGAAATGTCAAAAATGCGACTTGTTCCTGGTTTTGTCAGAACGGGTCGCATAATTTATTAAGAATGCTGCATTTAGTCGGTCACTTACACGCATCCCACAATAGGCGACTAAGGATTCAGTCTAATCCTATATTATGCTCATCCTCTTTATGGTTTTGTAAGAGGTAACTTTGGTATAAATCTCGAAAGCCATCGTGGTTTAAGTCATGCAATACACGGATTTAGGGTTTCTCTACCGGAAGTCAATTTGTGCCGAAATTTCCACAATGCAATAAGCGTTTTGCATAACAATAGATACAGTTCGGAGGTTAATCAATATTCTTTGTTATGCAATACGCATATTGCATTGTGGGAAGGAATTTCGGCACAAATTGACTTTCGGTAGAGAAACCCTAAATCCGCGAATCATAGCATTACTGAGAAGTTCTACGTGCGCAGTGACGATATTTTTCTCAATGTGCGCATCATGATATGCCGAAAATTTAATTCTTATGTGACTGGTTTGTTTTCAAAGATTCGAGAAAATCGCGATGTACAGTACGTTCAACAGGATGGCAATGTAACGATATACGAAACAGCAATGACATGGGGATTGGACAGAATTGATCAACGAAAGCTACCACTGGACGGACAATCAAGCTTTAAAGGTACGTAGCTATGATTGGGCAATTTTAAAGCATACTGACAAACTTTCGTGTTGTTTATTTTATTTTTCGCATTTACTGCGTATGAGAAGCACTTTGAAACAAATTGCATTGATTTAATAATATCCAATTGCACCCAGAGGTGTATTGGACAAAACCACTGTCAATTAAGCTGCACCTATGAGAGAGGAATATCTCGCCCAACTAAATATGCTAGAGTGCTGATGAAACTCCCAAACAATGCCAGGTTTATTTGCAGCAAGGTACTAGCTGATACTAGAGAGATTGCGAAATTTACGTGAAACGTGAACGCCAACGGCCGGCTACATTAGTCGAAAATCAGTTAGTATGCCCTCTAGAGGGTGAAATCTATTGTGAATTGGTCAATCGTGGCATTACCATAAGGCGATTACGTTGCGGTTGGTAGCAAAAAATGACGTTCCAAAATGCTCTTTCTTTCTTTCTTTCTTTCTTTCTTTCTTTCTTTCTTTCTTTCTTTCTTTCTTTCTTTCTTTCTTTCTTTCTTTCTTTCTTTCTTTCTTTCCTTCCTTTCCTTCCTTCCTTCCTTCCTTCCTTCCTTCCTTCCTTCCTTCCTTCCTTCCTTCCTTCCTTCTTTCTTTCTTTCTTTCTTTCCTTCTTCTTTCTTTCTAGCAACAAAGTTTACTAGTCATCTCTATTTACACCAAAGGAAACCCTCTCTCTTATCTTACAGGAGATGGTAGCGGCGTCAACGTGTACATTATTGATACTGGAGTTTATCAAGACCACCAATATTTCGGTGGACGGGCTCGTTTTGCCTATGACGCTACTGATGAGGAGGGTGGTGGACCAGTGGTTAGTTTGTCTTCCGTGTGGAAGATTTCATCATTTATGTGCCCATCTAGCCGCGATACCTCATCTGATAATCCTCCTACTGGGGATAGCCCCAGAGTCTCCCCTCCCCTGCTTCCTTGAAGTAGCCACTCGTATGCGTGTGACTCGTTGCATAAGTTCCCTCATCTCGATTGATTTCTGATTCAGAAAGCGGGAGGGAGAAGGCTACGTTATTGAAAAGCACTGACATTACTACCGGGTGTCCTTGTCGTAAAAATAGTACAATGAGGGGTTATAAAATGTATTCTGTTATCTTTTTTAAATCGTCTTACAGTAAAGATACAACTAGACCTCCTTTTTTGTTTTCCTGTCACAAAATACTCCTTTTTTGCTAGAATTGTTGACAAAATTCTGATAATCTCTCACCGAGGTACCCCGTGTTTTTATTGTTATTTTTCTTTATATATATTTTTTTTAATTTCAAATTTTGATGGCTTTTTGAAAATTATGTATCATTTGTGATATTTTGACCCAAATTGTTTTTCAGTCTCACGGAAAGACCCCCTGTTTGGGTCCTGTTCACCGAAAGACCACCTACAACTTTTCAGAACTGCTCACTGCACATCCCCGTCACTTCCAAAGTCGAGTGCCCCCCTCCGAAATATAGTATACAATGTAATTGCTATTTTCTGAAATAATCTGCTTATTCTCACAGGACTGCAATGGTCACGGTACACATTGTGCGGGCACTATTGGAGCCGACTACTACGGTATTGCAAGGGTGCAACTCTTCATGGTGTAAAAGTACTATCATGCCAAGGCTGGGGAATGTATAGTTGGGTCATAGGAGGTAAATATGATCAGAATGAGAAGGAGAACTACGGCGTCATTACATTATTCATGACGTCCTAAGCGTGTTAATAAAATACACAATGAACATATAAACCTGGTCCACATAAATTTCAAGCTAAACACCTCAAATAAAGACAGTCCGCAGATGTAACCCGTCCTACACCAAAACCTGATCTTGTTATGACAATTTGATTGATGAGGTCGTGTGCAGAATCTTGTTAGCTGCAATTTGATACCAAATTTGCTACCGAAAACTCTAAATTCACAGAGATTGATACCAGTATATGAAATTTGGTGCATTTTCAAAAGTTTCTCTGAGAGTTATTAATTAACCTCATATTTGGTCATTTTAACCTAAAAAAACCCAATATTTGCGCGCTTCGAGCGTACCAGTTTAGCTCCAACCCCATCCCTCCCATGTCAAAAAGAAATCTACGGCACTGTTCCGGGGACACATTCCAAGCAGATACCAAGACTCCTCAGACCCACCCCTGTGTCCCCTAGATCGACGAGGGTGTTGACGCGCCTACAAACCCAAACAGCATGAACGATACCTGCTCCCTTATTTATTATGTTTGCCCCCGCTTGCCCCCTCAAATGAAAATGTCTAGTTATGCCACTGGCGAGGCAAAGAAAATACATTTTAGCATTAGAGTTTTACGATTTTACTTTCAGACATTTGAATGGAAAGACGAGATCCAGTTTCTTTAGAGACACATTTTGATTTATAATAAAAAGAAACAGCCGGATAATCGGCAATCACAGGCGATATGATTCCCTCGCTTTGAGACATTAAATATGTTTACAATAACGTTTCAGGTATGGATTTCGTAGCCAACAATCATATCGATCCAGCTGTTGCTTCCATGTCACTGGGTGGAGGGGCAAGCGACGCAATAGATGAAGCTATTCAAGGCATGTATGACGCTGGTGTGCCAGTGGCAGTGGCAGCGGGAAATAGCGACTACGATGCATGCTATTTTTCTCCCGCAAAAGCACAAAAGGTAACTTTACGATAACCTATTACGTGACTGCTATTTGTAAACCTAAATATTGCAATATAAACACAATATTGATTTTTCTATATATATATTTTATATTTCAATAAGATAATCAACAAAGGTATAAGTACGGTGGCCGAGCCCCGACTCATAATCAGACGGTTGCGGGTTCGAGCCAACTCGACGCTATTGCCCTTGAGTAAGGCACTTTACCTAGAATACTCCTCTCTTTAGTCACCATGGTCACCAGCTTGTTTTGTAATATACATAGTCGTTCTAAAACTCGATCGATACATTTTGAAATCAGCATACTTCAGAGATACACATTTTTGCTATGAAATTAATTTTCTCGGTCAAATATAAAGCAATATTTTTCCTTCAGAAATGTCAGTTAAAAACATAGTGCTTGGATATACATTGAAAAAAAAACCGGGTGTTAAAATTAGGCATGTAATTGTGTCTTTTAGTGTAAGATTTTTGATTTTTATAGGCCTTAACTTTGCTCGGGGGTGTTTGCGGAATTCATTTTTTAGCGTTTCAAACTAATATAGTTTGCTAAAGAAAGATATTTCCCATCTCTAAGGCACATCGCGTGGGCCTATATATTATAGTTTTGCCAGAATATCTGTTTTTATTTCACTTTTGTTTCACTTGTGACTGCCAAAATTGTCCAACTCAGTACTTCATTTCTAATATAACCAGCAGAACTAATCGGTATTTCTATAGTGGCTTGCAAAATTATCCATCCATGGGTCACGAGTTGATTTTGACCAAATTGGTAGTCGGAATTGAAAAATAGTGCAATCAAAACCGAAATTCTGACAAAACTATAACTCACGGTGATGTGCGTTAGAAAATTGGCGAAAATTCTTCATTAGCGAACTATATTACTTTGAAAAGCTAAAAGGTTGATAAAAGCTCGCGGGTCAAGTCGAAGCCTATCAAAATCTAAGTTTAATGGGATTTGAATAAAAATATAGTATCAGGCATTATACTGAAAAAATGAAAATGATTGCTTTTTATTTGGCCGAGAAAATTAATTTTACATTGAAAAGGTGCAACTCAAAATTTTGCTCATTTCAACACCAAATTCGATCGTTTATATTGCCTTATCGGTTGACTAGAGTTCTGCCTGACCCAGGTATACAAATGTGATGCGATCAAAATTCAGTTTTCAATTTCATTATATGAGCCATTCGCAGAGCTTTATTTTGCTGAAAACTCCATCATAATCAGACTTATGGTTCCAGAGATATAGCCATATTAGTGTTGCTCAGAACAATAAAACACAAACGAAGTTGAATACTATTATTGATTATATCTCAAAATCAATATTCCCGACATCCGACTCATTTTGCTTGATTGCATCACAAATAAGTACCGTATTTTTAAATACTGTGAAGGTAACTAGCTGTGGAGGATGTGTGGCGATCCCCCACAGTAACATTTCACGGTGGAGATCTGACCTATTAAATCGCTAACGAAAGAGAGATGGGCACACAGTCCTGTACAAAATGCAGGTTCAATTCCTTTACCTTTTATTATCAACAAACGTTGTAACTAATTAACGAGTTCCACTGGTTAACAGTGTTTCTGTTACATAATACATACATGAATTTCATAATTATAGGTGATAAAAGTTTTAAAAAAAATGCAATACAACTGTCAACTGACGAAGTGAATTCATTTCAAATTTACAAACTTATTTCATTGGCTATGGAGTGTTTAGTCTTCCTGATATGTCACGTATGTTCTATAAATGCGGATTACTCAATCGTCCTGATTTACGCATATTGACGAATCCCCAGATAATTATTGACCATCCCTTTGTATTATATTAACTACAGAGGGTGAACTGTTTTGCTTTTGCAATTCAAAGCCATTTACAATGGTCGTAAGGCCGTATACGATTGTTATTATATTTTCAAAGTAATAAAAAGCAAGTCAACAGTTGTTCATCGGTAACCCTCCTGTTACCACCCTGTTATTATTTATTTCGTTTTAGGCATTAACAGTCGGTGCGACTGATCACGAAGACAAACGCGCGGTTTTTTCTAATTACGGAACATGTGTGGATATCTTTGCACCAGGAGTGGATGTTTTGAGTACTATGATTGGCTCTCCGACAGCGACGGGTACTTTTAGTGGAACATCTATGGCTTGTCCACATGTTGCTGGTAAGAAATCTTTAAATGCAATCAATTATGTCATCCGTATTCTCATATATACCCTCCTCCAAAAGTAATCGGACATTGCCGCATTGTCGACAATACTCTCTTTTCTAAACAGCTTGTACATACGGTCCCTTCTAAGGTTCGATGTTTGTGATTGGCCAATTGTACATCAGTAATTTACATACATATCCAAAAGCTATCGACAGCTCGGAAACTTACCCAACAGCCCGCATGCAAGGAATTCCCTTTGAAAAGTTGACTATAGCAAGAATAGAAAGAAAAAACAACATCGTAAATGACGCATTGTTCTGTGCCATCCATGTATCTTTCTTATGCAGGAGTGATGGCGCTTATTTTGGGGAACGACCCAACATTGAAGCCTGCAGACGTGTATAAGAAACTGAAAGCTGATTCCACGAGTGGTGTTTTGCAGGACAAGGGTCTAGGGAGCCCGGATAGGATGCTGTATGTTACACCGTAGACAGTAGCGTGCTTATATCACTACGTGGGTGGGGTGGGGTAGCAGTTACCTCCCAAGAAAATATCATATATTTGCCAATGGTGCCTTGAGACCTTGATCTCTTCATCAGCACACAATCATTGACGATTTTATATATATATAGCCTTACTACTTAGAAACGGAAATAGTATGTTACATACAGGGTGTAACAATAAAATTTGTACAATTTTGAAAATAGAATGACACAAGTATGCCGCCTATTTTTTGGTTTGATATTAATATGTCTATCAAGCTAATTTCTTTAGCCACCAGATAAGCTTTGTTTCAATAAAATCGTAGGTATACAAGTGAAGATATAGCCAATTATGTAACCTAGTCTTAAAACCGCTTGGGCCACTTTTGTCTAAATGTTACAGAAGTGACTGAATAGAGTTAAACCATGGACCAGTTGGACGGTGCTCTTATGATATGTCAACTTAAACAATGGGGTATTCAAAGTGGTCAAAATGATTACATAATAGAATATCTCCTTGAGTTTATGAAAGTCACAACTAAGCACTGACATAACAACTTCATTACTAGAAATCGTGGCTGCAGCTCAACACCTTCAACCCCAATTCACGTTGGAAGAGCGTATTTTTATGGTTGTGACATTCGGTAGCACATGGAGTCAAGCAGAAACCATCAGATTGTTTATAGCTCATTTTCCAAACTCACGTCTTCCTTCAAGGCATACAATTACATATAACTATGAGAAGAATATAACATTTGTTGACAGAAATGCTGGCAATAATTGCCCCAGAACAGCTAGAAGCCCAGCTGAACTTAATTTCAAATTTTTATTGTTGTGTACTTATGGGTGCAAATACTGTTCTCAATTCAGGGATATGAGAAATTACTTTATTTATAAGATAATTCGAAAGAGATTTCATGACTTCATTTATAGATTTTAAAGAAATATCATATTATTATTAAGTTCATGTTAATTATATGAAGAAACACCACTTATAATTCTTTTGTGTCAGTTCTTTGATGTTCAATGCACGATAAACACAATCAACGCGATTCAAACTTGATATACGCTAACATGGCAAAAGTGGCCCAACACGTTTTCTGGACGATTTAATTAATCGGACATAACTTTTGAACCCAAGCTAGTAAAGAAACCAACTAAACGTCTTCTTAATCTTCTAGCCAATATATCACTAATTCTATTGCATATTACATTTCTGCCACAACTCTTTTAGTTTTTTCCTGAGAAGTCAAAATGCAATTGGTACAAATTTTATTGTTACACCCTGTATACCAAATTGCAATATTGTAATACATTTTAAGAACGACTAGTCATATTCGTTCTCTTAAAACGGTACCAATACTAATATAATAACAAAACAAATTATGCGATCTGTATTATGTAATAGTACGTCGGCTTCATTCCATGGTGGCGGTAAGGTAATTTTGGTCATCTTTTTAATTGTCAGATATGTTTTTAATGATGTTCTCTTTCATTTTACTAAGTCTCACGAGCCAAAATTAGCTAATTAAATAAAAAATAATTCATTAAGTTTGGCGTATGGTAAAATTACCTTTCGTGTTATCCATAGTAGCGTATCCACCCCTTACGCCACTCTTTAGACCATTTTAATAGTAATATAGTAAACAAATTCCATAATGACGTACGATCACCTCATACCACTATGAAATGAAGCCGACCTGAAGTAACACCACGGCCGTGGTGCCGTAAAGTTTGTTTTCTATACTCTCTTAAAACGATTAAATCTGGAATATTTTGGAATAGAAACATGTCAAATTTGACAAGGGTAACTATTGAGACGGGGACATCAGATTTCTCTTCATAATGAATCGGATTTTCTCAACAAGAAACTCGTCAAATTGCCTAGACGTTGTAAACAATGAATATATTATTGTCAAAAATTATCCAACTTATTAAATCTGGGTCATTTTTTATACAATGGTGATGGTGGTGCATTTTCCTTTGATATGTCAATGTGTGATTAGAATCTCAAATCATAGAATATAATATCTCTTTATTTTTGGTCTGCAGTAACTTATGTTTACAGGCTTATAATGTGCCCAAATGTGCACAAAAAAGCATATTAAACTATTAACCATGTGACACAGAATGACCCAACTCTATATGACTACCTAAAAATGAAGAAATGACAAAATGAGTCCATGTGTCATAGTGGTCATAATAATTATGCAACTTCTACAACTTCAAAGGTGATTTTATGTTTATTGAAACAAGATGATCAAAATATTATAGATCTAGGGGGTCACTGCAAAAGTGCAGTTGAGTCCAAGATGGCGGCCAAATTCGGAAACGGCCCATTGCATGCTTAATTACAACAGACTGAGTGTACAACCAACCTCTTGAATGTGCAAACTTCTACCATTGAACATGGGTACCTTTTGTGCTCCCCAGTTGAGGTCACAAGAAAAAATTCAACCCCCCGTTTGTTGCCTTACGCATGTTGAGCTAAAGTGGTAAATACCAAGACACTTTAAAAAGTACCCTTTTAAAAAGACAATATCTCAGCAACTATACACATACATATACACCCCCACATACACCCCGACACACCCCACCTGCATACATATACTAATTTTTTTATTCAATAATGAACAAATACATTTGGGCCACCAAAGCGGCATTATAAATCATTACATGAATAAATTACAAACAACATGAAAATGAACAGGAAGAATTAGTTGACTTTGTTGAGCCTGTTTCGCAGTCTCCAGATGATGTTGGTTCCAATCATGGAACTGGCAGAGGCATACTTGGCAACAGCCTTGGCAACACGTTTGGGGAAGCCAAGTTTCTTCAACTCACTTCGGAATCGAAGATGAAAATGGCCGAGTGACCCAATCACGAAGACAAGGATTTTGCAATCAAATCCGCACAATGTAAGCAAGTTACAAAGGGGAGAATACTTATGGAACTGTGTGTTGTAACTTTCCTCAATGAAAACATCGAAAGTTACTTCCACGATGAAACTAGGGGGGTGATCTCGAACCAAAGTTTTAAAATCATTGTAGTGACTTGGTGTGAGTGGGAAAATGGCCTTTATTTCTTTTCACTGCAAAGAGGGCACGACTTGCTATTTTTAACATGTTCATATCGTGCTGTATATCAATGGGTAACATTATCCGCCTGTTTCAATTACACCAAATTTGAAACAATCACATTTTTAACGTTATGCCAAATTGACCATTATTCTGTTCAGAGAGCTGCAGTCCCATATCTTCACAATCTTGGACCTAAGGCCCTGTGCAATAAGTTTGAGCCCCCCGGGGTAAAATTTCCAAACGGCTTCCCCAAAATCGCTTCCCCCGGCCCCTTAAAATCGCTTACCCCCCCTCTCGGCCTGCCAAAAAAAATCTTTCTCCTCCCTGCACAGGCCAATTTATTGGGATCCCAATTTGCAAACCTTAAATGGTTTAGATACATGTTACGAGCGCAGCAAGTAGGACAATTTGCATATTTCCGTTTCCGTACTGTTTTCTTATGTTTTTAGAGGGTTTTATTTAAAAGGCGCCACATGAATATTTCACATAAATTCCTTGCCACCCTCTCGGCTGGCCTAAAATTGCCCCCCCCTTTCGGCTCGCCAAAAATGTCTTGCCTGCAACCCCCCCTCCCCGCCCGCCCATTTTACCCGGCCCCCAGGGCTCATAATGATTGCATGCACAGTCACTAATGTAATCCTCCAAGATGGCTACGCTCGCCCCACAGAGCCAGTTTAGTCAACAACTACCTTAAAAATAGAGTAGAGAGAATGGAATGGCCTGCCATCAGCCAAGACCTGAACGAGCTTTGTCGTACTGTGCCGGAGTAGCTAGTGCAGCCACATTGAATGACCTGCGACAAATCCTGGTTGAAGAATGGAATTCCATCCCACAGCATCGTGTGACCAGGCTGGTGTGAGCAGCAGGAGGAGGAGGTTCCTGGCAGTTGTGGCTACGCGAGGTTATTTAGTGGCCAGTGTTTTCTGAACAGAATAATGTCCAATTTGGCACATCTGATTGAGACCCCGCGACATTCACAAGACGTACTCAACCGTAAAAAGTGACTGTTTCAAATGTATGCCATTCCCTCATTTCAAATCATTAGTTTTGGTTTCTCTTTTGTGCAGAAACCAAAAATCAAGGGATTAAAAAGTGGAGATGAACTGGTCTGCAATCATAACACTATTGTGCTGGGAGGACATAAGAGGGTATATATAACCAAAAGTATAATGGCATATAACAATACGTATATAATAGCTTATTGTGCTAACATTTTCATTATCGGATATCTATCAATACGCTCGGCAGTTGATGCTCTCTGTCATAGGTGGCACACTTTCATGTCACCTTATAATTACACCTGAGTTCTACGAGGCCTACATGTAGAAATCATGTGCAGGGGGTGGGGTGGGGGGGGGGGGTGTTTTGTTTATTTGTCTGAAATATAAACGATGTATGATGATGTAGATGATTTGATTATGAATTAGTTTATTCCCCGGAAAGCACAACCCATACCTCTTACATATGATCCCTCCGCCACCTATATACAGCCTCCTCCACCCCCCTCCCGCCTCCCCACATACACTCGATATCGACTCTTCCGTATTATTCCACTCCACTCTTGAGCTCTCCTCTCCCCCTCCTTCCCTTCCCACTTCCAAGGCTCTCTCCCCTCTGTTTCTCTTTCTCCCTTACCCTTAACCCCCCCACACCCCCCCCCTCTTTCCCTGACGATCTCTTCTTTCTCTCTTCTCCATCTTTCTTTTACTGTAAGTTTAGGCCTATCACATCATGCGATACCCAAATTAATAAATAAATTGAATAAAAGTCAATTTAAACCAGCTGTCTATCATATTGATCTTCCGTCATGCGACATGCACATGAATAGAGTTGTGTATAATAGTGTTTATATCACTGAAGTGTCTATTATATCACTCAAGTGTATAATCTGTCAAGTGTCTATTGTAATGTCTGTGGAAATATTTCGATGGTCTATATATTTTCACAGCGAAATAAGCTATGGCTATTTCGTAGTCTCAAGTCAATGCTTTCAAACTAAATCAGTGCTTTCAAATGTAGACTGCTTTGTTCGACTTCTCTGCTCGTGAATATTGCACTGCGAAATTTAAACATTTCTTTTGTATACTTAGATCAGGTAACTTCAAATCAAATAATTTTGCACTTCACACCACTTATAAGAAACTGAAACGAAAACCGAATCTGCCTGATACAAATGTTCAGTTTTTAACAAAAGGTAGAAACAAAGAGTTCGATATCTTGTGACTCAAGTGGTTAGGCAGGATTATAGGAAACCACGTGACCAAAACCAAAACTAAAACTAAACATTTGAAATGACCGATTGTAAAGGGGGAATAAAGTAGCTATAGACGAATCCAACGAGCCAAGTCATGGTCAGGATTTGGTCGGCCATCTTTGGGTAGCCGCTAGCACCAACCTTATGTTTTGAGCGCCCTATTGTGCAAATAAAAGCCGCCTAACACCTAGAGAAGATGCAAGGACGAGGAGGGTTAATAGAATAATACAATAGAGATAATTCCGCAGGTAATCCCGTCGCATCTATTCATACATAGCCCTTTTATTCGCAAGTACATCCATTTGTAGCGTTTGATATGGTGTAGTTAATCCGATTATTATGTCACTTCAACAGCGAATAGACCATGTAGAAGCTGTGTGTTTTGCCGAAGAGAACTGTAGGGCCTATTGTGTTGTAAACTTTAATCATTCTTTTGTCTACCTGTGTTTTCGCGGAAGATGTAAAACGGGTGATGGAATGCAGTTTAAAATTTCCGCCAAGGCCGAATCATTTCACATTTTGGGTGCATTGTAGCCGACGGGTACCCAACTAAAGGCTGCTAGTCAGGTGTAGGAATGCGTGGATTTGGATTCGTCTATTCATTGATATGCAACACGACATGGACGTGCATGCAACAAATAATCTGAGTTATAAATGCTTAGAAAAACTTTACGAACTTTTGTTAAGTAGTTTATTTATTCACCAACCTTTGCATGAGAACAATGATATTAAAGCGACATATTGATGGGAATAATCTGAAATAACTAGGGTGATTACGTAACTGTTCTTGAACCATATTTTGTACATTGTTCTCAAAATTACAAGCAATGAAATACCGTAGCAGGCTGACGATAAACTAATATCATGCTCAAATAAAATAGTCTAGCCGGCTGAACTACGAAGCAGAAGATTCGTCTGGTTCCCAATATATTGTGTAGTAACACGTCTTTCATAAAGCCACAAAACATGCGTACTGGGAATCCATTGGACTAGTAATAAAAAAAACCCTACATCGGCAAGCTGTCTGCAAAATTGTTTATCTGGGCCAAACTCCACCCACAGAAACTATGCTCTATTAACCGGAGTTTAAACTTAGCCAACCACTTTTTGACTTTTGACACATTTTTTAATTTTTAAAAGTTCTAGTACTGGAGTATTTTCACTGATATACACCAATCCGACTAAGCCATTACTGCGGTGTCCCCGACCCTGCCTGCACGTAAAACTGCGGTGTCCCAAGGTCGGGGGTTCTATCATTTACTTGTTAGTGTGCTATACAGAATTGTACACAACAGTGATTTTCAATACACGATCATGAATTCATTGAACAAGTTAAATCTCCCGCACTGGTACACCTGTGGTACCGTCAATAGAGGGCCAAATACAGTAAACGCTTCTCGGATTGGTGTATACATGTGAATGTACCATTCACTTACACTGCACTCAGTTTCAGCTGATTTTGCGATTTTGTGAAAATTTGCTTGCTACTTGTGCTAATTATTCATATTTAGCTGTATATAGCCATTTTTTTCAAAATGGCCGCCAAATTGTACTTATGAACCAGGTAAAATGACAATAACTCTTAAACTATTTGACCTAGAGGGGTGATTGAGGTATACCGTGTGCAATAAGTTCGTTCCGCCCCTACCCCAAGCATTTATAATGTATTCAAAATTAAACTTACATAATACATTTTAGGATATATTTTGTTATTTGTTATTTTGGTACATTAGTAGAGATGTTTAACCAATTTATTTGAAGTCATGGTATTCTTGGCGGTCAATCACATGATCACTTTCAAATCACGCTTTCCCAAGATACTGTTCAATAATGGCACAAGAAGTTCCTTATTCTTGTCTAGGCTTGGCCATACATTCTGGACTCTTTCTGCAATTTGTGTTATGATTTTGCAATAAGAAGTTTCACAAAAATCTTTCTTTTAGAATAGACCACAATTCGTCAGCTGTATTCCATAGTGGCGTATTGTGATTTTTGGTCATTTTTTGAAAATTGGCACATATGTTTTAATGATGTTCTCTTTCATTTTTCTAAGTCTCATCAGTCATAATTAGCTAATTAATTAGTAATTAATTAATTAAATGTGGCGTATAGTTACAAAGTGACATTTTTTGTATTCCATAGTGGCGTATCGACCATACGCCACTTTTTATACACATTTTATAATTATGAAATATCGGCAAAATGAAAAACATCGTATGTCATAGTGGCGTACGCGTATCGGACCTATACGCCACTATGGAATACGAACGACGAAAAGTAACGCCATAGGGATTACACGGCGACCGAGGTGGCGTACGGTTAACGTTAGGTTAGGGTATTGCGTTTTGTTCGTTTTCCATAGTGACATATAGTTTTATTTTCAGTTTGCCAGCAATAGTATGTATTTATTTCTTTTGAAAATATATAACAATAAAATCTATTTAGTTTACTACAGAAATTTCACATCATTTACAAAATATAATGAATGTCTGATTTACACAACTCGATTTTAAATTGGCATTTCTTCAAACCCGATTTTCTCGAAAAGTTGTTTATTCGCGGCGCCCCACTATAAGCCACTATGGAATACGGACGACGAATTTCCCTATAGGGTTAAGACCTTTCTTCCTCCATTCTCTATCAATTTCTCTTTCCTTGGACAAGCCACTGTCGGGTTTTCTTGAACTCTCTCTCTCTGTGTCAGGTGGCGCTGTGTAGCGCTGCTGTGGTCTTCACAAGAGTACGCCATCTCACTCGATCTGATGCCAAGTGCGTTGCACCTTGCATTCCCTGGTTAGAAACCAGCTTCACGTCATTAGTCCAAGATGTTGGTGGACGTCCTCTTCCTCGTTTGCCTTCCATAGCCCCTTGCAAAATCTGTTTGTCTACACCTCCATGTTTCCTGACAATATGGCCAAAGTACTTCAGCTTTCTCTCCATTATGCCGCTTCTGATGGTTAGACTAGTACCAATCTTGTCGAGGATCCAGGAATTTGTTCTCCTGTCTTTCCATGTCACTCGTAGAAGCCTCCTGTAACACCACATCTCAAAAGCATCTACTCTTTTCCTATCATTCTTGGTCATAGCCCAAGACTCGCATCCATAAGTGGCAATGGAAAACACAGTTGCACGAAGTAGGCGTACCTTGAGGTCAATGGATAGGCCTCTGCTTTTCCATATGCTTGACATGCCCTGCACAGTTGTCCTTGCAATAGCCAGTCTTCTCTTAATTTCAGTTGTGCTGTCACCACTGTTGTTAATCATTGAACCCAGATATTCAAATTGCTTCACCTCCTCAATCTGCTGTCCATCTATCACAAACTCATCACTTTTCCGCTCTCTGTCTACAACCATTATTTTTGTCTTCTTTGTGTTCAGGAGAAGGTGTTTTTCTTCGCTGGCCTCTTTGATGCGCTTCAAAAGATCAATCAGCTCTACTCTGCTGCTACAAATAAGAGTGGTATCATCGGCGTACCTCAGGTTAGTAATTCTTGTACCGCCAAACTTCACTCCACCTTCAAACCCCTCCAAAGCTGTTCTCATTATGTCTTCAGAGTAGATGTTAAATAGGTTTGGTGATAGCACACAGCCCTGTCGTAAGCCTCTTCCAATCTTGAACCAATCTGTGTCTCCACTACTTGTTCTGACTGCCGATTCTTGGTCTTCATATAAGCAGCTGATCAGATCCACAAGATGACTTGGGAAACCCATCTTTTCATAGTTTCCCACATCTGAGGGTGGCTAACACAGTCAAAAGCTTTACTGTAATCTATGAAGCACATGTAAAGAGGAAGTCTATGCTCTCTGCATTTCTCAATCACATTCCTGATATTGACAATTTGGTCCCTAGTACCCCTTCCTTCACGAAATCCTGCCTGCTCATCAGCTATTTCTTGCTCCATTTTGTACTTCATTCTCTTGATGATGATCTTCAGAAGCACTTTACTTGCATGACAAATCAGGCTGATGGTCCGGTGATTGGCACACTCTTTCAAATTTCCCTTCTTTGGCAGTGGAATAAATACTGCCCTGCACCAGTCTCTCGGCCATTTCTTCTTTTTCCAGATGATACCACATAGACGCCACATTAGGTCTATCCCTTCTTTCCCAGTTGCCTTCCACAACTCAGAAGCTACATTATCAATGCCAGGTGACTTAGCATTTTTCATTTGTTCCATGGCAAGCTCAACTTCAGATCTCAATGGTGGAGGTTCTTCCTCACTCGTTTCACACTGTACATACGCCTTGTCATCTTGTGCCTCAAACAGCTGGGAACTATACTGAACCCATCGCCTTTTGATGTCTACACTTTCGGTAAGAGTGTTACCTCTCTCATCATTTATAACATCCATCCTGGGGGTCCACTTCTTGGTAAGTTCTTTGGCAATACCAAAAGCTATTTTTGAGTCACCCTTACATCTTTCCATTTCCACACATTTCCTTTCGATGTAGTTTCTTTTGTCCTCCTTAACACTTTTGGAGACCTCTTTGTTTAAGCGTGCCCATTCTTCCTTTCCTCCATCTGCCTTTGCTCTCTTCCTGTCATCAGCTAGGTTTAAGGTCTGCTGAGAGATCCACGGCTGTTTCCGTTTCATCTTTCTAGGGATGTACTTCTTTGCTGTGCTCTGGACTGCTTCTTTCATGTCTTCCCACAATTCATTTGGGGTCTGCTCCTCTTCATTAACTTTCAGTAACTCGTCAAACCTGTTCTTCACATCTACTGAATATTGAGTGGGAATGTTGTCAACATCATACCTGGTAGGTGGTGCATTGCCTCTCTTAGCTCTCAGTTTTAGTTTTACTTTGGCTACAAGTAGCTGATGGTCACTACCACAGTCAGCGTCTGGTCGTGTCCTGACATTTTGGAGTGATGTTCTCCACCTCTTCCTGACCATGATGTAATCGATCTGGTTTCTTGTTCTATCTCCTGGGCTCATCCAAGTCCACAGTCTCCGTGGATGATGCTGAAATAACGTGTTCCCAATGACTAGGTTATTAGCTTCACAAAATTTCTTGAACGCCATCTTTAAATTCTCTGAGGTTTGTGGTCCTTTAAATTCCTCAAAACAGACGTTTGTCCACACTACAAGAAATGCAAAATGCCTGGAGAACTTTTACACCATGTATGCCTTAAGAACATTCATAGCAAGTAATCCTGAGGGCAAAAGCTGATGGCCCTCTAACTATAGTGATGATATGCTTGGGGCAAACCAGGCATATTAAGGGCGGAACGAACTTTTTGCACACCGTATATCTATCCCCACTCAATTCAGGCTGTCTGATTGAATGAAGGGTGTTTCATGGATGTCTGAGGTCTAGGATACCAGCAATCTAAGATGGCTGCCCGTAGCAACCATAATAATCACATTAGCCAGATGAAATGACAATAATTCGGAATTACTTGTTGTTTCGTCAGAAAGAAATGACTTGTATTAATATAACTTATACTTAGGAGTTGCTTTCTAAAATGTGCGGGCCTAGAGGTTGTAACATGCCCAAAGTATTAAAAAATAAAGCTGATTATACATTGTTTTTTTCCATGTCGACAGCCAAGGTGCGTTCCGTATTATGACGTATAATGTGTCCCTGCTAGTTAAACATGGGCACATGGGCTCCATTTTTTATATTATATATGTGGCACATAACACAATGGTTTCAAAGTAAAAAGAAAATCAGGTCTATTAATAGGTATGTCACAGTGGCTGCACAATAATTATGTCATACTGTGCACGCATACATAACAGTGAATCAAAAAGCGCGCGGATCAAAGTTGGCCAATTTTTGAAAACATACATGTCAAAAAACGATTTCCTCGTTATGTTTCATTGATCACAATAATTTGTCTTTTTAATATATGGTAGGTGAAACATTTCCTAAATCACTAGCAACTCCGCCGAAATTAAACACTGCCTAGTTTAAGAGTTAAGACCTGTTTTATGAATTTTTTTAGATCGTCCATAAATCAATAAATATAGGTCTCTCGAAATAGAGGACCTACAATCAAGGAAAAAAGTCTTGGAACGCTTGCGTGTAAATAACGGAAAACTGTCACCCCCTCTCCCCCGTGCAATGTTGAGAACTGCCAATGTCTTCAGCGGTTCCCCAATGTGTTCCAACATTGCTTGATGGGGAGAGGGAAATAAATCATTGTTGTAGATGTCATGTTTCTTCCCAAACACAATATAGGTCATTTCCATGAACATAAGAAATTCTGCACGGAATTTCGACAGAGTGTGCCAAGCGTTCCAAGGACTTTTTCCTTGATTGTCTCTACCGAATGCAAAATATTTCATCTAAATTTCGTTTTGACTCATAACTCAAAAACGGAATGTCGTATGAGCTTCAAATTTCACACGATTTGAGAGTGGGTTATATACTTTGCAATCATAATAAAATTGTTGATAACGAATTTGGTTTACTTAGGGAGTGGTCACCGAAAACACCCCATATGCTAAATTACACACGTTTCATAATTATGGCTCTAAACTGCTCTAAAATGTCGTTTTTGTCCATAACTCAAAAACAGAATGTTGTATGAGCTTCATATTGTACACGATTTGAGAGGGGATTATATGCTTTGCAATCATAATAAAATTGTTGATAAAGAATTTGGTTTATTTAGGGAGTGGTCACTGAAAACACCCCATATGCTAAATTACACACTTTTCATAATTATGGCTCTAAACTGCTCTAAAATGTCGATTTTGTCCATAACTCAAAAACAGAATGTTGTATGAGCTTCATATTGCACACGATTAGAGAGTAGATAATATCCTTTTGAATCATAATAAAATTGTTGATAAAAATGTTGAGTTATTTAGGGATTGGTCACTGACAACACCTCCTATGCTAAATGACACAAGTTTTGTAATTATGGCCCTCTTCTGTATGATACTGAGTCAATTTTTGTTTTTGTCTCATAACTCAAAAACACTACAAATGCATTTTTCGTACAATATCACAATGTTTTGCAGCATGTTTCCAAATGGTTTTTTTAATGTTATTAAAACGTTATGTACCCTTTATGATATAACCTAACGTGTAAAATTTATGTTTTCTCTAAAACTTGTGTTTACTGAGTATAGGCACATCCGAGCGAATCAGAAAGATTATGATGTAACAATTTGAATCAACACTTTTCTGAATAGTATTTATAACAAAATACGCTTTTGCGATGAGAAAAAATAAAAGAAAAAAACAACAACAATTTAATACATTTTAAAGAAAAATATAGACCACCATTGGGACTCGAACCATGCATCAGTCAATAGCCAAAAGGTTCAGTCGGAGGACTAATGGTAACGTGCCATTGCACAAACGAAGTAACAAGTTTTGTTCTTTTATAGTAGTCAGGTATCAATGTTTAAACTTTATTTGAAATGGCAAAGTGTATCAATTACCATAATGACAAAATGGTCCAAAATCGACATTTTATGTTTTGAGGCCGCATCTCATGACGCGTCACGTTCGTTTACATTTGCTATACCAATTGAAATGTCGATTTTGAATGATTTTGATCATTATGGTAAACTGATACACTTTGCCATTTCTACTATAAAAGTTTACACTTTCCACGATATTTGACTACTATAAAAGAACACAACTTGTTACTTCGATTGCGAAATGGCAGCGTGGCGTAGCGGATTAGTCCTCAGACTGATAACCTTTTGACTATTGACCGATGTGGTTCGAGTCCCAATGGTGGTCTTTTTTAAAAGTATATTCAATTGTTGTTTTTTTTCTTTTCTTTTTTTTTTTCTCATCGCAAAAGCGTATTTTAATATAAATAATATTCAGAAATGAGTTGTTTATGCGTATTTATTTCAATTCAAATTGGTAAACTTAACTGTTAACAAATTTTATATCATTCCTGTTGCAATAAAACATTTTCAATTGGTATAGCAAATGTAAACGAACGTGACGCTTCGTGAGATGCGGCCTAAAAACATAAAATATCGATTTTGGACCATAATGTAAAAATGGTAAACTGATACATTTTGAGGTTTATACTATAGGGTGCTTGCATGGAAGATCACAAAGTTCAAACCATCCTAAAGACACGCTCCAGAGGACATGCAAATGCACGGAGTACAATACCAATCACCTGTTTAACTGGTTTTGATCAAAGTAATTCTTTGTACTCCATGCATTAGCATATCTTATGGAGCGTGTCTGGAGGATGATTTGAACTCATGACCTTTCGTGCAAGCACTCTATACATGTTTACACTTTCCCCGATACCTGATTACTACAAAAGAACAAAACTTGTTACTTCGATTGCGAAATGGCAGCGTGGCGTAGCGGATTAGTCCTCAGACTGATAACCTTTTGACTATTGACCGATGTGAATGGTTCGAGTCCCAGTGGTGAAATTTTTTAAAAAGTATATTCAATTGTGTTTTTTTTTTCTTGTTTTTCTCATCGCAAAAGCGTGTCTTAATAGAAATAATATTCAGAAATGAGTTGTTTCAAATTGTTACATCATGATCTTTGTGATTCGCTCGGATATGCCTATACTCAGCATACACAAGTTTTCCAGAAAACATTTATATATGCCTATACTCAGCAAACACAAGTTTTAGACAAAACATTTACATGTTGGGTTATATCATAAAGGGTACAAAATGTTTGAAGTTTTAATAACATTGAAAATATTTTGGAAACATGCTGCAAAACATTGTGATATTGTAAATAAATGTATTTGTAGTGTTTTTGAGTTACGAGACAAAAACGAAATTTGACTACAGTAGAGGGCATAATTACGAAACTTGTGTAATTTAGCATAGGAGGTGTTTTCAGTGACCACTCCCTGAATAACCCAACAATTTTATCAAAAATTTTATTATGATTCAAAAGGATATTATCTACTCTCAAATCTGGTGCAATATGAAACTCATACAACATTCTGTTTTTTGAGTTATGGACAAAAACGACATTTTAGAGCATTTTAGAGCCATGATTAAGAAACGTGAGTAATTTAGCATAGGGGTGTTTCCAATGACCACTCCTAAATAAACCAAATTCTTTATTAACAATTTTATTATGATTACAAAGCATATGATCCACTCTCAAATCGTGTGCAATTTGAAGCTCATACGACATTCCGTTTTTGAGTTATGAGACAAAAACGAAATTTAGATGAAATATTTTGCATTCGGTAGAGACAATCAAGGAAAAAAGTCTTGGAACGCTTGCGTGTAAATAACGGAAAACTGTCACCCCCTCTCCCCCGTGCAATGTTGAGAACTGCCAATGTCTTCAGCGGTTCCCCAATGTGTTCCAACATTGCTTGATGGGGAGAGGGAAGGGTAAATCATTGTTGTAGATGTCATGTTTCTTCCCAAACACAATATAGGTCATTTCCATGAACATAAGAAATTCTGCACGGAATTTCGACAGAGTGTGCCAAGCGTTCCAAGGACTTTTTTCCTTGATTGTCTCTACCGAATGCAAAATATTTCATCTAAATTTCGTTTTTGACTCATAACTCAAAAACGGAATGTCGTATGAGCTTCAAATTTCACACGATTTGAGAGTGGGTTATATACTTTGCAATCATAATAAAATTGTTGATAACGAATTTGGTTTACTTAGGGAGTGGTCACCGAAAACACCCCATATGCTAAATTACACACGTTTCATAATTATGGCTCTAAACTGCTCTAAAATGTCGTTTTTGTCCATAACTCAAAAACAGAATGTTGTATGAGCTTCATATTGTACACGATTTGAGAGGGGATTATATGCTTTGCAATCATAATAAAATTGTTGATAAAGAATTTGGTTTATTTAGGAGTGGTCACTGAAAACACCCCATATGCTAAATTACACACTTTTCATAATTATGGCTCTAAACTGCTCTAAAATGTCGATTTTGTCCATAACTCAAAAACAGAATGTTGTATGAGCTTCATATTGCACACGATTAGAGAGTAGATAATATCCTTTTGAATCATAATAAAATTGTTGATAAAAATGTTGAGTTATTTAGGGATTGGTCACTGACAACACCTCCTATGCTAAATGACACAAGTTTTGTAATTATGGCCCTCTTCTGTATGATACTGAGTCAATTTTTGTTTTTGTCTCATAACTCAAAAACACTACAAATGCATTTTTCGTACAATATCACAATGTTTTGCAGCATGTTTCCAAAATGTTTTTTTTAATGTTATTAAAACGTTATGTACCCTTTATGATATAACCTAACGTGTAAAATTTATGTTTTCTCTAAAACTTGTGTTTACTGAGTATAGGCACATCCGAGCGAATCAGAAAGATTATGATGTAACAATTTGAAACAACTCTTTTCTGAATAGTATTTATAACAAAATACGCTTTTGCGATGAGAAAAAAATAAAAGAAAAAAACAACAACAATTTAATACACTTAAAGAAAAAATATAGACCACCATTGGGACTCGAACCATGCACATCAGTCAATAGCCAAAAGGTTAACAGTCGGAGGACTAATCCGCTACGCCACGCTGCCATTGCACAAACGAAGTAACAAGTTTTGTTCTTTTATAGTAGTCAGGTATCAGGGAAAGTGTAAACTTGTATTTTAGAAATGAAAAAATGTATCAGTTTACCAATAATGGTAAAATGGTAACAAAATCGACATGTTTATTTTTGCATTGAGGCCAATTGGCATCTCATGACGCGTCACGGTCGTTTACATTTGCTATACCAATTGAGAATGTTTTAATGCAAAAGGAATGAAAAATTGATTTCATATATGGAATTGGTTAACACTTTACCCGATACCTGACTACTATAAAAGAACACAACTTGTTACTTTATTTGATTGCGAAATGGCAGCGTGGCGTAGCGGATTAGTCCTCAGACTGATAACCTTTTGACTATTGACCGATGTGGTTCGAGTCCCAATGGTGGTCTTTTAAAAGTATATTCAATTGTTGTTTTCTTTTTTCTTTTCTTGTTTTTTTTTTCTCATCGCAAAAGCGTATTTTAATATAAATAATATTCAGAAATGAGTTGTTTATGCGTATTTATTTCAATTCAAATTGGTAAACTTAACTGTTAACAAATTTTATATCATTCCTGTTGCAATAAAACATTTTCAATTGGTATAGCAAATGTAAACGAACGTGACGCTTCGTGAGATGCGGCCTAAAAACATAAAATATCGATTTTGGACCATTTTGTCATTATGGTAAACTGATACATTTTGAGGTTTCTACTATAGGGTGCTTGCATGGAAGATCACAAAGTTCAAACCATCCTAAAGACACGCTCCAGAGGACATGCAAATGCACGGAGTACAATACCAATCACCTGTTTAACTGGTTTTGATCAAAGTAATTCTTTGTACTCCATGCATTAGCATATCTTATGGAGCGTGTCTGGAGGATAATTTGAACTCATGACCTTTCGTGCAAGCACTCTATACATGTTTACACTTTCCCCGATACCTGATTACTACAAAAGAACAAAACTTGTTACTTCGATTGCGAAATGGCAGCGTGGCGTAGCGGATTAGTCCTCAGACTGATAACCTTTTGACTATTGACCGATGTGAATGGTTCGAGTCCCAGTGGTGGTCTTTTTTAAAAAGTATATTCAATTGTGTTTTTTTTTTCTTGTTTTTCTCATCGCAAAAGCGTGTCTTAATAGAAATAATATTCAGAAATGAGTTGTTTCAAATTGTTACATCATGATCTTTGTGATTCGCTCGGATATGCCTATACTCAGCATACACAAGTTTTCCAGAAAACATTTATATATGCCTATACTCAGCAAACACAAGTTTTAGACAAAACATTTACATGTTGGGTTATATCATAAAGGGTACAAAATGTTTGAAGTTTTAATAACATTGAAAATATTTTGGAAACATGCTGCAAAACATTGTGATATTGTAAATAAATGTATTTGTAGTGTTTTTGAGTTACGAGACAAAAACGAAATTTGACTACAGTAGAGGGCATAATTACGAAACTTGTGTAATTTAGCATAGGAGGTGTTTTCAGTGACCACTCCCTGAATAACCCAACAATTTTATCAAAAATTTTATTATGATTCAAAAGGATATTATCTACTCAAATCTGGTGCAATATGAAACTCATACAACATTCTGTTTTTGAGTTATGGACAAAAACGACATTTTAGAGCATTTTAGAGCCATGATTAGAAACGTGAGTAATTTAGCATAGAGGTGTTTCCAATGACCACTCCCTAAATAAACCAAATTCTTTATTAACAATTTTATTATGATTACAAAGCATATGATCCACTCTCAAATCATTTGCAATTTGAAGCTCATACGACATTCCGTTTTTGAGTTATGAGACAAAAACCGAATTTAAAATATTTTCATTCTAAATTTCGTTTTTGACTCATAACTCAAAAAACGGAATGTCGTATGAGCTTCAAATTTCACACGATTTGAGAGTGGGTTATATACTTTGCAATCATAATAAAATTGTTGATAACGAATTTGGTTTACTTAGGAGTGGTCACCGAAAACACCCCATATGCTAAATTACACACGTTTCATAATTATGGCTCTAAACTGCTCTAAAATGTCGTTTTTGTCCATAACTCAAAAACAGAATGTTGTATGAGCTTCATATTGTACACGATTTGAGAGTGGATTATATGCTTTGCAATCATAATAAAATTGTTGATAAAGAATTTGGTTTATTTAGGAGTGGTCACTGAAAAACACCCCATATGCTAAATTACACACTTTTCATAATTATGGCTCTAAACTGCTCTAAAATGTCGATTTTGTCCATAACTCAAAAACAGAATGTTGTATGAGCTTCATATTGCACACGATTAGAGAGTAGATAATATCCTTTTGAATCATAATAAAATTGTTGATAAAAATGTTGAGTTATTTAGGGATTGGTCACTGACAACACCTCCTATGCTAAATGACACAAGTTTTGTAATTATGGCCCTCTTCTGTATGATACTGAGTCAATTTTTGTTTTTGTCTCATAACTCAAAAACACTACAAATGCATTTTTCGTACAATATCACAATGTTTTGCAGCATGTTTCCAAAATGTTTTTTTTTAATGTTATTAAAACGTTATGTACCCTTTATGATATAACCTAACGTGTAAAATTTATGTTTTCTCTAAAACTTGTGTTTACTGAGTATAGGCACATCCGAGCGAATCAGAAAGATTATGATGTAACAATTTGAAACAACTCTTTTCTGAATAGTATTTATAACAAAATACGCTTTTGCGATGAGAAAAAATAAAAGAAAAAACAACAACAATTTAATACACTTAAAGAAAAATATAGACCACCATTGGGACTCGAACCATGCACATCAGTCAATAGCCAAAAGGTTAACAGTCGGAGGACTAATTTTACGCTGCCATTTTGCACAATTGAAGTAAAATATATTGTATTTCTTTTATAATAGTCAGGTATGGAAAGTGTTAAAAATTTCATATATGAAATCAAATGTTTCAGTTTACCATTTGATTAAAACATTCTCAAAATTGGTATAGCAAATGTAAACGAACGAACGCTTCATGAGATGCGGCCTCAAAAACATAAAATGTCGATTTTGGACCATTTTGTCATTATGGTAAACTGATACACTTTGCCATTTCTACTATACAAGTTTACACTTTCCACGATACCTGACTAATTATAAAAGAACACAACTTGTTACTTTGATTGCGAAATGGCAGCGTGGCGTAGCGAATTAGTCCTCAGACTGATAACCTTTTGACTATTGACTGATATGCATGGTTCGAGTCCCAATGGTGGTCTTTTTAAAAGTATATTCAATTGTTGTTTTTTTTTTCTTTTCTTGTTTTTTTTTCTCATCGCAAAAGCGTATTTTAATATAAATAATATTCAGAAATGAGTTGTTTATGCGTATTTATTTCAATTCAAATTGGTAAACTTAACTGTTAACAAATTTTATATCATTCCTGTTGCAATAAAACATTTTCAATTGGTATAGCAAATGTAAACGAACGTGACGCTTCGTGAGATGCGGCCGAAAAACATAAAATATCGATTTTGGACCATTTTGTCATTATGGTAAACTGATACATTTTGAGGTTTCTACTATAGGGTGCTTGCATGGAAGATCACAAAGTTCAAACCATCCTAAAGACACGCTCCAGAGGACATGCAAATGCACGGAGTACAATACCAATCACCTGTTTAACTGGTTTTGATCAAAGTAATTCTTTGTACTCCATGCATTAGCATATCTTATGGAGCGTGTCTGAAGGATGATTTGAACTCATGACCTTTCGTGCAAGCACTCTATACATGTTTACACTTTCCCCGATACCTGATTACTACAAAAGAACAAAACTTGTTACTTCGATTGCGAAATGGCAGCGTGGCGTAGCGGATTAGTCCTCAGACTGATAACCTTTTGACTATTGACCGATGTGAATGGTTCGAGTCCCAGTGGTGGTCTTTTTTAAAAAGTATATTCAATTGTGTTTTTTTTTTCTTTTTTTTTTCATCGCAAAAGCGTGTCTTAATAGAAATAATATTCAGAAATGAGTTGTTTCAAATTGTTACATCATGATCTTTGTGATTCGCTCGGATATGCCTATACTCAGCATACACAAGTTTTCCAGAAAACATTTATATATGCCTATACTCAGCAAACACAAGTTTTAGACAAAACATTTACATGTTGGGTTATATCATAAAGGGTACAAAATGTTTGAAGTTTTAATAACATTGAAAATATTTTGGAAACATGCTGCAAAACATTGTGATATTGTAAATAAATGTATTTGTAGTGTTTTTGAGTTACGAGACAAAAACGAAATTTGACTACAGTAGAGGGCATAATTACGAAACTTGTGTAATTTAGCATAGGAGGTGTTTTCAGTGACCACTCCCTGAATAACCCAACAATTTTATCAAAAATTTTATTATGATTCAAAAGGATATTATCTACTCTCAAATCTGGTGCAATATGAAACTCATACAACATTCTGTTTTTGAGTTAAAAACAAAAACGACATTTTAGAGCATTTTAGAGCCATAATTGAGAAACGTGAGTAATTTAGCATGGGGGATGTTTCCAATGACCACTCCCTAAATAAACCAAATTCTTTATTAACAATTTTATTATGATTACAAAGCATATGATCCACTCTCAAATCGTGTGCAATTTGAAGCTCATACGACATTCCGTTTTTGAGTTATGAGACAAAAACGAAATTTAGATGAAATATTTTGCATTCGGTAGAGACAATCAAGGAAAAAAGTCTTGGAACGCTTGCGTGTAAATAACGGAAAACTGTCACCCCTCTCCCCGTGCAATGTTGAGAACTGCCAATGTCTTCAGCGGTTCCCCAATGTGTTCCAACATTGCTTGATGGGGAGAGGGAAGGTAAATCATTGTTGTAGATGTCATGTTTCTTCCCAAACACAATATAGGTCATTTCCATGAACATAAGAAATTCTGCACGGAATTTCAACAGAGTGTGCCAAGCGTTCCAAGGACTTTTTTCCTTGATTGTCTCTACCGAATGCAAAATATTTCATCTAAATTTCGTTTTGACTCATAACTCAAAAAACGGAATGTCGTATGAGCTTCAAATTTCACACGATTTGAGAGTGGGTTATATACTTTGCAATCATAATAAAATTGTTGATAACGAATTTGGTTTACTTAGGGAGTGGTCACCGAAAACACCCCATATGCTAAATTACACACGTTTCATAATTATGGCTCTAAACTGCTCTAAAATGTCGTTTTTGTCCATAACTCAAAAACAGAATGTTGTATGAGCTTCATATTGTACACGATTTGAGAGGGGATTATATGCTTTGCAATCATAATAAAATTGTTGATAAAGAATTTGGTTTATTTAGGGAGTGGTCACTGAAAACACCCCATATGCTAAATTACACACTTTTCATAATTATGGCTCTAAACTGCTCTAAAATGTCGATTTTGTCCATAACTCAAAAACAGAATGTTGTATGAGCTTCATATTGCACACGATTAGAGAGTAGATAATATCCTTTTGAATCATAATAAAATTGTTGATAAAAATGTTGAGTTATTTAGGGATTGGTCACTGACAACACCTCCTATGCTAAATGACACAAGTTTTGTAATTATGGCCCTCTTCTGTATGATACTGAGTCAATTTTGTTTTTGTCTCATAACTCAAAAACACTACAAATGCATTTTCGTACAATATCACAATGTTTTGCAGCATGTTTCCAAAATGTTTTTTTTAATGTTATTAAAACGTTATGTACCCTTTATGATATAACCTAACGTGTAAAATTTATGTTTTCTCTAAAACTTGTGTTTACTGAGTATAGGCACATCCGAGCGAATCAGAAAGATTATGATGTAACAATTTGAAACAACTCTTTTCTGAATAGTATTTATAACAAAATACGCTTTTGCGATGAGAAAAAATAAAGAAAAAAACAACAACAATTTAATACACTTAAAGAAAAATATAGACCACCATTGGGACTCGAACCATGCACATCAGTCAATAGCCAAAAGTTTTAATGCAAAGGACTAATCCACTACACACTGCCATTCTTATATGAAGTAACAAGTTTTTTACCATTTTGAATTGAAATAAATATATATGCGTATTTCTTTCAATTCAAAATGGTAAAGTGTTAACAAATTTCATATATGAAATCAATGTTTCATTCCTTTTGCATTAAAACATTCTCAATTGGTATAGCAAATGTAAACGAACGTGAAGCTGCATGAGATGCGGCCTCAAAAACATAAAATGTCGATTTTGGACCATTTTGTCATTATGGTAAACTGATACACTTTGCCATTTCTACTATACAAGTTTACACTTTCCACGATACCTGACTACTATAAAAGAACACAACTTGTTACTTCGATTGCGAAATGGCAGCGTGGCGTAGCGGATTAGTCCTCAGACTGATAACCTTTTGACTATTGACCGATGTGGTTCGAGTCCCAATGGTGGTCTTTTTAAAAGTATATTCAATTGTTGTTTTCTTTTTTCTTTTCTTGTTTTTTTTTTCTCATCGCAAAAGCGTATTTTAATATAAATAATATTCAGAAATGAGTTGTTTATGCGTATTTATTTCAATTCAAATTGGTAAACTTAACTGTTAACAAATTTTATATCATTCCTGTTGCAATAAAACATTTTCAATTGGTATAGCAAATGTAAACGAACGTGACGCTTCGTGAGATGCGGCCTAATAACATAAAATATCGATTTTGGACCATTTTGTCATTATGGTAAACTGATACATTTTGAGGTTTCTACTCTAGGGTGCTTGCATGGAAGATTACAAAGTTCAAACCATTCTAAAGACACGCTCCAGAGGACATGCAAATGCACGGAGTACAATACCAATCACCTGTTTAACTGGTTTTGATCAAAGTAATTTTTGTACTCCATGCATTAGCATATCTTATGGAGCGTGTCTGGAGGATGATTTGAACTCATGACCTTTCGTGCAAGCACTCTATACATGTTTACACTTTCCCCGATACCTGATTACTACAAAAGAACAAAACTTGTTACTTCGATTGCGAAATGGCAGCGTGGCGTAGCGGATTAGTCCTCAGACTGATAACCTTTTGACTATTGACCGATGTGAATGGTTCGAGTCCCAGTGGTGGTCTTTTTTAAAAAGTATATTCAATTGTGTTTTTTTTCTTGTTTTTCTCATCGCAAAAGCGTGTCTTAATAGAAATAATATTCAGAAATGAGTTGTTTCAAATTGTTACATCATGATCTTTGTGATTCGCTCGGATATGCCTATACTCAGCATACACAAGTTTTCCAGAAAACATTTATATATGCCTATACTCAGCAAACACAAGTTTTAGACAAAACATTTACATGTTGGGTTATATCATAAAGGGTACAAAATGTTTGAAGTTTTAATAACATTGAAAATATTTTGGAAACATGCTGCAAAACATTGTGATATTGTAAATAAATGTATTTGTAGTGTTTTTGAGTTACGAGACAAAAACGAAATTTGACTACAGTAGAGGGCATAATTACGAAACTTGTGTAATTTAGCATAGGAGGTGTTTTCAGTGACCACTCCCTGAATAACCCAACAATTTTATCAAAATGTTATTATGATTCAAAAGGATATTATCTACTCTCAAATCTGGTGCAATATGAAACATTCTGTTTTTTTGATCAAAACTGATTTTAGAGCATTTTAGACCATGATTAAGAAACGTGAAATTTATAGAGCATTTTCCAATACAAAGATTCCTAAATAAACCAAATTCTTTATGAACAATTTTGCATTATGGTAGAGACATGATCCTCTACCGAATGCAAAATATTTCATCTAAATTTCGTTTTTGACTCATAACTCAAAAACGGAATGTCGTATGCGCTTCAAATTTCACACGCTTTGAGAGTGGGTTATATACTTTGCAATCATAATAAAATTGTTGATAACGAATTTGGTTTACTTAGGAGTGGTCACCGAAAACACCCATATGCTAAATTACACACGTTTCATAATTATGGCTCTAAACTGCTCTAAAATGTCGTTTTTGTCCATAACTCAAAAACAGAATGTTGTATGAGCTTCATATTGTACACGATTTGAGAGGGGATTATATGCTTTGCAATCATAATAAAATTGTTGATAAAGAATTTGGTTTATTTAGGGAGTGGTCACTGAAAACACCCCATATGCTAAATTACACACTTTTCATAATTATGGCTCTAAACTGCTCTAAAATGTCGATTTTGTCCATAACTCAAAAACAGAATGTTGTATGAGCTTCATATTGCACACGATTAGAGAGTAGATAATATCCTTTTGAATCATAATAAAATTGTTGATAAAAATGTTGAGTTATTTAGGGATTGGTCACTGACAACACCTCCTATGCTAAATGACACAAGTTTTGTAATTATGGCCCTCTTCTGTATGATACTGAGTCAATTTTTGTTTTTGTCTCATAACTCAAAAACACTACAAATGCATTTTTCGTACAATATCACAATGTTTTGCAGCATGTTTCCAAAATGTTTTTTTTTAATGTTATTAAAACGTTATGTACCCTTTATGATATAACCTAACGTGTAAAATTTATGTTTTCTCTAAAACTTGTGTTTACTGAGTATAGGCACATCCGAGCGAATCAGAAAGATTATGATGTAACAATTTGAAACAACTCTTTTCTGAATAGTATTTATAACAAAATACGCTTTTGCGATGAGAAAAAATAAAAGAAAAAAACAACAACAATTTAATACACTTAAAGAAAAATATAACCACCATTGGGACTCGAACTGCATGCGAAGTAACAGTTTTGTTCAATAGCCAAAAGGTTAACAGTGAGGACTAATCCTTGCCACGCTGCCATTGCACAAACGATTTTACCATTTTGAATTGAAATAAAATATATATGCGTATTTTCTTTCAATTAAAATGGTAAAGTGTTAACAAATTTCATATATGAAATCAATGTTTCATTTCTTTTGCATTAAAACATTCTCAATTGGTATAGCAAATGTAAACGAACGTGACGCGTCATGAGATGCGGCCTCAAAAACATAAAATGTCGATTTTGGACTATTTTGTCATTATGGTAAACTGATACACTTTGCCATTTCTACTATACAAGTTTACACTTTCCACGATACCTGACTACTATAAAAGAACACAACTTGTTACTTCGATTGCGAAATGGCAGCGTGGCGTAGCGGATTAGTCCTCAGACTGATAACCTTTTGACTATTGACCGATGTGGTTCGAGTCCCAATGGTGGTCTTTAAAAAAAAATATATTCAATTGTTGTTTTCTTTTTTTTTTCTTTTTTTTTTTTCTCATCGCAAAAGCGTATTTTAATATAAATAATATTCAGAAATGAGTTGTTTATGCGTATTTATTTCAATTCAAATTGGTAAACTTAACTGTTAACAAATTTTATATCATTCCTGTTGCAATAAAACATTTTCAATTGGTATAGCAAATGTAAACGAACGTGACGCTTCGTGAGATGCGGCCTAAAAACATAAAATATCGATTTTGGACCATTTTGTCATTATGGTAAACTGATACATTTTGAGGTTTCTACTATAGGGTGCTTGCATGGAAGATCACAAAGTTCAAACCATCCTAAAGACACGCTCCAGAGGACATGCAAATGCACGGAGTACAATACCAATCACCTGTTTAACTGGTTTTGATCAAAGTAATTCTTTGTACTCCATGCATTAGCATATCTTATGGAGCGTGTCTGGAGGATGATTTGAACTCATGACCTTTCGTGCAAGCACTCTATACATGTTTACACTTTCCCCGATACCTGATTACTACAAAAGAACAAAACTTGTTACTTCGATTGCGAAATGGCAGCGTGGCGTAGCGGATTAGTCCTCAGACTGATAACCTTTTGACTATTGACCGATGTGAATGGTTCGAGTCCCAGTGGTGGTCTTTTTTAAAAAGTATATTCAATTGTGTTTTTTTTTTCTTGTTTTTCTCATCGCAAAAGCGTGTCTTAATAGAAATAATATTCAGAAATGAGTTGTTTCAAATTGTTACATCATGATCTTTGTGATTCGCTCGGATATGCCTATACTCAGCATACACAAGTTTTCCAGAAAACATTTATATATGCCTATACTCAGCAAACACAAGTTTTAGACAAAACATTTACATGTTGGGTTATATCATAAAGGGTACAAAATGTTTGAAGTTTTAATAACATTGAAAATATTTTGGAAACATGCTGCAAAACATTGTGATATTGTAAATAAATGTATTTGTAGTGTTTTTGAGTTACGAGACAAAACGAAATTTGACTACAGTAGAGGGCATAATTATGAAACTTGTGTAATTTAGCATAGGAGGTGTTTTCAGTGACCACTCCCTGAATAACCCAACAATTTTATCAAAATTTTATTATGATTCAAAAGGATATTATCTACTCTCAAATCTGGTGCAATATGAAACTCATACAACATTCTGTTTTTGAGTTATGGACAAAAACGACATTTTAGAGCATTTTAGAGCCATGATTAAGAAACGTGAGTAATTTAGCATAGGGGGTGTTTCCAATGACCACTCCCTAAATAAACAAATTCTTTATTAACAATTTTATTATGATTACAAAGCATATGATCCACTCTCAAATCGTGTGTGCAATTTGAGCTCATACGACATTCCGTTTTTGAGTTATGAGACAAAAACGAAATTTAGATGAAATATTTTGCATTCGGTAGAGACAATCAAGGAAAAAAGTCTTGGAACGCTTGCGTGTAAATAACGGAAAACTGTCACCCCCTCTCCCCGTGCAATGTTGAGAACTGCCAATGTCTTCAGCGGTTCCCCAATGTGTTCCAACATTGCTTGATGGGGAGAGGGAAGGTAAATCATTGTTGTAGATGTCATGTTTCTTCCCAAACACAATATAGGTCATTTCCATGAACATAAGAAATTCTGCACGGAATTTCGACAGAGTGTGCCAAGCGTTCCAAGGACTTTTTCCTTGATTGTCTCTACCGAATGCAAAATATTTCATCTAAATTTCGTTTTTTGACTCATAACTCAAAAAACGGAATGTCGTATGAGCTTCAAATTTCACACGATTTGAGAGTGGGTTATATACTTTGCAATCATAATAAAATTGTTGATAACGAATTTGGTTTACTTAGGGAGTGGTCACCGAAAACACCCCATATGCTAAATTACACACGTTTCATAATTATGGCTCTAAACTGCTCTAAAATGTCGTTTTTGTCCATAAAAAAAAAACAGAATGTTGTATGAGCTTCATATTGTACACGATTTGAGAGGGGATTATATGCTTTGCAATCATAATAAAATTGTTGATAAAGAATTTGGTTTATTTAGGAGTGGTCACTGAAAACACCCCATATGCTAAATTACACACTTTTCATAATTATGGCTCTAAACTGCTCTAAAATGTCGATTTTGTCCATAACTCAAAAACAGAATGTTGTATGAGCTTCATATTGCACACGATTAGAGAGTAGATAATATCCTTTTGAATCATAATAAAATTGTTGATAAAAATGTTGAGTTATTTAGGGATTGGTCACTGACAACACCTCCTATGCTAAATGACACAAGTTTTGTAATTATGGCCCTCTTCTGTATGATACTGAGTCAATTTTTGTTTTTGTCTCATAACTCAAAAACACTACAAATGCATTTTTCGTACAATATCACAATGTTTTGCAGCATGTTTCCAAAATGTTTTTTTAATGTTATTAAAACGTTATGTACCCTTTATGATATAACCTAACGTGTAAAATTTATGTTTTCTCTAAAACTTGTGTTTACTGAGTATAGGCACATCCGAGCGAATCAGAAAGATTATGATGTAACAATTTGAAACAACTCTTTTCTGAATAGTATTTATAACAAAATACGCTTTTGCGATGAGAAAAAATAAAAGAAAAAAACAACAACAATTTAATACACTTAAAGAAAAATATAGATACATTGGGACTCGAACCATGCACATCAGTCAATAGCCAAGAGGTTAACAGTCGGAGGACTAATCCGCTACGCCACGCTGCCATTGCACAAACGAAGTAACAATGTTATCAGGTATCAGGAAAATAAGCTTGTATAGTTTATTAGATAATAAGTTGTCATATCAGTTTTTGTTCTTTTATGAGTATGTTTATGTTTTAATGCAAAAGGAATGACACCTGATCTCTTATATGAAATTTGTTATATTTTACCATTTTGAATTGAAATAAATATATATGCGTATTTCTTTCAATTCAAAATGGTAAAGTGTTAACAAATTTCATATAAGAGATTAAGATGTCATTTCTTTTGCATTAAAACATTCTCAATTGGTATAGCAAATGTAAACGAACGTGAAGCTTCATGAGATGCGGCCTCAAAACATAAAATGTCGATTTTGACCATTTTGTCATTATGGTAAACTGATACACTTTGCCATTTCTACTATACAAGTTTACACTTTCCACGATACCTGACTACTATAAAAGAACACAACTTGTTACTTCGATTGCGAAATGGCAGCGTGGCGTAGCGGATTAGTCCTCAGACTGATAACCTTTTGACTATTGACCGATGTGGTTCGAGTCCCAATGGTGGTCTTTTTAAAAGTATATTCAATTGTTGTTTTCTTTTTTTCTTTTCTTGTTTTTTTTTCTCATCGCAAAAGCGTATTTTAATATAAATAATATTCAGAAATGAGTTGTTTATGCGTATTTATTTCAATTCAAATTGGTAAACTTAACTGTTAACAAATTTTATATCATTCCTGTTGCAATAAAACATTTTCAATTGGTATAGCAAATGTAAACGAACGTGACGCTTCGTGAGATGCGGCCTAAAAACATAAAATATCGATTTTGGACCATTTTGTCATTATGGTAAACTGATACATTTTGAGGTTTCTACTATAGGGTGCTTGCATGGAAGATCACAAAGTTCAAACCATCTAAAGACACGCTCCAGAGGACATGCAAATGCACGGAGTACAATACCAATCACCTGTTTAACTGGTTTTGATCAAAGTAATTCTTTGTACTCCATGCATTAGCATATCTTATGGAGCGTGTCTGGAGGATGATTTGAACTCATGACCTTTCGTGCAAGCACTCTATACATGTTTACACTTTCCCCGATACCTGATTACTACAAAAGAACAAAACTTGTTACTTCGATTGCGAAATGGCAGCGTGGCGTAGCGGATTAGTCCTCAGACTGATAACCTTTTGACTATTGACCGATGTGAATGGTTCGAGTCCCAGTGGTGGTCTTTTTTAAAAAGTATATTCAATTGTGTTTTTTTTCTTGTTTTTCTCATCGCAAAAGCGTGTCTTAATAGAAATAATATTCAGAAATGAGTTGTTTCAAATTGTTACATCATGATCTTTGTGATTCGCTCGGATATGCCTATACTCAGCATACACAAGTTTTCCAGAAAACATTTATATATGCCTATACTCAGCAAACACAAGTTTTAGACAAAACATTTACATGTTGGGTTATATCATAAAGGGTACAAAATGTTTGAAGTTTTAATAACATTGAAAATATTTTGGAAACATGCTGCAAAACATTGTGATATTGTAAATAAATGTATTTGTAGTGTTTTTGAGTTACGAGACAAAAACGAAATTTGACTACAGTAGAGGGCATAATTATGAAACTTGTGTAATTTAGCATAGGAGAGTGTTTTCAGTGACCACTCCCTGAATAACCCAACAATTTTATCAAAAATTTTATTATGATTCAAAAGGATATTATCTACTCTCAAATCTGGTGCAATATGAAACTCATACAACATTCTGTTTTTGAGTTATGGACAAAAACGACATTTTAGAGCATTTTAGAGCCATGATTAAGAAACGTGAGTAATTGAGCATAGGGGTGTTTGCATTCGGTAGAGACATGTCTCTACCGAATGCAAAATATTTCATCTAAATTTCGTTTTTGACTCATAACTCAAAAACGGAATGTCGTATGAGCTTCAAATTTCACACGATTTGAGAGTGGGTTATATACTTTGCAATCATAATAAAATTGTTGATAACGAATTTGGTTTACTTAATAGGGAGTGGTCACCGAAAACACCCCATATGCTAAATTACACACGTTTCATAATTATGGCTCTAAACTGCTCTAAAATGTCGTTTTTGTCCATAACTCAAAAAACAGAATGTTGTATGAGCTTCATATTGTACACGATTTGAGAGGGGATTATATGCTTTGCAATCATAATAAAATTGTTGATAAAGAATTTGGTTTATTTAGGAGTGGTCACTGAAAACACCCCATATGCTAAATTACACACTTTTCATAATTATGGCTCTAAACTGCTCTAAAATGTCGATTTTGTCCATAACTCAAAAACAGAATGTTGTATGAGCTTCATATTGCACACGATTAGAGAGTAGATAATATCCTTTTGAATCATAATAAAATTGTTGATAAAAATGTTGAGTTATTTAGGATTGGTCACTGACAACACCTCCTATGCTAAATGACACAAGTTTTGTAATTATGGCCCTCTTCTGTATGATACTGAGTCAATTTTGTTTTTGTCTCATAACTCAAAAACACTACAAATGCATTTTTCGTACAATATCACAATGTTTTGCAGCATGTTTCCAAAATGTTTTTTTTAATGTTATTAAAACGTTATGTACCCTTTATGATATAACCTAACGTGTAAAATTTATGTTTTCTCTAAAACTTGTGTTTACTGAGTATAGGCACATCCGAGCGAATCAGAAAGATTATGATGTAATATTTGAAACAACTCTTTTCTGAATAGTATTTATAACAAAATACGCTTTTGCGATGAGAAAAAAAATAAAAAGAAAAAAACAACAACAATTTAATACACTTAAAAAAATATAGACCACCATTGGGACTCGAACCATGCACATCAGTCAATAGCCAAAAAAGGTTAACAGTCGGAGGACTAATCCGCTACGCATAAGTTGCCATTTTAATGCAAAGGAATGTTCTTTTATAAATTTTGTTCTTTTACCATTTTGAATTGAAATAAATATATATGCGTATTTCTTTCAATTCAAAATGGTAAAGTGTTAACAAATTTCATATATGAAATCAATGTTTCATTTCTTTTGCATTAAAACATTCTCAATTGGTATAGCAAATGTAAACGAACGTGAAGCTTCATGAGATGCGGCCTCAAAAACATAAAATGTCGATTTTGGACCATTTTGTCATTATGGTAAACTGATACACTTTGCCATTTCTACTATACAAGTTTACACTTTCCACGATACCTGACTACTATAAAAGAACACAACTTGTTACTTCGATTGCGAAATGGCAGCGTGGCGTAGCGGATTAGTCCTCAGACTGATAACCTTTTGACTATTGACCGATGTGGTTCGAGTCCCAATGGTGGTCTTTTTTAAAAGTATATTCAATTGTTGTTTTCTTTTTCTTTTCTTGTTTTTTTTCTCATCGCAAAAGCGTATTTTAATATAAATAATATTCAGAAATGAGTTGTTTATGCGTATTTATTTCAATTCAAATTGGTAAACTTAACTGTTAACAAATTTTATATCATTCCTGTTGCAATAAAACATTTTCAATTGGTATAGCAAATGTAAACGAACGTGACGCTTCGTGAGATGCGGCCTAAAAACATAAAATATCGATTTTGGACCATTTTGTCATTATGGTAAACTGATACATTTTGAGGTTTCTACTATAGGGTGCTTGCATGGAAGATCACAAAGTTCAAACCATCCTAAAGACACGCTCCAGAGGACATGCAAATGCACGGAGTACAATACCAATCACCTGTTTAACTGGTTTTGATCAAAGTAATTCTTTGTACTCCATGCATTAGCATATCTTATGGAGCGTGTCTGGAGGATGATTTGAACTCATGACCTTTCGTGCAAGCACTCTATACATTTACACTTTCCCGATACCTGATTACTACAAAAGAACAAAACTTGTTACTTCGATTGCGAAATGGCAGCGTGGCGTAGCGGATTAGTCCTCAGACTGATAACCTTTTGACTATTGACCGATGTGAATGGTTCGAGTCCCAGTGGTGGTCTTTTTTTAAAAAGTATATTCAATTGTGTTTTTTCTTTCTTGTTTTTCTCATCGCAAAAGCGTGTCTTAATAGAAATAATATTCAGAAATGAGTTGTTTCAAATTGTTACATCATGATCTTTGTGATTCGCTCGGATATGCCTATACTCAGCATACACAAGTTTTCCAGAAAACATTTATATATGCCTATACTCAGCAAACACAAGTTTTAGACAAAACATTTACATGTTGGGTTATATCATAAAGGGTACAAAATGTTTGAAGTTTTAATAACATTGAAAATATTTTGGAAACATGCTGCAAAAACATTGTGATATTGTAAATAAATGTATTTGTAGTGTTTTTGAGTTACGAGACAAAAACGAAATTTGACTACAGTAGAGGGCATAATTAAGAAACTTGTGTAATTTAGCATAGGAGGTGTTTTCAGTGACCACTCCTGAATAACCCAACAATTTTATCAAAAATTTTATTATGATTCAAAAGGATATTATCTACTCTCAAATCTGGTGCAATATGAAACTCATACAACATTCTGTTTTTGAGTTATGGACAAAAACGACATTTTAGAGCATTTTAGAGCCATGATTAAGAAACGTGAGTAATTTAGCATAGGGGTGTTTCCAATGACCACTCCTAAATAAACCAAATTCTTTATTAACAATTTTATTATGATTACAAAGCATATGATCCACTCTCAAATCGTGTGCAATTTGAAGCTCATACGACATTCCGTTTTTGAGTTATGAGACAAAAACGAAATTTAGATGAAATATTTTGCATTCGGTAGAGACAATCAAGGAAAAAAGTCTTGGAACGCTTGCGTGTAAATAACGGAAAACTGTCACCCCCTCTCCCCGTGCAATGTTGAGAACTGCCAATGTATTCAGCGGTTCCCCAATGTGTTCCAACATTGCTTGATGGGGAGAGGGAAGGGTAAATCATTGTTGTAGATGTCATGTTTCTTCCCAAACACAATATAGGTCATTTCCATGAACATAAGAAATTCTGCACGGAATTTCGACAGAGTGTGCCAAGCGTTCCAAGGACTTTTTTCCTTGATTGTCTCTACCGAATGCAAAATATTTCATCTAAATTTCGTTTTTGACTCATAACTCAAAAACGGAATGTCGTATGAGCTTCAAATTTCACACGATTTGAGAGTGGGTTATATACTTTGCAATCATAATAAAATTGTTGATAACGAATTTGGTTTACTTAGGAGTGGTCACCGAAAACACCCCATATGCTAAATTACACACGTTTCATAATTATGGCTCTAAACTGCTCTAAAATGTCGTTTTTGTCCATAACTCAAAAACAGAATGTTGTATGAGCTTCATATTGTACACGATTTGAGAGGGGATTATATGCTTTGCAATCATAATAAAATTGTTGATAAAGAATTTGGTTTATTTAGGGAGTGGTCACTGAAAACACCCCATATGCTAAATTACACACTTTTCATAATTATGGCTCTAAACTGCTCTAAAATGTCGATTTTGTCCATAACTCAAAAACAGAATGTTGTATGAGCTTCATATTGCACACGATTAGAGAGTAGATAATATCCTTTTGAATCATAATAAAATTGTTGATAAAAATGTTGAGTTATTTAGGGATTGGTCACTGACAACACCTCCTATGCTAAATGACACAAGTTTTGTAATTATGGCCCTCTTCTGTATGATACTGAGTCAATTTTTGTTTTTGTCTCATAACTCAAAAACACTACAAATGCATTTTTCGTACAATATCACAATGTTTTGCAGCATGTTTCCAAAATGTTTTTTTAATGTTATTAAAACGTTATGTACCCTTTATGATATAACCTAACGTGTAAAATTTATGTTTTCTCTAAAACTTGTGTTTACTGAGTATAGGCACATCCGAGCGAATCAGAAAGATTATGATGTAACAATTTGAAACAACTCTTTTCTGAATAGTATTTATAACAAAATACGCTTTTGCGATGAGAAAAAATAAAAGAAAAAAACAACAACAATTTAATACACTTAAAGAAAAATATAGACCACCATTGGGACTCGAACCATGCACATCAGTCAATAGCCAAAAGGTTAACAGTCGCTGAGGACTAATCCGCTACGCCATAACGCTGCCATTGACAAACGAAGTAACAAGTTTTTTTATTTTTAGAATTTTAATCAAAAGGTATCTTATTGAAATTGTAAAACATTTAAATATATATATGCGTATTTCTTTCAATTCATAAATGGTAAAGTGTTAACAAATTCCATATATGAAATCAATGTTTCATTTCTTTTGCATTAAAACATTCTTAATTGGTATAGCAAATGTAAACGAACGTGAAGCTTTCATGAGATGCGGCCTCAAAACATAAAATGTCGATTTTGGACCATTTTGTCATTATGGTAAACTGATACACTTTGCCATTTCTACTATACAAGTTTACACTTTCCACGATACCTGACTACTATAAAAGAACACAACTTGTTACTTCGATTGCGAAATGGCAGCGTGGCGTAGCGGATTAGTCCTCAGACTGATAACCTTTTGACTATTGACCGATGTGGTTCGAGTCCCAATGGTGGTCTTTTTTAAAAGTATATTCAATTGTTGTTTTCTTTTTCTTTTCTTGTTTTTTTTTCTCATCGCAAAAGCGTATTTTAATATAAATAATATTCAGAAATGAGTTGTTTATGCGTATTTATTTCAATTCAAATTGGTAAACTTAACTGTTAACAAATTTTATATCATTCCTGTTGCAATAAAACATTTTCAATTGGTATAGCAAATGTAAACGAACGTGACGCTTCGTGAGATGCGGCCTAAAAACATAAAATATCGATTTTGGACCATTTTGTCATTATGGTAAACTGATACATTTTGAGGTTTCTACTATAGGGTGCTTGCATGGAAGATCACAAAGTTCAAACCATCCTAAAGACACGCTCCAGAGGACATGCAAATGCACGGAGTACAATACCAATCACCTGTTTAACTGGTTTTGATCAAAGTAATTCTTTGTACTCCATGCATTAGCATATCTTATGGAGCGTGTCTGGAGGATGATTTGAACTCATGACCTTTCGTGCAAGCACTCTATACATGTTTACACTTTCCCCGATACCTGATTACTACAAAAGAACAAAACTTGTTACTTCGATTGCGAAATGGCAGCGTGGCGTAGCGGATTAGTCCTCAGACTGATAACCTTTTGACTATTGACCGATGTGAATGGTTCGAGTCCCAGTGGTGGTCTTTTTTAAAAAGTATATTCAATTGTGTTTTTTTTTTCTTGTTTTTCTCATCGCAAAAGCGTGTCTTAATAGAAATAATATTCAGAAATGAGTTGTTTCAAATTGTTACATCATGATCTTTGTGATTCGCTCGGATATGCCTATACTCAGCATACACAAGTTTTCCAGAAAACATTATATATGCCTATACTCAGCAAACACAAGTTTTAGACAAAACATTTACATGTTGGGTTATATCATAAAGGGTACAAAATGTTTGAAGTTTTAATAACATTGAAAATATTTTGGAAACATGCTGCAAAACATTGTGATATTGTAAATAAATGTATTTGTAGTGTTTTTGAGTTACGAGACAAAAACGAAATTTGACTACAGTAGAGGGCATAATTACGAAACTTGTGTAATTTAGCATAGGAGGTGTTTTCAGTGACCACTCCCTGAATAACCCAACAATTTTATCAAAATTTTATTATGATTCAAAAGGATATTATCTACTCTCAAATCTGGTGCAATATGAAACTCATACAACATTCTGTTTTTGAGTTATGGACAAAAACGACATTTTAGAGCATTTTAGAGCCATGATTAAGAAACGTGAGTAATTTAGCATAGGGGTGTTTCCAATGACCACTCCCTAAATAAACCAAATTCTTTATTAACAATTTTATTATGATTACAAAGCATATGATCCACTCTCAAATCGTGTGCAATTTGAAGCTCATACGACATTCCGTTTTTGAGTTATGAGACAAAAACGAAATTTAGATGAAATATTTTGCATTCGGTAGAGACAATCAAGGAAAAAAGTCTTGGAACGCTTGCGTGTAAATAACGGAAAACTGTCACCCCTCTCCCCGTGCAATGTTGAGAACTGCCAATGTCTTCAGCGGTTCCCCAATGTGTTCCAACATTGCTTGATGGGGAGAGGGAAGGGTAAATCATTGTTGTAGATGTCATGTTTCTTCCCAAACACAATATAGGTCATTTCCATGAACATAAGAAATTCTGCACGGAATTTCGACAGAGTGTGCCAAGCGTTCCAAGGACTTTTTTCCTTGATTGTAGTACCACCGGTCTGAAATACCAGTGTTTGTTATCATGTATTTTTTTTTCCTTGGACAATGAGTGAAACACTTCCCTATACCAATTGAAAACTCGGTGCACTTAGGCAATTAACTGCAGTTTCTTTATTCAACATCACAGCAGGTTCATATTTGACAAAATCATGCTGTATGAATAAACCATAAATAAAACATTGAAAAAAGTAAAAATTACATATGCCTAATTAACATAAGAATGGCATAAATATATAATTAGATGTAATTAGCTAATTTGCATAATTAATGACTTTTTGTGTATTTTTTGTTACCAAATGAAAGAACTTTTGGTACTTATGTGAAAAAAAAAAACCGCATCCTCATATCATGTACGGTTCTCTGTTGGCATTATTTTTGCATATTAATTAGCTGGACTTAGTCATTTTTAAGCTTTTATTTGTCTGCAGATTGGTCAAAATGGCTAAAATTGTATATTTGGTGGATTTATTACATTTATTCGAGGAGAGATTTTTTAATCTTGTTTTCTTTAACGAAGTCCGGAAAGATATGCAATTAATATGTGATACTTAAATCAATGCTACCATTTCAAGTAAGTGTCCGAATAAGCATTACAAATCCCAAAAATTACCATTTTGCCATTTATAGCAATTTGTGGCAGGTTTGCACCCGATTTCCGGGTATCTTCAAGTTGACGTTACATCACTTTGCATTATCCGATTTTAATTCTGTTTTTTGTTTTTTGAAGCATTCATAACGATGATTCAATCAAAAGCGTCAAATAACATGTTTCTGCTGCGCTTATTTTTGGGGTGATATACCTACTATTAATGGCAGAAAGTCCTGATGTTACGTTCATGTCGTCACAAATACGTTACCTAAATTATACTCCTCTGTGAAAAAACGCTGTGATAAATGAAGCCAAATACCATACCAGACTTTAGTACATTGTGTGATGACTGATTAAGTATGGGTATTAAGTCGGTAAGTTTTTACACTTGCACGATTAAGACAAAGGTGGGAAAGGGCTTCACAGATACGTTACCACAGATACGTTACCCCAATACGTACAAGTAATATTACTCAAAAATGAAGTATTGTTGAAAAATTACCCATGCATTGTTTTGTGTTATGAAACTATTTAAGTTTACGATTTTCGTGGTTCGCATTTTGTCATTCCTGAGACCAAACTTGAACACATTATCAGACTTAATGTACCTTTAATGTAGGCCTATGTTTATATAAAAAGGGCTTCAAGTTCAAAATAAGCCTATTATAGTAGACGTCATTTTATCGCTGTCATGGATACGATATTGGTTGGTTTATTTATAGTAGACTGACCTCCATCCCCACCTCATATCCAAAGTCAAACAGAAATATCTGTATCAATAAACATAGATGGAAAATGAGAGACTAAATCCGGGGGTTATTAATGGAATTGTTTTTGGTGGATATCTATTATCTACCGTGGCCGCCCGTGCTGCAAAACACCACTCAATTAACGTTGCTAAGGTTATTTTTTTTAAAACTTAATATCATGCAGTTAATTCATAAATCAGAGAAATTGAGAACTTTGATGCGTAAACAGACCGTAAACTAGACTATGCCATAGTCTATTTTTGATAAATAAAAGCATGTTAATCATGATGAAAGCATTCAGTTGAACTCGAAATTATACTGATATTTAATACATCAAAATACTAGTATAAAATTGTTATGAAAAAGTTAATATAATTATATTAGTGACAGTAAAAGTAAAGTGGCTTATATTATTGAATGCAACATATCATAATGTCATAATTGTATTGGCACTTCAGTACTGAACAATTCTGATTTTAGAATCTGCCAGTTTATTAATCGCGAAATTCCAGGTTAAAAATAGACTATGGACATTCAATTAAAAACGTGATTTTGAACAGGCAAAGTCCCTAACACTCACACTGTCAATCATACTTGTTTATCAATCAAATTTAACCGCAAGCAAATACAAGACGCGCTCATTGACTTACTGACGCGTTCATGCAATTACACAACACAAAGGCGGCGTAGGCCACATACTTGTGTACCATGTAGTTATTAATGGTAATGACAGGTACCCGGAGGATTTAAACCATAACGAGATCTGGGCGACCAATCACAAGCCAGATCCATTTAAAGATGCATTACATCATCGCCAATTTTAGTAGGCCAGATTTCCGACAATCTCATCCATAGAAGCTCATAGACAGCCGTGTTAAGCATGTAAACCGCAATCCAATGTCAGTAGTCCACTTGGGAAGCTAACAAACAGAGGGAGTAGGGTGACTGAAAAGATTAGATGTGAAAATCTATCAATTGTGCACACATTAATTAAATCAGAGGTTTAAGCTTAAATACAATATCCAGAGTATGCACAATGGGCAAGTGGACTACGGGGTAGTCTAACCGTAAACAGGCATCAGATCGCGCCTGTATACTAGCGCGTTTGTACGCACCAAAATATGTATGTGCACAGTTGACTACGACTGTTGTCGCGAAAAATAGGCATGTTTGACCAATTTTGGTCAATTTACGCGAAAACAAGGTCTGGTCAGGTACCCCCATTTTGCGCGATTTTACAGAGGTTGTTCTTTTTAATAACTCTAGTGCATATGTTTAGGGTCCACAACTTCCCCCCTAAATACCTTTTAAAATAAATCGAAAAAATATTTGACAAAATGCAAACGTGTTAAAAAGTATAGGTAGCCGTATTTGGTTTACACATGTGGACCAAATTATAGCGTCACAGGTCATTGCGTTCAGTCACAATGGTCCATTATGTAAAAAAGAGACCGTTTTAAACAGTGCCTCATTTCAAATATTGAGTTTTTGTTTTTGTTTTTGTTTTGGTCACGTGGTTTCCTATTATCCTCCCAAAACTCTCGACTCACAAGATATTGATATCTTTGTTTCTACCTTTTGTTAAAAACTTAAAATTTGTATATATCAAGGAGATTCGGTTTCCGTTTCAGTTTCTTATATAATGGTGTGAAGAAGAAATCATTTGGTTTGAAGTTACCTGATCTAATACATGTAGATTCAGTTTTTAATTAACAAAAAAACTGTGTTATATTGATATCTTGAGTCGGATGTACTGTACACGAGTGCATGTTGTATTGATTGATTAAACAATTTGTCACTATTTCAGCACCAAAAACAAGCAAATATCAAAAGACTTCCCTGGTTAAGTCTTTTGTGAAATAATAATGAGCTCTGGTGGGAGGGTAATGGTTTTTTTTTTTGGGGGGGGTTGGCGAGCCGAAGGGGGGAGACAATTTTTGGCGAGACGGGGAAAGCAATCTTTGGCACATATTCTTGGGGCGCCTTTTAAATAAAACGCTCTAAAATGGGTTACGAAAACAGTACGGAAACGCTTAAATATGCAAATGTTCCTGCTCGTTGCGCTCCCAACATGTAACAGACCATTTAAGGTTTGCAAATTGTAATCCCAAAAATTTGGCATGTTCATATGGGAGGGGCAAAGATTTTTGGCAGGCCGAGAGGGGGGCAATGGATTTTTGGCCAGCCGAGGGGGGGGGGAGCGATTTTTAGCGAGCCGTTTGTAAATTTTACCCCCGTGGGCTCATAATTATTGCACAGTTCTAAAACTAGCCTCGGTCCAAGGCGGCATGCCGGTGCAGGTTTCTGTGATGTTGCTTTAGGGCAGCAAGAAAACGGGAGGCTATATAAATACACTGAGAACGTTATATTGTTGAGATGAACACTTAAAAACTGGTTGGAATTTTCAGCAATTTTATCTAGCTATATCCTCAGAACCATGATAACGATCTGATATTGTAATGCACAATCTTGATAGTTTTGAAGATGATCACATTTATTTATCAAATCTTTCACTTTTGACTTCCTATTTCTTATTATAGTTCATATATTATGCAAATATTATAGATATAGCCCCTTGCTAAATGCTACCTTGCTAGTGCTAGCATAAATCCAGGTCCCAAAATATAACCTATTTGCCCCTTACCAGATTGTCAGACAGGCATTTGCGTGCCGGTATTGGGTGAGGAGAGAGTGACTTTGTATCAGCAGTTAAAAGCATTGTGGATCTGGATATTCAACTTAAAGGCACCCATAGCGATATCCACCGACTTAAGAACCAAACCTTTCCAGACTTGTGGATTTTATCAACTAGAACCGGGTATGTTAAAATTTGAACTAAAATGCTGATCTGCTTTATCGTGATTACGTCTAAATATATCCATGTTCTATCATTTCATTATGCAATTTTTGATATTTTTTTAGCATGCAATATAATTAAATGTATTTTGTATACAGGTGTTTCCTAACGTACGGAAAGCAGCTAGAATTGTTTCCCTTCACACAGTGGCAATTTAACACTAATAAGTTTCCATTCTTTCCTGTGCAACAGTGGCGGCGCCATGATTTTCAGAGGAGGGAGGGGGCATGAGGGGAAGTAAATTTCAAGGGAGCGTGGGGGATCAACAAATTTTGCGTAAAATCGCCGCAGAAACTTTTAGTAAGACTTTTAGTCATGTTGTCCTCAAAAGGGGAGAGGGGTAACTTGGGTCCCTTCTTAGCCCCCCCGTGCCGTATACAAGTAAGATCATCGAAACGGCAGTAGGCCTACTTAATTATGATACACGTGTTTTACATTTCTCAGTGAACACAACTTGATTAACCAACATTAATAATTTAATACTGGTTGAGTATTAAAATATAAATTCAGGTATAATGGCTTGCGCATATCATTCGACACAGTCAATCATGAATCATATTTTGTTGAGTGTTTTTTAATACATGAAATAGGCACAACTGAAAAAAACCCAATTAAATGAGTTCGTATTATATTGTTACGAGTGTGTTTTAAGGGGGCTTCATATCATGTACAAAGTACGCATTGCCATATTTTAATGTATGCTGATGATACCACACCGTCAACTGTTAGTGGGGGTGTCGCTCGTGACATTGCAGGTTAATTAAAAACACCTTAATTTTTCTCCTATGATTACCTTAACCCTAACTGAACCAACATAAAAAATCTTAATTCACAAGCATCTGCAAGCACGTGTTTCCCACTTAATAGAAAGGCATGTATCACGAGTTATAATCAATGCTGGCTGAATATTACAAATAATACAAATTCAGGTAAAATGAATGGTGTAGCCTCTATTGATTTGTATAAAGCATTCGACGAAGTTAATCATATTGTTGAGTAAATTACATGAAATGGGCGCAACCGAAATAACACTTAAATGGGTTCGTTCTCACTTATGTAAAAGAATACAACGAGTGTAATACAAAGCTTTATCCAATGAACTTCCAGTTAGTACAGGTGTCCCTCAAGGCAAAATTCGCGACCTATTGTTGTGGCAGCATTAAGGCTAATGGAGGAGTGATCTGTTTTAAAGCCAGGGGGTAATTTGACAATTTTCAATCTTGAGCAAATAGATTTAAATAGTATCGTCGTATTCGGTCTTTTTGTGACCTTTGAGATGAAAGGAGGGTTTGAAGGTGGATTTTGGTACATAAGAGTATTTATAAAAAAAACTGAGCTCCTATGTACTTCCCAAAACAGTGGTCTACATCCAGGAAACGACACAATTCAAATTGGCTGTCGGCGGCCATCTTGGAATTAAGAAGATTGCATAACGTTTGAATATAATCACGTTAGAGACATGATTGAGGGGTCACCTCCTAAAGTAATGATCAGGAATCCAATCAAAGGGTTACCTTTTCAATTTGGGGTCACACCTTCAGCATGAAATCCAAGATGGCCGCCAACAGCTATATTGAATATTTTTAGATTGACACATTTGCTGACCATCCCTACCTAGAAATACATTATAGATGTACCTTTCAATTCAATTCTATTTTTTTTTTGATATTTAGGCTAAGTTAGATATTGAATGGGATTTGAGTTGGAGTGTCACGTATTATCTGAAAAAGTTTGGGATATTCATTCTCCACATATCAATTAGATCATAATCTTTCATGACATCCTGAATCCCTTTTTGAGAATTGATATGGATATAAGCACTTCCACCTCTTATATCCCACACAACATGAAGGACACAATTAAAATCTCCTCCCCAAATAATAGATTCACTTCACAGTTTAAATCAGACAAATTTTCAATATGTGGCCGTACAATACGAATAAGCCGTAAAGTTGGGAAATTGCATTCTGAGTTACAGTGTAAAATATACGTGAAGGTCGTATTCAATTTGGTGCCACATGTATCTCATTTACACCGTTTAAACCAATCAATAATCCTATTGCTGATATGATATGATATGATTTTATTAACCTGCACAACATCGCGGCCAAACGGCCGAATTGCATTATACAAGAGACAATAAACAAATATTATGAAAGAAATCAAATACACAAAATTATAAAGTAAAAAAACAAGCAACTTGGCATGCAAAAACAGCAGAGAGATGCAAAAGGGCACAATGGGAAGCCACCAGCACACAAGCTACTACTGCTTATTCAACAGATTAATGTAGTAGGGAATGGGGCTTTCAGCAAATCTGCATGTGCGTGCACGCAATTTGGAGATATGGGCTGCATTTCTCAGCTGTCTTCCATGGACTTCACTTCTACTAGGAGGGAGCAACATCTTGGTACGCTCTGATTTAGCAAGCGATTGCGCGAACTTCAGCGAGTGTTGTTCCCTCCTGGCAGAGAGAGAGTCTAGCTTACATACACTAACTGCATTATCATACGAAATATAATTAACACCCAAAATGATTCTACATGCCCTTTTTTGGACTCGCTCAAGTGTATTTGATTGTTTCACAGTGAGCGATGAATGCCAAATGGCATCAGAGTATTCCAACAGGGGACGTATGTAACCAACGTAAACTGTGGTCAGCTCCGAAACGTTGAAACCAAAACGTTTCAGAGAACGGAGCATGAAGAGGCGTTTGTTAGCACACTTGCACATGTGATCCACCTGGGCATCCCATTTAAGATCTTGCTGTATGAAGATGCCCAGGACTTTGGCAGATGAAACAAAAGAAAGCAATGAATGGCCTATCTTGCTGAAGAGGATAATACGCTTCTAACTATTTCTATAGAATCCTTAAATAGCTCTAGTCTTTGTTTGCTTTGGTTAAATCCAAGTGGTGGGGTACAAAGCATTGTATTTTGTCTAGGTATGTATAAATCAACAATTAACAATGAGAGGACATTCCTGAACCTCGTTGACTTGGGGATGATTTGAAATGACCGCCAATTATGATTGTTTGATATTTATTATCAGCAATGTGGAAAAAGAGACACATGTAGAACCGAAAAAGGTACCATTTTGTTGAAGGAGCCGAGTTCAACAAACCATAACCCCGCTTCTGGATATCGTTTGAAGTCAAATGATATACCATTTTAAAGCTTATGATATATATTTTCTAAACACGAAATAAAACAAACTTGACCGGGCCGACTTTACGGCTGATTCGTAGTGTCCGGTCACATATAATATAACTTTTTCATAATTATTAGAGGTATCACTGAGACAGTCTTAATTCATATTTCTTTCTGCTTTTACCTCTTCAAAAACAGAAATTCCAGCATGTCGTTCCACATGTAAACACTAATCACGTTACACTGCTATGTGATGACATTATGAGGCTTAACGACCCACCTTACAAATATTTGTGGTTTCGGGCAGACCCCTCCCTTTGACTCACACATCTCAGTACGATCGTATAAAATTATAATAATTATGTAGATATCAACTTGTCATTGCTTCCTAGAATTTAATCTAACATGGAGAAGCTGATATTGTTGTTAAGCTGCCTAATTGGCTTAAGTTGTGCTACAGCGCCACTAAAAAAGATTACTTCGCCCATCGCTAACCACTACATTGTGGTGTTGAAGGTAAGACGTGATTTTATTGGCTACATCGGGTACAGAGTTGACACGTGGCGATTCTTACGCCAACACTTTTATCTCTACACTTACATCATCAGATGAATCAATTTAAAAGGAATTGACCTAAAAAAACGACAGTATAAAATCATAGTTTTCCATTTTAAGAGAATACCCAAACGAGAGGCGCCTGACTTTGTGTGGGCCACGAGGCGGTGGCTCAGCGCCCATGACCCCCCCCTATTGAAAATTCCTTGATCTGTATTGATTTGATAATGCTGGCGTCTGAGGTGTTAGTGTTTTTAATTCAAGAAAGTTTGGCATTAAATTGCCTTTGACTTGAACTATTATATATAGGCTTCATATGTTTATTATGGTGCAAAGAATTTAATTTTAATCGCCGAATATGTAAACGGTTAAAAACAGACCATTTAATATCAGAAATAATCGGTGTCTTGTTGAGGCATTAGGCGCAGGAGCCATATAATTATTTTATTAGTTTTTCACCCGGGTAAGTTGGGTGAAAAATAAATAAAATAATTAAATATCATCTTAGTTGCTTGGAATAATTATGTTTACTATACTCAAACAGACACCGATTAACTCTGAAAACTGGAAAATGGTCTTTTTCTCCACAAATTCTAGAATCTGTGGTTTCTCCGTTATCTAACGCATAGTTGACCACAGAGACAGGTTGTCATATAGCTGGAGGCAGTATATAACCCAGCCGTGCCAGTGATGAGTTATATAAGATTATACGGTCATTCGGTTTTATAGTTAACTTAACCTTGTGGCATTAGGTTGTCAATCTCACTTACCTGGGTATTCTATAAGTAAACTTATGAACAACGTGTTTTGATCAAGGCACTTTAACATGTTTAAAAAGCCGTGTGTTTTACTTCAACCAAGTGCAGTGCAACAACAGATAACTGGAACCGCATATGTAATCAACATTATCAAAATCCATCATGACGTGAATACATAAGCCTACATGCATTTAACGTAAGCTAATCACGCGACAAATTCAAGAAATCAGTAATTTATATTTTCAGAATTCCGGTGACGTTGATAGAGATAGGCAAGCACTGTCCAAGATCGCAGGAGTCAAGGTGAATCAGGAGTATAGACGTGTACTCAAGGGTTTTGGTGTGCAAGTGAAATCTCAAAGCGCACTAGACGAAGTAAGTGATGCTATTTTCGAGAGTTGAGAACCAGAAAGCCTCAACTCACAATCACCTGCTCCCACAAAATGAGCATAAAGTCGCCAGGGCACTATAAAAGATACAGTCCATTAATCATGACAAAATTCAACTAGAAAACAAAAGACATTGCGGAGGAAATATTGATTTTTGAAGGCCAAATCAAGCAGCCAACTTTATGTTCATTTTGTGAGAGCTAGTCATAGAGCGTGTTTATAGTGGTGTACGGTATTTATACGGTATCCTTATACGCATATGGGATTAGGATGGAATGTGACTTATCCGTTATCTCGGCTGTTTATAGTGGCAACCAATAGCGCTATTCTGAATCCGAGGTGGTTGAACTCAGCGTGTTCGAGGTCACCGCAATGCAATGTGGGAGACACAAATATGGTGCCAATTTCAAACAGTTTGCCGTCGAAACGATACCGGCCTATTTTTTAACATTTTTGCTACAACACCGTACCATATTTGTAGGTGATGTGTTATTACAGTGACAAATTTGAGCTCGGAGAGTTATATAACCCTGCTCCACTTCCTTGAATAACGGTATCGTTAATCCCTGTCTGTTTATAGTGGCCGTATACGGATTAAATATACTGCAATATCCATCGATATCGAAGGATATCAGTTCCGTATAATATGTGCGGCAAATAGCGCTATTGGTCTGTTTATAGTGGCGACCAATACCGTATAAGATGTACTTATACGCTAAATACCGGATAATCTGGCTCACTATAAACACGCTCATTGAGCGTGTTTATAGTGGAGCGTGTTTATAGTGAGACAATCTTTCCGTTATTTAGCTAAACTACCGCGTAGTCTAGATTTGCAATGGTTAGTAAAACATAAACAAATATAGACTGCGTGGTAGTTTAGCTAAATAACGGAAAGATTGTCTCACTATAAACACGCTCATTGTGTACGGTATTTATACGGTATCCTTATACGTATATGGGATTAGGATGGAATGTGACTTATCCGTTATCTCGGCTGTTTATAGTGGCAACCAATAGCGCTATTCTGAATCCGAGGTGGTTGAACTCTGCGTGTTCGAGGTCACCGCAATGCAATGTGGGAGGCACAAATATTTTCACAGTTTCAAATAGTTTGCCGTCGCAACGATACCGGCCTATTTTTTAACATTATTGCTACAGTACTGTACCATATTTGTAGGTGATGTGTTATTACAGTGATACATTTGAGCTGGGAGAGTCATACAACCCTGCTCCACTTCCTTGAATAACGGTATCGTTAATCCCTGTCTGTTTATAGTGGCCGTATACGGAATGAATATACTGCAATATCCATCGATATCGAAGGATATCAGTTCCGCATAATAGAGAGATTGCGGAGAGGCGTTCACTGCAAACGCCATACGGGTTACGGATTTCTGCATTTTGCGGTAGAACGTCATAGTCCCGTTCACATCCAAACTAGCCTCCTACACAGCCAGTTTGTGTCGGTCCTAACGCTCGTCGTTCCTACTATGTTCGTGATAGCCGCATAGAGTCTGACCCAAGACTACGTATAAACGCAATTGCAATCATGATGGCGCTATGCTGAGACAAATAATCTAAAGGTAATAGGAAGCACCCATTGATTCACCTTGGGTGCATCGAACCAGAGAAGATTATCTTCTTTCATCGAACTACTTTCCTCGGTATTGATATGCAAATACGACTGGCTGTATCTATAATGCACATATCAAATGCAATCCCGGCCCCTGGGGACCCGGGGATGGCCGTGTCGTGGGCCGTGGATTTTGGGTTTAAAAGTTCAAGTCCCGGGTAAACACCTGGCCAGTCCCGGACCTACCCGGGCAAAACTCTCAGCCACTCCCCGGCCCCCCGGGGCGAATATCCGATGCAAACCCTGGGTATTCCTCGGCCCAAGTTCCCGGCCCTGAGCATCGGATATAGGCTTGGATCTTAATATGGTTTTAATATCGTGGCAATCTTGTCATGCCGCGGGCTCAAAATTCGGCAGGTATGTCTTCAATGGACTGCCGAGCTGCGCCCAACTGGATGCCCATTTAAGACCAAAATGTTGCTGAGTATGTAAGGAAGTGAGAAAGGCAAATAATATAGGCTGAGACCATTTCATGGTTCAGCAAAAAAACGCTGCTTAATCCGACACGGCGTAAGTCCGATTATGAACACACGTAAAGGTAGTTAGAAGCCGGGTTAAAAGGAAACTAGATCCATGTTTCAAATTCGGACTATGAGTGTTCTTCATATTCGAACTATATATTGAAGTGTGTCTCACATTCAGAAGTGAAATGTTATAGGCCTACTGTTTCAACTTTTGGACTAACGTCTATTAAGTCAAAAACGAGCACACCGTCGAAGGAGTAAATAAGTTGCATTATATTATCAATGTCGAACCCCAATCACCCGACTTTCCCACTTAGTAATTTCGTATTTAATTTAATATACATGCTTGTTTTAAATATTATGCGGCATGAATGGCGGGTCGGAAAATGCCGGGAATAAACCAAGAATATCGTATTGATATCACTAGGAATTTCATTTGTCAAGATTTAGTTCAGATTCTGACATTTTCTTGACCATTTCTTGACTTTTCTTAACTGTTCATTACAATTTAAAGTCAAGAAATAATCAAGAAAATTACCAAATCTTGAATAAATCTGAACAAATGGACATGTGTATAGGGCCTACATGTAGGTTCATATGATTAACACATCAAAGATATGAAAGAAACATATCACTGCATTCACATCTGTCCAGGATACGGGAGTGGCGAATGTTCGATCTTTGCATAACCATTTTAAGCTCATAATATTATAGGCATATATATGATTTTTTTTATGTCAATCTAAAATGCAACTTCAGATTATAATGAGGCTATTCTGTAAAGGCCCATACCCCATCTAAATAGGCCTACCTTGTGAAACATCCTTTCAACGATTTGTGATTAATGATAACCGCTCCAAATGTCACAAAAGTATCATGGATTCTTTTATTTACACGGTCAGTTTTGTTTTTGAGTGTAGGCCTAATAATTTAAAACTTTACTCTCGGCGGGTGGTTAAAACGTTTTTTAAAATAACCAATACATTTGGCATAAATAAACGTATAGCAGGCTCTCGTTTGCACATGCATGTCAAGAAGCCAGTGTGGTCTGGTTAAACATGCTAACTTTAGAGCCCCGCTAAATAGCAGATACTAGTACATGGCCTACTGCAAAATTTGAATAAAACAGCCAAGATTTTGTTTTTGGAATGGATTTATATGAACAGTAACATTAATGTGGCGACTCAGTGGATTATTAATATACATCCACGGGTCAAGTACCGCCAAGTGATATGATTCCACGGCCCAAAAATGCGGGCATCCTTACCAGCAAACCACGGCCATGTTCACGACCCATTTCGGCCCATTTTACTAGTTGTAAAACCCCGGGTAAGTTACGACATAATCCCGGCCCTCCCCGGGTAAAGTCCCAGGCCAATTTCCCGGGAGTTTGGCCGAAGTCAAGTCTTATACCAGTCCCGGCCAACACCCGGCTCCCCCCGGGACACATTTTGAGTCAAATCCCGGGTCGCACGATGTCAAGTCCCGGACCATCCCCGGGTCCCCAGGGGCCGGGGTTGCATTTGATATGTGCATAATGCTCTAAGCATTCAGTCCAGATTAGCGATATTTGAGTTTTGCGGGCTATTGGAAAATGAGTATAGGCCTATGTTCACACGTGTATGCTATTTGTCTGAATAATCTAAACAGAGTTTGGTGTTGGATGCCTAGGAAGTCTTGGTGTATATTATTCGAATAACAAGAAACAAACTCCATTATCATATAAATAAAACACTGTTTACTTTCTAAAGCAAAATGAAAATAGATAATCTAATATGCCTAGTTACTACCCAGCAAACACAAATATATTACAGAAAACGTTAAATGTCGGGTTAAAGGTTATGTGAGGGTCAAGGGCATTAAAAGTTTTAATAACATTCAAAAAACCCTTTGTTCTAAACTTGCTGATAAACGTTCTAACACAATAGACACTTAAATATGTTTGCCAAATGATATTTTACTATAGCATTTCGAATTTTGGCTTGAAATGTTGTTGTATTATTTTTTCAGTATAACACAAGTTTTCATGATTTTTATATAAACATACATCGATATGTTATCAAAACGTTTTAACTAAAACCAAAAACACATGCATTATCATGTTTTAAAAACATTTTGGAGCTTGCTGAATAGTATCCATAAGCAAAACACTTTGACAGCTGTTTAATGCACAACGGAAAAGCAAGGCGAAAAATAGCGTTGCACGAACTTCTGTTCCCCGTCCCAAACAGACAATTATACCGCATTTATGCCGTAACACGACACAATCTTGCCTAAAACGCCTCTTCGCAAGCTGATTTTTGGACGGCATTTTCCACACACAAATGAATAGGCAATCTACCCGTTCGAATTCGCGTCGAAAAAAATCGAAATTTGTTCACTTCTTCTTGTCTATACGAGATCAAATTTTACCCCCCAAAATGGATTTTATACATGTCGGACTCTACTTGTTCTATTAGGATACTTTGATTCGTTTCATAACATGATAAACATAACATTTTTCTGCATTTTATAATGCGTTTTTTTGTAATTTTGGAACGTCATTTTTTGCTACCAACCGCAACGTAATCGCCTTACGGTAATTCCACGATTGACCAATTCACAATAGATTTCACCCTCTAGAGGGCATAATAACCGATTTTCGACTAATGTAGCTTGCCGTTCGCGTTCCCGTGTCACGTTTCACGTAAATTTCGCAATCTCTCTATTATGTGCGGCAAACAGCGCTATTGGTCTGTTTATAGTGGCGACCAATACCGTACAAGATGTACTTATACTCTAAATACCGGATAATCTGGCTCACTATAAACACGCTCATAGTGAGTTCTAGTTCTGAACCCTCGTTATGTTCTATTGTCATACATTTCGGTTAAAATGGACTCAGCCCCCCCCCCCAACAACAACAAAAGTAACGTATCTTGGTGCGGCCTTAATTCTTCCGTGCGTGACTGCAGTGCAGACTTAAGTACTGCTATCAAAACAACAACCTTGATAATGCTTTGTTTCATGTAATTCGACGTAGAAGTGATGCCCGGGGGGGGTCAATCCCATTGTGGCCTGTACACCATCCGCGATAATGAAAACGCGTAAAAAGGGTAGTTTTTTCGTGGGTAGGCACGATACGCGCGTAACGTGTTTAGGGTGTCAAAAACATGAAATATTGGAAAAAAGGGTAGCAAAATTGCAATTGCTAATACGCGGAAATGAAATTTAGGGTATGAAATTTGATGCAAGGAAGAAAATCCGTGTTTAGGGTATCGTTTTAGCCAAGGGTTAAATCCTTGTTTAGGGTGCTTTTCAAAAGTTGATTATCGCTGATGGTGTACAGGCTACAATGGGAGTGACCCCCCGGAAGTGATGTAACAACCAGATTAACTACCATACACTGAAAAGATTAATTGGTAAAATAAAAGACAAATTAAAATTCGTCATTGCATTATGAAATATTTATCATTCAAGATAAAACTGTTGAAAATATGATTGGGATATCGAGGTAACAATTTATAGCATACCAAATTAATTTTCACCATTACAAATATTTTCACGACTTATACTAGATATTTATTTTTTAATGACGAATAAATGAATAATTTGTAACATGACAAATAATTGAATGATAAATATGTAGTGTGTCAAATATTTTAGTGCATGGCAAATTAAATGACGTCATAATCCATCATCAATTAGTCATGCACCAACAATTTTAGTGCATGACAAATTGATTATGAATTCAAAATTAGTCATTATTTTTTTTAATAGAAATTAAAAATCCAAAACCAAATGCGTTTTTTCCTCTACGTATATGTAGATACAAAATTCAATTTCTACTCTTAAAGGCGGGCGAGGGGTCAAATATTAAGACTGCTGCCCTCAGTCGGTCACTAACAAGTATCCCGCAATAGGCGACGGAGGATTCAGTCTATAGTCTATATATCTACCTCGAGTCACCGGCACTAGCTTTGAACATATGCGGCATATTGATCGCTCGCGTAAAAGTATGTACACGCACAAGTATGTACACGCAATAAGTAATGCTAAGCTAACGCAGAACACGCTAAACTTCAAAGCTAGTGCCGATGACTCGCGGTAGATATACAGATTATAGTCCTATTATTATGATCATCCTCTTTATGGCTTTGTAAGAGGTAATTTTGGTATAAATCCCCAAAGCCATTGCGGTTTTATAAGTCATGCTAAGATGAGCTGCGCATAGCATTACAGAGTAGGTCTACGTACGTGCGCGGTGACGATATTTTTTCTCGATGTGCGCATCATGATACTTAAAATATGATTCGTATGTGAATGGTTTGTTTTCAAAGATTCGAGAAAATCGTGATGTACAGTACGTTCAACAGGATGGCAATGTAACGGTGTACGAAACAGCAATGACATGGGGATTGGATAGAATTGATCAACGAAATCTACCACTGGACGGACAATCAAGCTTTAACGGTATGATTTGTCAATTTTTAAAGAATACTATACGGATTGGTGTTTTTTAGTGAGCATAGTTTTGTCAGAATGACTTCTTTAAGAAGAATCTTATCGTTGATACTTTAACTTACTTATAAACCCCACTATGCGTAGTCCTATGCATGGTTTTCTCTAATTATCAGTGATATTTTCATGGCTCTTAGAAATACATTGCAGCACTAAATACTGATTTAGCACACAAGTATTTTCACTGGCCACGACGTCACTTCTCCAATTGGTAAGAAATTATTGCTGATTAGCTATCAGATCTTTCTTTCTTTCTTACAACAAAGTTCACTAGTCATCTCTATTTACACAAAAAGAAACCCTCTCTATTATTTTACAGGAGATGGTAGCGGCGTCAACGTGTATATTATTGATACTGGAGTTTACCAAGACCACCAATATTTCGGTGGACGGGCTCGTTTTGCCTATGACGCTACTGATGAGGAGGGCGGCGGACCAGTGGTTAGTATATCTTCCGTGTGGAAGATTTCACCATCTAGCCGCAATACCTCTTCTGGCAATCCTCCTACTGTAGAGAGAGTGTATCTTCTTCTCCTCTTACCTTGCAGTAGCTGTTCGTATGCGTGTGACTCAATGAATAACTTCTTCCCTAACCCCGATTGATTTCTGGTTCAGAGAGGGGAGGGAAGAGGGGCTACGTTATTTAACTAGATAAAGGGAGCAAATATTTTTCAAAAGGATTATTTTACATCATTTCCCTATCTCAACATATCTTGACCATTAAAAGTTAAATAATTCAAGTTAAAGTATGATGCTGACTCAAATCAATGCAGCATGTGCATTGCTAACCAATCTACTAAAGATAGCAACATTAAGCATGTTAGGATAATTATGCAGGGCCTATTTCTTTAAATCTCAATCTTTTAGATGTTTTTAATTGAGTCACAGGGCACATGTAAAAGTTGAAACAAATGTTAATATATCCAGATCAATTTTCAAGTAGGGAGCACCATAATTAAACTTACTCATGGACACCAGGATCCCTTTTAAAGGGTTTTTTGTTCAGGTTTTGCTTCGTTAATCTTGCTTGTAAATAGTCTCAAAAGCTTAAGGGATGTCTTCTTTCACTTTATCCCTGATGCCATGATGGTCACACACCTTAACAAAAACAAAATTGAAATCAGACAGATCACTGCAACTATACAGACCTAACAGAACTCAGTCATACTCACGGTCAAGCCTACTCGACAAAACCCTGATTTTTTAGTTCATAGGCCTTGATGTCTTGCGCGTGTTGAATGTTCTAGACTAGCTGTGTACATTTACTTTAGCATGATCAAGCTCGGCCCAGTGTAAGAATAAATGCCTGTAAGCTTAAAGTCAACACTTCAGTCTAAAGCAAGCCATTTTTGAGCACATTTCTAAATCGCCATATCTAGCACCAACCCCAACCCCCACCCCTACCCCATTTAATGTTCATTTAACAGAACACTTACACAAACCACTTAATTCGGGACTAAATCTGGTTCAATATTATTGTTAATGACATTTTTTTTTATCGCGGAGATGTAAACAAAGCGTGTCGCCTACACGAATACACAGCCCAATGCAGATCTCATACCACCAAATAAATCCTCATTTTCTTCTTCGCAGGAGCGACTCAGTTCTTAGCGACAGCTATGATGGTTCAAATTAGCCCTAGTCTGATCCCTCTGGCTGGGAAAAATATCGGTTGACCGTCATTATTTTTTACGACGGGCCCTCGAAGTCTATGATGTCTGGGAATTACCTAATTTACTTGCAAAATCCATGCCAGTGTTTCTGTATAGAAAAGGCTGCTTAAAATCAAAAAATACTCAATCTCTCCCATCTGTGGTACACTTGCAGGATTTGATAATACTATTCATGATCAATTTAAATTTAGCCAAAGTTATGCAAATTTCTGCTCATTTTAATGCTTACTTTACGCCATCTATGAGTTTTTCTGAGAAATGCATTCAGGGCGCACAACCATATAATATTATTTGGTGGTGTGAAATCTGAAGCATTGATTCATTTAATCCTGTAAAATATATACATACGTATAAAATGGCGGTTTGTCTGCGTGCTTACAGTACAAACGCATAAAAGCACTGACATTACTACCAGGTGTCGTTGCCGTTAAAATTACTACAATGAGGTGTTAAAACTGTATTCTGTTATCTTTTTAATGGTTTTACAGTAAGGATACACCTACAGTTACGTAGACTTCTCCGTAGTCCACTTGTCAATTGTGCATACTCTGGCTATTGCATTTATAGCTTAAAACTCTGATTCAATTAATTTGTGCACAATTGATAGATTTTCACATCTGATCTTTTCAGTCACCGTACTCCCTCTGTTTGTTTATAGCTTCCCAAGTGGACTACTGACTTTGGATTGCGGTTTGCATGCTTAACACGGCTGTCTATGGATGAGATTGTCGGATTTCTGGCCCTAAAATTGGCCATGATGTAATGCATCTTTAAATGGATCTGGCTTGTGATTGGTCGCCCAGATCTCGTTATGGTTTAAATCTTCCGGGCACCTGCCATTACCATTAATAACTACATGGTACACAACTATACCGCCCTTTGTGTTGGCGGGAACATTAAACTCTCTGTAGGTGCATGAGCGCGTCTTGTACTTGCTTGCGGTTTAATTGGATTGATAAACAAGTATGATTGACAGTGTGTGTGTTAGGGACTTTGCCCGTTCAAAGTCCCGTTTAAAATTCAAAGTACATAGTCGATTTTTAACTCGGGCTTTCGCGATTAATAAAAAGGCAGATTCTAAAATTAGAATTGTTCAGTATTGGAGTACCATTATAGTTATGCCATTATGATATGTTGCATTCAATAACAAAGCCTACGTATATTTTACTTTTACTGTCACAAATATAATTATAATTATAAACTTTTTCATAACCATTTTATACTAGTATTTTGATGTAATAAATATCAGTATAATTTTGAGTTCAACTGAATGCGTTCATCATGATTAATAACATATTTTTATTTACACAAAAATCGACTATGGCATAGTCTAACAGTTATGGTGAAACATAGTCTGGAGTTTGCACTCACCAAAAAAGTGCCTCTTACCCAATGACCCCCTTTTTTTTTTACTTTACTCTCTCTCACCCAATGACCCCCCCTTTTGTTTTACTGTCACAAAAGATCCCCATTTTGCAAATTTCTGATAATCTCTCATCGAATGACACCGTTTTTTCCTCAGACTTTTCAAAAAATTTCAAATTTTGAATACTTTTTGAATATTATGTATCAACTTTTATATTGACCTACATTTTTTCAGTCTCACGAAAAGATCCCTTTTTGGGCAGGTGGTGAATGACGTGCATTCTCTAAATTCAGTCAATTTCCATCGTCAACCGTGTAATTGAATGGGATTATTTTGAAATTTTAAAACGCTTGAAATATCACAAACAAATAGACCTATGTTAATAAATAATATAAATACAAGCTAAAACCGTTGGGGTTCGATAATGAACCCCACAAAACTAACCGAGTATATTGAAAATGCCATACGGCCGGGCGGTTTCACAAGTTGCCGGCTCGATCATGCCATTCGCCGCCTGCTTTTGGGGGTCCTGCTCACCGAAAGACCCCCAGATTCGAACTGCTGTCCGCACATACCCTTCACTTCCAAAGTCGAGTTGCCCCCTCCCCAAACACTAAACAAGAGTATACAATGTAATTGCTATTTTCTGAAATAATTATCTTATTCTTCCAGGACTGCAATGGTCATGGTACACATTGTGCGGGCACTATTGGCGCCGACTATTACGGTATTGCAAGGGGTGCAACTCTTCATGGTGTAAAAGTACTATCATGCCAAGGCTGGGGATATTGGAGTTGGGTCATTGCAGGTAATTAACAAATTCGATACCACAGTAAAATTCAGAATAAGGAGGAAAACTTCATTACATTATTCATGGCATCCTAAGCTTGTTAATAAAATACACAATGAACACACAAACCTGGTCCATATAAATTTCAAACTATTTATACCCTAAAAGGAGCGTCGTGATTCACACTCCATCTGCAATGTTTTCACAACAAATGATTTTAAGGTAGATGCCCCCCCCAAAAAAAAAAAAACCTCATATACCGTCTATGCTCTTCCCGTTTTACTCAAACGTAAAATCGAAATTCTGGCTCAGCCACTGACAACGGAGAGCACGGGCAAAGAAAGGACATTTTCAGCATTAGAGTTCAGCGATTTTACTTTCAGACATTTTGATGGAAAGGTAAACCCAGCTTCTTTAGAGCCATATAATAATTTATATTTTGATTGATAATTAAAAAAACCCTTAAAAAACACAGCCGGATATTCGGCAATCACAAGCGATACTATTCGCTCCCTCACAAGCGATACTATTTGCTCCCTTTGAGATAGTAAAAAATGCATACAATATCGTTTCAGGTATGGAATTCGTAGCCAACAATCATATCTCTCCAGCTGTTGCTTCCATGTCGCTGGGTGGAGGGGCAAACGACGCAATAGATGAGGCTATTCAAAACATGTATGACGCTGGTGTGACAGTGGCAGTGGCAGCAGGAAATAGCGACTACGATGCATGCTATTATTCTCCCGCCAAAGCACAAAAGGTAACTTTGCGAAAACCTAATACGGGACTGCAATTCGTGCCATAAATATTGCAAAAATACGATATTGATAAGATAATTATCAACAAAAAGTAATAATGGGAAGGTTGCGGGTTCGAGCCCCGGTGACGTTTTCGTATTGTGTCCTCGCTTTGGAATATGTGTGGCGATTCCCCACAGCAACATTTTGCGGTGGAGTCTGGCCTAATCGCTAACGAAAGAGAGATGGGCACACAGTCCTGTAAAAATGCAGGTCGACTCCTTTACGTTTTTACCTTTTATTATTAACAAGTTATTAAAGAGTTCCACTGGTTAATCGTTTTCCGGTAACATACTACATCCATGGACTGGATAATTATGGCTCATAAATTTTAAGTTAAAAGATAAAATGATATACAACTGTCAACTGACAAAGTGAATTCATTAAAAAAAAAGTTTTTATTGGCTATGGAGTGTTTAGCGCATATTGACGTATCCCAGATAATTTTTGACCATCCCCTTGTATTGTATTAACTGCAGAGGGGGAAGATCTTTGGGTTGCAGTTCAAAGCCGTTTACAATGGTCGTAAGGCCGTATACGATTGTTAAGGGCTGGGGTATGAACGTTTGGACAGTATTTATTGTGGGACATTAGAGCACATCAGACATATCGAATTGCATTCTGAATACGAAGAATGTCATTCTGATATCAAATAATTTTGATTTTTGAAATTCGCAATTTAATACACGTTTTATGGCAAATCATTAAAATTGATATTTTTGATATTTAACAGTACTTGAAGTAAACTTTACAAATCTGATGATTTATACTTAAAGTGTATGTAGGTGGGATGAAAAGCCGACGATCAATTGAAAATTTTGACCTTTCGTATTGAAGATATGGATTTTTTCCCAAAACACCAAAAACAATTAGGTCTTTTTGGGAACAAAATCCATATCTTCAATATGAAAGGTCAACATTTTCAATTGACCGTCGGCTTTTTCCTCCCTGCTACATACACTTTAAGAATATGTCATTAGATTTATATAATTTACTTCGAGGACTGTTATATATCAAAAATTTGAAAAATATCAAATTTTTATAATTTGTCATAAAATTTGTATTATATTGTGATTTTCAAAAATGAAAAATATTTGATATCAGAAAGACATACTTCGTATTCAGAATACAATTCGATAGGTCTGAGGTGCTCTCATGTGCCACAAAAAATACTATCGAAACGCAATAAACGCTCATTTTAGATCCCTTAAGCTAGTCAAATTAAGAAAAATAATCGGTTAACTCACCACTCATTGCAACAGAACCCATTTAATCACCCTTCATATTGAATAACACATCAAAAGTCCCCGAAAATCCAAGTAGTGGAACAGTGCTGAATTTGCATAAATGCAAAATGGCCGCTTATTTCAAAGTTTGTCAAATCTTATATCAAAAAAATCATCATGCCAATGTTTTGCTCTCATCATAAGGATTCAGAAAAAGTATAGTTTGACATGTCTTCGATATAATATAGTTCTCGAGTTATAGGCAAAAAAGTGTTGGGGTCCACAGATCTATCTATAGTTGAAAAATGCTCCAATTCTAATTCAACTGGTCTCAAACTGTTCCTTTGGCAATAATGAATCCAATCGAGAAAAGTTACATTGTTTTGGGTATTTTGTTCCATAGGTAACGTCACAAAATAGGTCAAGGTCAACAGGGCTTAATGGATTTTGATCTATTTTGCTGTGTTAGCAATTTAAAAATCCATCTGTGATATAGCAAATTATTCTTTTTTAAATGATCTTGATCTTAGACCTTTTTTAAATTTAAATCAGAGAATTTTCAATTTCTGTCCCCTGTGGATTCAAAAGTTTGACATTTCATCTTTTCCCTATAACTCAAAAACTGTACATCGGAGATAGGTCAAACTATACTTTTTCTGAATCCTTACACATGAAAAGGTTTGACTACAAAAACGATTCTCTTATAACTGCATCTACGCAGTTTCCACCTCAATACACCCCAGTACACAAAAATTTCCAGCACAGCGAGAATGAGCGAGTCTAGCCAATCAATCAATCAATCAATCAATCAATCAATCAATCAATCAATCAATCAATTTATTTCATCCATTCATTATACAACAATATAATTATGATACAATGAGATACAATAATGATGTATTTTATATACAATAATATAATGGAAAAAGCAACTATTTTTATGAAAAACGTCAATGAGATGGATGGGGACACTGCTAAACGCAGAGCGTGAGGTGCAGTGCCCTCGGCCTAAAGTTACAACATACAACATTTAACCAAAAAATAAAATACGCTCGGTACAATTTTCACTCAAAATCGTGCACTGAGTGCCTATGGACGAGATAGTGAAAGCAAGCAGTTATGGCCACAAGGCTGTCCATGCACTGGGCACACAATTTGGAGTGAAATGATTCATAATTGGAAAATATAAAACTGATGGTAAACTAAATAATGTACCACGCAGTCTGTGTTATACTACACGATTGAGTGCATAGCATCATAAGAGCTGTGTGAGATCTAGTGGAAAAAGACATCTGTGATTGAGTTTTGCCAAAACCTCAAGTGTTCCCTTCATCCAATCAGAATTTTTTTATGTCAAACGAAACCTAACACGTCCCCCTAAAAACTCCTTTTTACGTTAAATCAAGAGATAACCAATAGCAAGGTGAATATGGTAAAGCTGTTGAAAACTACCTATCCAAGCACATTTTTGACCAGAATGTAGGTATAAAAAGTCAAAACCTCAGGAGTGTTCCTTAGAATATTTTTTCAAATTTTATGTCATTAAATGAAAAAGCACACAAAGCTACATTAAAATGAGCAATGTCCAATTTAAATTGCAAATCTTGTGCAAAAAGCAAATTAGGCACTGTTCCACTACGGGGATTTTCTGGGACTTTTGATGTGTTATTAAGTATGCTTTTTGGAAATGAAAGTCGGTGACCTTTCTGTTACCACCGTGTTATTATTAATTTCATTTTAGGCAGTTACAGTCGGTGCGACTGATCACGAAGACAAACGCGCGTATTTTTCTAATTACGGAACATGTGTGGATATCTTTGCACCAGGAGTGGATGTTTTGAGTACTATGATTGGCTCTCCGACAGCGACGGGTACTTTTAGTGGAACATCTATGGCTTGTCCACATGTTGCTGGTAAGAAATCTTTAAATGCAATCAATTATGTCATCCGTATTCTCATAAACCCTCCTCCAAAAGCAATCGCACACGCATTGTCGGCGATACTCTCTGTTCTAAACAGCTTCTACACGGCCCCTGTAAGTTTCGATGGTTGTGATTGGTCAATTTTACATCAGTAATTTACATACAAAGCTATCGATAGATCGGACACTTACCCAAAAGCCCACATGCAAGCGAATCCCTTTTAAAAGTGCACAATGATGTGTTTGCTAATTACTTGACTATAGCAATAATAGAAAGAAAAATCAGCATCGTAAATGACGCGTTGTTCTGTGCCACCCATGTATCTTTTTTTTATACAGGAGTGATGGCGCTTATTTTGGGGAACGACCCAACATTGGAGCCTAAAGACGTGTGGAATAAACTGAAAGCCGATTCTACGAGCGGTGTGTTGCAGGACACGGGTCCAGGGAGCCCGGATAAGATGTTGTATGTTGCACCGTAGACCGTAGCGTACTTATATCACTACGTGGGTGGGGTGGGGTAGTGTATAGTACCTCCCAAGAAAATATCATACAGTTGCCAGTGGTGCCTTAAGACCCTGTTCTCTTTATCAACACACAATCATTTACGATTTTATAAAGCTTTGCTACTAGAATTGATGCTGTTATTTTAAATCTTATTATTGTTGTGTACTGAAACAATGTTTTTCTTATCTTGTTTTTTTTTAAAGATCTTTATTATCAGTCCATAGCTTTTAGTTTGTGAATAATCAAATTGTGATATGTTACTGTAGAAGATAACCTTAATGTCGCTTTTACTGATTAGATTTAGTGAATTGAAACTTATTAAAAGTATAATATGCTGAGATAATATTATGCCTTTGTGAAAGTTGTCATTCATCCAGGTATATTCTATATTAAATTGGAATCATAAAACTGATAAACTGGGCTCAATTTTATCTTGAGAGGCTACCGAAATATTATGTTATACTAAATTGCTGTATTTTAATACATTAAAAGACTAGTCATTCAAATGACCATTCGTTCTTTAAAATTGTACCAATACCAACCCTAACAAGGAACACGCATTTTTGCTATCGGAAGGCAGAGAAGGAACGTTAGAAGGAGAGAAGATGAAGAAAGATTTCACTTGGCACCCCCGGAAATTGAACCTGGGACCCCTCGGGTGCCATGCACACGATCACCGACCTCATGCCACGGGAGAGCCGCTTGCCTGACCAGCGATTTGGTGGGCATATTATGACTAAGGGTGATTGCGCTATGGCATCACTGCGCATGCATGCGTAGTGGTTTTCCTTGAAAGATTTTGTAAGATTTATATTGGTTAGGGCTATTATAATAACATACAAAACAAATTATGCGATCTGTATTATGTAATTATACGTCGGCTTCATTCCATAGCGGCGGTAAGGTGATTTTCTGGTCATCTGTTTTAATTGTCAGGTATGTTAATGATGTTTTCTTTCATTTTGCTAAGTCTCACCAGCAAAAATTAGCTACTTCATTAATAAATAATTCATTAAATTTGGCGTATGGTTACAAAATGACATTTCGTGTTTTCCATAGTAGCGTATCCACCCCTTACGTCACTCTTTAGACACATTTTAGTAGTAATATTATAAACAAACTCCATAGTGGCGTACGGTCACCTCACACCACTATGAAATAAAGCCGACGTGGAGTAACGCCACGGCCGGTGTGGCGTACCGTAGTTTGTTTTCTATACTCTCTTAAAACGATCTACTCATTTTGAACAGAAATTTGTCAAATTTGACAAGGACTACTATTGAGACGGGGCCATCAGATTTCTCTTCATAATAAATCGGATATTCTCAACAAGAAACTTATCAAATTTGATAAGATTGCCTATTCATTTTAAACATTAACAATGAATATATTATTGTACAAAAATTAGCCATCTTTGGGTCACGTTTTTACAAGAATCTATTCATCTTGCGAGTATTTCCCCGGACGGTCCATTTGGTTGAAGTGTGCCTAAATGTAGTTTGAAGATGAGCAGACCCGTAAACGGGAGTGAGGGGGTGCTCTCATCCCAAATCGCCCCCTAAAGTCCCCTTTTCGACCTAAAAGTCCCATTTACGAGCGTAATATAGGTAACGGCCTTTTGGTAAAAAAAAAAAGGTCCAATTAAAAAAAAAAAAAAGAAGAAAATTCCACTAAAATCCTCGATAACTCATGTTTACAGGCTTAGAATGTTACGGAACTATTTATAAAATTAAATACAGATATCGGTTAACATATGTGATGCGATCAAGCAAAATCAGTCGGAACTCGGCAATAATAAATTTTCAGTTTCTTATAGGATAGTAAAAAGGATTTACAAAGCTGGATTTTGCAGAAACCCCATTGAAATTGAACAACCAGTTCCAAAGATATGAGCAATTAAAGCGCTTCCAAAACAATAGGAAACAAAAGGAAATATTGCCTTTGTTTGGCTATATCTCAAAATCAATATTTCCGAGTTCCGACTGATTTTGCTTGATCGCATCACATATGTGCACAACAAAGCAAATACATTCAGCTGATTTGCCATGTGACCCAAAATGACCCCTCTATGTGACTACCTTTGAAAAAAATGATGAAATGACACAATTAGTCCATGTTTCATAGTAGTCATAATAAACAACTTCTACAACTTCAAAGGTGCTTTTATGTCCATTGAAGCATGATGATCAAAATAGATCTAGGGCTCACTGCAAAAATGCACTTGGGTCCAAGATGGCGGCCAACTTCGCAAACGGCTCATTCCGTGCTAAATAAAAACAGACCGAGTGTACACCCAACCTCTTGAATGTTGTTCTACCATTGGACATGGATACCTTTTGTGCTTCCAAGGTTAGTACAGAGGGGGTTCCCATGCACCGAGTGCTTTTTTTTCTAACTTACATTTTTGTAATCCTGAAGGTGTTTAGTAAATGAATTTTGATGTTCCCAAAATTAAATATTGTCCCATGGGGTTCATTTTGGCCATCTTGGATTCCGACAAAATTCAATTAAATTGACATAACTTTTGAACTAGACATCATAGGAAGACAAATGACCCCATTTTTCGGGATAATGTGGACATGAGCAATCAATTAAAAGGGTTATTTTCATGATTTAAACATGTTGGAAACATTAAAATGCAAAATATTATGTCCCATGGCGTTCCTTTGGCGGCCATCTTGGATTCCGACAAAATTCAATGAAATTGACATAACTTTTGAACTAGACATCATAGGAAGAAAAATGACCCTATTTTTCGGGATAATGTGGACATGAGCAATCAATTAAAAGGGTTATTTTCATGATTTAAACATGTTGGATACATTAAAATGCAAAATATTACTAAAAAAAGTATCTTCAAGGCATATTCGTCTGTATATAATAGGAGCTCTTTTTGGTACATTGAGAAGGATATTTTGATGTTATTGATTTATTTACTATTTTCTCTTCTAGGTGCATGACTAAACTAATTATTAGCTAGAACTGGTGTTAGTGAACTAAAAATCGTAGCATAGTTATAGTGAAGTGGTGGATAATCATGCCAAAACGCAAGGGTGATAAAGGTACCGAGTCAGACTCACTGCAGAAACGTCCATCTGTAAATTGTATTTTACATGTGAGTGGTATTGAGCATCTAGATTAGCTCAGTAAAGTAAGGGGCTCCGCCACTGACAAGCCGGCTCAGCTACATGACATTTGCGACAAAGGACACATTGAACCTCATGATTCACCCTATCGCATGGATGATATCTGTAATCACATTCCAGAGAGTCTTGCTGGTGTAGATTTATATAGAAACAATTGGATATCATCGAGGCTGCTACCAAAACTTTACTGAAAATCAATATCGTTTGAAATGTAGTGCAGGAACTAATGAAGCTTCAACATCACAATCCTCTCGTAACCGTAAATTACGATTACCAACTGTCATGCGACTGTTCCCTCCAGAATGTATCTTTTTACTGGAAATTAAAGTGTCTGGAAAGACTGAGAGATGCATCAAATTCCCAGCATTCAAGGACAAATACGGAGCATTTAAAGAGCCTACTTGGAAACAGATTGAGCCTCGGGCAGTAGAACTAGGACTACATCGTCTACATAGCATGGTGAGGACCTCTTTGCAAGAGAGGCGAATGAGAAGCTGAAGGTCCTACTTGAGAACCACATTATCACCAACAACCTGGTCTACAGCGGCACCATCGCAGACGCGGTGACTGGAAACTACCAAAGCACATACTGCTCTGCACTATCATCCGCCACCTCTACAGAAGCAAACAATTCGCCACTATTCTCAGTAATCTGGATATAACTGTGACACTGAGACATATAACTTCGTCTTGGAACTTGAGACAGTGCTGGCCAAGGATCTTGATGAGGTTTCCACATCCCTTGCTCCGCAGATCATTACCGGCGAGGGAAAGGATGTGTTTCATCTCGAATGGGACAATCTAAACAAAAAAATGACAAATATTCATTCACTCCGCCCATGATAAATAGCGAAATGTACTCAACATGCATCTCAAAGAACATCGTGTCTGGTCATTTACACGGGAAGCAGTGGGGAGAAGCAGCCTGTCCCAAGGGTTTGGTGGCTTCCTATACCGGTGTGAAACCCCAAAGAAAGTCAACTATCGACTATTTCACCCCTATCCATCACCCCTTCACCATCCAAGTGGATCAGGAGTATGTCCTTGTCTTCATATGTGACATACTTCACAAGCATGTTAAAAGTGGAGGGGTCCTGTAAAGTGAGGCCGAGGGTCTCACGAGGAGATCAGCCACCAAACCCTGGGACAGGTTGCTTCTCCCAATAGCTTCCACAGATGTGAACATGATCAGGAGCCATGGTCTAGGGTGTATCTACCTTTAGGGAGCGCACATTGCTCCGCGCGTAGAGAGGGAGAGTTCGATCCTGGTTAGTGGTATCAAACCCGGGTTTCACATCTTGTATCATTCTCCCACCAGTGCTGTTCACAACATTTTAGCCATGGATATTCGTCATTGTTTTGTTTAGATTGTCCCATACAAGATGAAACATGTTGTTTCCCATGCTGGTAATGATCTGCGGAGTATCATGTGGACACCTTAGCCAGCACTGTCTCTAGTTCCTAAGGCGAAGTTGCATGTCTCGATCACAGTGACCCAGCTTACTGAAGATAGTGGTGAGTTGATTGCTTCTATAGAGGTGCCTGATACTAGTGCAGCATGTGCTTTGGTAGTTTGGTAGAAGAAACATGGCCACATCCTTATACGTATCTTTGAACCCCAGCTTATATGAATAAGTCACCGCGTCTGCGACAGAGATGATGGCGCTGTAGACCAGGTTGTAGGTGATATAGCCTTTGTCACCCGCATAAAACTTGGCAAAGGTGATCGAGTCATGAATATCATGGTTCTCAAGTCGGACCTTCAGCTTGTCAATTCTATACTCTGGATTGGGGAAGCCACTTCTTTCAAACTCTTGTATGATTGTACAGAAGACTCAGCGATGTAAGTAACATAACCTCCTTCTGCCCAACAACTCGGTCTTGAATGAAATCAAGGACAACAGTGAATGCCAGCAGATGTGCAGCAGCTTTACGATCCTGCTCTGTTTCAATTGTCGCTTTCGCTTCATCACGCAGGTAAGTTGTGTACTTCGTGTTGAAAGAATCGCGACAGGAATAGTGGAAATTCGCCTCTCTTGCAAACAGGTCCTCACCTTGCACCATGCTATACGATGTAGTTCTAGTTCTAGTGCCCGAGGCTCAATCTGTTTCCAATTAGGCTCCTTAAATTCTCCGTATTTGTCCTTGAATGCTGGGAATTTGATGCATCTCTCAGTCTTTCCAGACACTTTCATTTCCAGTCTTTCACATCTTCCTATGATGTCTAGTTCAAAAGTTATGTCAATTTCATTTAATTTTGTCGGAATCCAAGATGGCCGCCAAATGAACGCCATGCCATGGGACATAATATTTTGCATTTTAATGCATCCAACATGTTTAAATCATGAAAATAGACCTTTTAATTGATTGCTCATGTCCACATTATCCCGAAAAATGGGGTCATTTGTCTTCCTATGATGTCTAGTTCAAAAGTTATGTCAATTTCATTGAATTTTGTCGGAATCCAAGATGGCCGCGAAATGAACGCCATGGGACATAATATTTTGCATTTTAATGTATCCAACATGTTTAAATCATGAAAATAACCCTTTTAATTGATTGCTCATGTCCACATTATCCCGAAAAATGCGGTCATTTGTCTTCCTATGATGTCTAGTTCAAAAGTTATGTCAATTTAATTGAATTTTGTCGGAATCCAAGATGGCCGCCAAATGAACCCCATGGGACAATATTTAATTTTGGGAACATCAAAATTCATTTACTAGACACCTTCAGGATTACAAAAATGTAAGTTAGAAAAAAAAGCACTCGGTGCATGGGAACCCCCTCTGGTGACTATACTAGGTGAGCTTACAAGAAAATTAGTGACCAAGTATGTAAGAGTTAAAATGGTAAAAAAGCATGTCACTTTTAAAGTATTTTTTTAAAAAGACAATATCTCAGCAACTATATCAGCTATGACCTTTTTATGACATAGTGTTATTAACCAGCTGGTCATAAATGAGTAGTACTAGTAAAAAAAATTGGATATTTACACTTAGTGTTTCAGTTTCAGAGGAGGTCAATGTCAGACACTCGTCCTGTTGAACACAATATTCTCCAATTTTTACGGTCCAATGGGGATGTTGTCATACAATTCTCGCTATTCGCAATAAGGGCGCCGCCAGCGGTTTGCGATGTAACCGTGATGTATCATGGGAAAAGGTCGACATCCAAGTCCGCGCAATACGAATATTACCATACTATTACATAGGAACACGTGACAATATTTTTTTAGTTTGTCAAAATAAAGGTGTTACACGCGAATCGATACTCAATAATATGTGATTTGAAATGTGCACAATTATTTTTTCTCTATCGATTTGCGTGTAATACCGTTATATTGACAAACTAAAAAATATTGTCACGTGTTCCTATGTAATAGCATGGTAATATTCGTATTGCGCGGACTTGATGTCGACCTTTTCCCATGATACATCACGATTTTCCCATGATACATCACGATTACATCGCAAACCGCTGGCGGCGCCCTTATTGCGAATAGCGAGAATTCAATGGTCTTCTAATGCTTTTATTTAATAATTATCATCACATACCGTATCACATATAACATGGATTTTACCCTTTTTTTCCTTTGGTTGACCTCTGGTGACCTTGAAATGGCATTTATCATCTTTTGCATCATATCAGGATCATCGTCAGTAATTGTTTGTAATTTTTAGAACAATGTACAATATGAGTCCAGCATGCATTTAAACATATTTATTGACCAATCTTTACACAAGAAGAAACAATGAGACAAATTAAATGAAATAATCAGAAATAATTAGGGTGATTACGTAATGCGTGAACTATATTTAGTAATTTGTTCTCAAAATTACAAAAAAAAAGATATCGTAGTAAGCTGACGAAGCAGAAAATTTGCATGATTCCCAATATATTAGGTGTTTACAACACCTTTAAAGCCACAAAACCTACTTACGTCAAGTACAACCAGGAAATCTTTGCACTAGAAATATTTAGGGTGATTACGTAATGCGTGAACTATATTTAGTCATTTTTCTCAAAATTACAAAAAAAAAGATATCGTAGTAAGCTGACGAAGCAGAAAATTTGCCTGGTTCCCAATATATTAGGTGTTTACACCACCTTTAAAGCCACAAAACCTACGTACGTCATGTACCACCGGGGATTCATTGCACTAGTCACGATCCAACCTACATCAGCAAGCTGTCTGCAAAATTGTTTATCTGGGCCAAACTCCGCCCACAAAAACTATGTTTTAACATTAGCTAGCCATTATTTGATTTTTACCCATTTAATTTCTAGTACTGGAGTATTTACACTGATATACAAGTGTATGTACCTTTCACTTTCCACTGCACTCAGTTTCAGCTGGTTTCGGGATTTTGTGAAAATTAGCTAATTGCTAAATTGTGCTAATTATTCATATTTTTGCTGAAAATGTTCCCAATATCGACAAAACATTGCAGTGTAGGCTTCTTTCTTACACCCGTTTATGACCAAATTCACCAAATTAGCGGTATGCATAAGAAAGCTTCAAGTTTAAAATACACCTTATAGTATACATCATTTTATCCCTATCATAGACACGTGATTTGGTTGGTTTATATATACAGACATATGTCCCCACCCCATCTCTAATGTCAAGCAGAGATATCTTTATCAATAAACGTTGATGCATATGAAACATGATTCATTAGACTAAATCCGGGGTCATTATTGAATTATTGTGATGGGTGTGTGCCGCGGCCTCTCGAGCTGCAAAACACCACTCAACTGACGTTGTCAAGGTTTATACTTTTTACTTTAATCATGCAGTCAATTCGTAAATGCTCAACGTCGTGAATTTTCGGCAAAAAAGGGATATTTGAATATTTTTTCTTGGGACCTCCCCTTGAGGAGCACATAAGGTACACAATGTCAAATGGTAGAACAACATCCAAGAGGTTGGGTGTACACTCGGTATGTATCAAATTGGTATGAATTAATCCGTTTGCGATTTTGGCCGTCATCTTGGGTTCATGTACACTTTAGCAGTGGCCCTAGATCTATTTTGATCATTATGCTTCAATGAACAAACAAGCACCTTTGAAGTTTTAGAAGTTAAATATAATGACACATGAACTCATTTCATCATTCTTTTCCAAATGCAGACATATAGTGTTTGGTTATTTTGGGTCACATGGCAATGCATTACCTATTTTTTGTAGTGCACATAATTATGTTAACCGATATCTGTACATTTCAAGATAATATTAAACGATTCCATAACATTCTAGGACTGTAAACATGAGTTATTAAGGATTTTAGGGATTTTAGCCTCAATCTTACACTTTAAATTACAGGGATTTAAATTCAAATCCAAAAGACTTACTTTCAAAACTTTCAGAGACTGTAGTTAGGGACCAATCAATATAGGATTAAAATACGTCTTTACAAAGTTTTATAAATTTCAGTCCCACAGGGATTTAAAAATGCAAGTCCATTGGATTTAATATTCAAGTCCTTTAAGATTTACTTTTAAGCATATCTGGGATTTATTTCAAAATAATATAAATCTTTATGGGGATTTAAATATCGATATTAAATACAAGTCTGTGCGACTTCTTATCAAGCAATACGTCTATTCACGGCAGTAATACCAAGTCAGGACTACTTCTTTCATAAAGTTCAAGCAATAGTCTGCAGTGCCAGTGATAATTTCAGTGTCACTGCATCAGTGGCCGAGTGTGATCCTTCATGGAAATAAGCTTACCCATTTATAAATTATATTTATATGTGTATAGGTAAGCTTATACAGCAGAAGCACAGACTACTACCTCGGCGGTTGAAGATAATGTTCACATTTGCCCTTCGTGCACAACAATGTAAGCTTTCTCATGGAAGTTATAGTCACTGACATTGGCAATTACAGCATCTTGGATGCCATTCTGCAAAACAAATTCGTCCAATTCACTTCATTCATTAGCTCGCCACCACACGAAATCGCAAAAGAAAGATGGCGACTGAGCAGTCCAGGAAAACGTTTCGATTTGATCACGTGCACGCACCATCGCGTTGTGATTGGTTTACTGTTTAAGTCTTTCGAACGATTTAAAAATATATTATCTTTTTCCCTATCCCAAAGAAAATTTAAATCAAACCCCGCGTAAAATAAGTCTTAAAGACTTAAAAATTTTCAAGTCTCAACTAAGATTTAAATTTTAAGTCTTTCTAGTTTAGAGTGTAGATTTAAGGAAAACGTTAAGGTGGCCCGGGGGTTTATTTTACTTCTTTCATCGTAAGTAACATACATACCATATAACATAACAACGGTTAGTAACGGTTAACATAATTATGTGCACTACAAAAAAAAAAGGTAATGCATTAGCCATGTGACCCAAAATAACCCAACACTATTGGTTATTAAAAGGTATTAGTTTTTTGACTCATGTCAAACTTGTCAAATCGAAATATGTCATTTCCAAGGATGCAAATTGACATGTCCATTATTTGAAACAACTTTGAAACCGCCGTGTGCGTAAATGTCACGTAGCTTATTGGTTGAAATTGTTCGCTGCTATTTATATGGTATAAATCGACATAATATGTCAATTTGAAGACATGTGATTGGTTGCAGAAAAGAATACACCCAAAAAGACCACGAGGTGTCAACGTTGACCATGTGGTATGTACATGCAAGTTGGGCGCATTCGTAACATAGCGATTTGGGACTTCACATATGTGACCGTCCACGGCGAATGAGCCGTAAATTCCTCTCCCGGTCAATTTTGTTTTATTTCGTGTTTAAAAATAAACATCATAAACTTAAAAATGGTATATCATTTGACTTCAAACGATATCCAGAAGCGGAGTTATGGTTAGTTAAACTTTGCTCCTTCAAGAAAATTATAACTTTTTTTCGTTTCTATGTGTGTCTCTTTTTCCACATTGCTGGCAATAAAAATCAAACAGTCATAATTGGCGGTCATTTCAAATCATCCCCAAGTCAACGAGCTTTAAGAAGGTTCTCTCATTGTTAATTGTTGGTTATGCATACCTATACAAATAACCCACCACTTGAAAAGGATTTAGCAAAAGCAAACAAAGACCAGAGCTATTAAAGGTTCTATAGCCATCTAAGGTAGAAGCTTATTATCCACTTCAATAATAGGATTATTGATTGGTGTTGTGACTATCCAAATAAGACAGATGTCGCGCCAGCTTAAGTGACCGATGAATACGACCTTCGTACACATTTTACACCATAACTCAGAATACAATTTAGGGAATTTACGGCTCGTTTGTGCTGCCGGGTCACATATGTCAATAAGTTGACATTATGTCTATTACATTTTTAATCTTTCTAGTGGTAATTTCAGCCGATGAGACATAATGCAGGGTGCAGCAACCAATAAACAGTAATAAATTCGACACTAGTTTTAAAATAATGAACTTTATTATGTCGATTTCTCCTAAGGTCATTGGCATATGTAAATTTTACTTAGATTAGCTTACTTATGTCGATTAAAACTTCTTCTATTGAATGAATTCAGCATAATATTATGTCAATTTCAAAGTAAGAAAATTGACCTGTGTCAGTTTGTCCATTTATGACAGCGATCGCAGGTCATATGCCTTTAACCCCCTCTCGCTAGTCCTGGATTTCAGATACCTGAAGGACACATGATGTTCAGTTCTTAAAAAGTTGGAATAATTTTATAACGTCGGGTTCATGCTATTTTATCATCACATTTCAAACATAACAAACAAACAAACAAATTAATCATAAAGTGATAGAGGCGCACTGACTATAGCTACCGTTTGGGTTCGGGCAGCCCTGTTAGTAACAAAGGGTTGCAGGAGGATGGGTGGAAGCGGAGTCCATCTCGGTGATCAGGTGCCCCCCATACCGTCCGGAACATATTAAAACAGTAGTATGGTAACCACATAAAAGAGAACTACTGCTGCCTAAGAATACAGCAAATAATAATGTACAGGGGAAGGAGGGTTGAGAGGGTTAGTATGTTATTATTTTTAAACAGGATTTTGGCATACATTTTGACAAACAAAACTTTCTCGATTTTCAGGCAGAATGCACCTCGGTCACCTCCATGGCGGGTGATGCAGCAATACACAAAAACTTCATCAGATACTGTTCAAATGGGCGACATCATATACATTTTGGTAAAATATCTTGACTCAGAGGCCCCTAGCGATTACTCTCAGGTCAGCTCATGCAACGCTACAGAAAAACGTGTTCACAAACCTGCCCCTCCAAGCATAATAATAATTTTCAGAGAGGCAGATAGAGGGAAATAATACCATTTTCATATCTGCATGTAAACACTAGAAAAATACATGCCTAAAGCTGAAGCTGAGTGATAGATAATCATAATTAGGTCTAAATTGCACGGCGCTAGGCCGAATTTGTGAACCACTGCGGTAGTCCGAATATGTGAACCAATGCCCTAGTCCGAATATGTGAAACATTGCACTAGTCCGGATATTGATTCGGACTAGCCGAGTGTTTTTTTCGGATTCGGACTAGCGGCGTGTCGGACTGCAAAAGTGTTTGGAGATTCGGACTGTCGGCGTGTCGGACTGTTGCAGTGGTTTCCATTTTCGGACTAGCGCATGCTTTTTTTTCGGACTAGCGCAGTGTTTTTCATTTTCGGATTGACGCACCCCTAAGTATAGGGAATTTGTGTAGTCGGACTAGCTGCGTGTCGGATTGAGCGATGCACCCAATTTAGTGGGATTTGTTGCCACAACTTGAACATGTCTTTTTCTAAAATAAAATCATTGACATTAAAGTGAAAAAAGAATTGGGTCATGGGCGGTGCTAGCCTAATCCTGGTCCCAAATAAAATCAAACCAGTTTACCCCTTACCACATTGCCAGAAAGTCATTTGCGTACCGGTGTTGGGTGAGGAGAGAGTGACTTTGCATCTTCAGTTTACAACATTGTGGATCTAGATGTTATAACTTAAAGGCACCCATAGCAATATTCACCGACTTAGAAAAACCAAACATTTATAGACTTGTGGATTTTGCCAACTGGAACCTGGTATGTTGACATTTGAACTAAAATGCTAATTAGCTTTATCATGATTATGTCTAAAATACATTGAAGTCTTACTGGTTTTAGCTTACTGTATACAGGTGTGTGGTTATTGTTTTTTAGTGTTTTTTTCAAACGTGCGGAAAGTAGCTGAAGTTGTTCCCCTTCACAAAGGTGACGACTCGAACAACACAAATCAATTTTCATTAATATTAAATTAAAATTGCAGCAAAATGCCCTCTTTCAGTAGTGCCGTCACTGCTATACAAGTAAGATCATCGAAACAAGTAAGATCATCGAAACGACATTTTTGATTAACCAACATAAGTAACCTCAATACTGGTTGAGTTATATGAATTTAGATAAAATCATTGGCGTAGCTTTTATTGATTTACTTTAAAGTATTCGACACAGTCAATCATTATTTGGGCGAACTGAAATGGGCGAACTGAAATGGTTTCGTTCTTACTTCAAAAAGGCATCAATTCACAAGCATCTACAAGCACGGGTATCCAACGCGAAGCGCGTATCTGGCACCCGAAGGGTCTCTGGTTCAAAACCGCACCCGAGAAAAATGAGTCTTCTTCTTCTTTCTGTCTTCCTTCTTTCATTCCTACCACTTCCCCAAATTAGCTCGGAGCGTGACGAGAGGGTGCATAATGTGCGAGTTGTGAATTCGAGTTGAAAACTAAAGCTTGCTTACATTCATTTAGTGACATCGTCTAAATTTTGGGAATCCTCATTTAACTTTAGAAAATTAATACTAGTTGTCATTGATAAAGGGTCGCAAATCATTAGGTGGCATGCAAAAAGGGTGGTGGTGGAACATTTTCCCGCACTATGCCCGTGATAATACTGCTAAAATGAAACCAATACAATGTCAGTAAGAAATATTACAGCACGTTAAGTTTGAAGAGACAGGTATGAAGGTGCGGATGTCGGCGGTGCAGGTGGCGGCGCTGGCATCTTAAAGCATAGGAAATGTACATTTTCTATGTTTTTGGCAACTTTTCTTGAGTATATCTTCAACAAATATTATGACAAAGGGCTGATTCATGTATCATGAGTAATGAATCTGATGAATAGTTTAGGAACAACAAGTCTTTCCATCATTGGTATTTGTAAAATGGTCACACATTTTGTGGTTCAAATTTTCTTATGTTTTTCCTTATTACGAATATCAGCACCTTTAGTACAGATGTGGCTATTATCGGATTTCAATTTAGTGATGACCTTCTGTTTTTGATTTCAAAAGAATTCAAAATTAGTTAAATTAAAATAAAAATAAATTAAATTAAAATACTTGGAATTTCGTTAAGCACGCTCAACCCATTTGGCTCTGGACCTGACAATGCATCCTTCTGTTTTAAAAGAGAATCAAGTTGAAATTTACAGTCTTTAATCTCATCCAAAATACCTTCAGAAGGGTCATCCCTATATTTTTGTTCATTTGTTCAAGATTATTTAGCTTTGTGACTAAAAAAATTGTCCTCCTAAATCCTGCGTTTTCCTGAAATTTTGGCAGAATATTCTGTTGTCATCGACTTTATTTGACATTTCAAAAAGTCCTTATCAATATCATTATATACATTACTTTACAATATTAACACTCATTATCATGCACTCATTATCATGCACTCATTATAATGCACTCATTATCATGAACTCATTATAATGCACTCATTATAATGCACTCATTATCATGCACTCATTATTATGCACTCATTATAATGAACTCATTATCATGCACTCATTATCATGCACTCATTATAATGCACTCATTATTATGCACTCATTATCATGCACTCATTATTATGCACTCATTATTATGAACTCATTATCATGCACTCATTATCATGCACTCATTATAATGCACTCATTATTATGCACTCATTATAATGAACTCATTATCATGCACTCATTATAATGCACTCATTATCATGCACTCATTATTATGCACTCATTATAATGCACTCATTATCATGCACTCATTATCATGCACTCATTATCATGCACTCATTATTATGCACTCATTATAAAGAACTCATTATCATGCACTCATTATCATGCACTCATTATCATGCACTCATTATTATGCACTCATTATAATGCACTCATTATCATGCACTCATTATCATGCACTCATTATAATGCACTCATTATTATGCACTCATTATAATGAACTCATTATAATGCACTCATTATAATGCACTCATTATCATGCACTCATTATGATGCACTCATTATAATGCACTCATTATCATGCACTCATTATAATGCACTCATTATCATGCACTCATTATCATGCACTCATTATCATGAACTCATTATCATGCACTCATTATCATGCACTCATTATCATGAACTCATTATCATGCACTCATTATCATGAACTCATTATCATGCACTCATTATCATGCACTCATTATCATGCACTCATTATCATGCACTCATTATCATGTACTAATTATCATGCACTCATTATCATACACATTATCATGCACAAATATGTGTTAAATTTCCTAAATCAGCGACCTCTATGCTCGCTTGTGTTGTGACAACATTAAGGCTGGCTAATGGACAGCTAATGGAGGAGTGATCTGGTTTAAACCTAGGGGTAATTTTGACAATCATCATTCAAAAAAAGAAAGATAGTAGGGACATTTTCTTTTCGTGACCTTTGAGAGCTAAAGAAGGCTTGAAGGTGGATTCTGGTACTTTAGGGTATACGAGGTATTGTTGGTCGAAGCAGCCAAAAAAAAAACCCGATTTTCATTATCTGAATCAATATATTATTGAAAAATAACAATTTGGTGTTTTTCAAAAGTTCATTCTACAAATAATATACTTTGAAAACTTGCTTAATTTATTGTTCTTAATGAGTTATGTGCGTTGTGTTGTTGTTTCAGTCCTCTTTACAACATAACTCAAGAACCACAGGACCTACAAAATATATATCTGTGATATTTGAATTCTTATACGAGCTCGCTATGAATTGAGCAATGGAGTTTTTGCTAAAGCTCACTACCATTCGCAAGATGCCGTGAACTACTTTTTTTCTGCTGCTTCGACCAACAATACATCGTATACCCTTAAGGGTATTTAGAAAAAAATAAGCTTCTTTTTACTTCCCAAAAGAATGAGCTAACTGCAAGAAACGGCAAAATCCAAAATGGCTGCCGTCGGTCTTCTTGGATTTCAAAAGAAAGCATACCTTTTGAATATAATCATCTAGAGACCAGATTGAGGGGTCATTCCTTAATAATTTTATGATCAGTAATCCATTCGAAATCTATTTCATTTTTCCAAGATGGCCGCTAACAGCCATAATGAATTTTCAGATTGGCACATTTGCTGACAAACTTTACTTAGAAATACAATATAGATGTACTTTTTAATTAATTCTATGGCCACAAATTTCTTCCAGTGTTTATTTTGCTACAATGCTGGGCATAAGTGTTGGGACGGTTTGATAGGGTAATGTAAATAAGCCCCCACTCCCCCCGATCAATGTTGAATACTACTTTTTTGGTCACACGCGCCTAGTGGCACCCAACATTGATTGGTGGCGAAGGGGGAGGGTAGGGGTGTTAGGAAAGGGTTTTAAGCTTGACACCAAAGAAACCTCCACTTAATCACGCTGATAATAGCGGAAATAAGGCCATAATATAGTGTATATATGGCATGATCATTCGTAAACACAAACTTTCTTACCATATTTACGCTGATGATACTCAGTTATACACTGCTTTTTAATAACCCTAAACAACCCATGGGTCAAATTGATGCTATAAATCGGCTTCAGAACTGCATCCTTGATATTCAGTGCTGGATGACTCATGCTAAGTTGAAGTTAAACATGGAGAAAACAGAGTTCTTTGTTGTAGGCTCACCTCATAACCTTAAATCTATGAATGCTCTTACTCTTAAAGTAAGTACAACTACCGTTAAATCTATTAATAAGGTCCGTAATCTTGGTATCATTTTTGACTGTACTATGTCTATGTCAGATCATGTAAATGGGTTATGCCGTACTCTTAATTATCAACTCCGAAATATTTCTCGTATAAGGCGGTACCTCAATGAAGAAAACTGTCATCATGTTGTTCGAGCCCTTGTGAGCTCCCGCCTGGTTTATGGTAACTCGCTGCTTGCTGGTATCACCGAAGCCCAACTCACGAAAATTCAACGCATTCAAAACAAAGCTGCTCGCTTGATTGTCGGTATTCGTAGGCGCGATCATATTTCACCGTATCTCACCCGTCTTCACTGGCTCCCAGTCAAGCAGCGAGTTAACTTCAAAATTCTTGTTCTCATGTATCAGTGTATTAATAACAGTGCCCCTACCTACTTGTCTGAGCTAATATCTATGTATAACACCCATTCCAGCAAACGTAATCTTCGCTCATCCAAGGACGTTACTAGACTTGCTATTCCCAAGACCAAAAGATCTGCAGGTGACCGTGGGTTCTCAGTGTACGGTCCTCGCCACTGGAATTCACTGCCCACTTCCATCAGAGAGGCCCCGTCACTACAGATCTTTAAAAGGCATCTTAAAACCCACCTTTTTGATTTGTTGTAATTTCATTTGTTTTTCTTTGTTTTGTGAAGCGCTTTGAACTGCGAAAAAGCGCTATACATAAAAAAAATGTAGAAATATTGTATGTATGTATGTATGTATGTAATGTCCCAACACATTTTGGCCATGGTTGTAGTTAGTTAGAAATTCAACGGGTTTGTGTAGGAGTGCCACGTATTATCTGAAAACAGTTTTTTGGTGATTGCATTTTCGTAAAGGTAGGATTCGTCATTTTCCAGATATCAATTAGGCCTAGATCATAATCTTTCATGACATCATCAATCCCTTTTTGAGAACTTCAGTGAGCACAATTTGATTAACCATCATTGTTGGCTGTGTAATATAAATTCAGGTAAAATGACAGATGTAGCCTTTGTTGATTTGAGTAAAGCATTCGACACAGTCAACCATGATATGTGACCATCCAGCACAACCGAGCCCTGAAGTCGCCAATCATCATTTTTGAGATATTCAACCAAAATATTCTGCTTGAAATTAGCTTTAAAATGATGTATATCATGTCTATAGTACTTGACATTTAAGTAGTGAAAAATCAATAAAACAGTCAATAAATCCTTTGTTTCCTATTGTTTATTGTTAAGTTCAATGGAGCATACCTCAATAGTGGCACTGGAGACATCCGGGCTCAGTTGTGGTGGATGGTCACATATTGTTGAGTAAATCACATGAATTGGGCGCAACTGAAATAACAGTTAAATTGTTTTCGTTCTTACTTATGTGATAGAATACAACGAGTGTCTTTTTGCGAGCTTTATCCAATGAACTTCCAGTCCCTCAAGGCAAAATGCGCGACCTCTAGCCTAGTTGTGACAACATTAAGGCTAATGGAGGGGTGGTCTGTTTCAAATCTATACCTCTAGAGTTGTGACAACATTAAGGCTAATGGAGGGGTGGTCTGTTTCAAATGCGCGACCTCTAGCCTAGTTGTGACAACATTAAGGCTAATGGAGGGGTGGTCTGTTTCAAATGCGCGACCTCTAGCCTAGTTGTGACAACATTAAGGCTAATGGAGGGGTGGTCTGTTTCAAATGCGCGACCTCTAGCCTAGTTGTGACAACATTAAGGCTAATGGAGGGGTGGTCTGTTTCAAATGCGCGACCTCTAGCCTAGTTGTGACAACATTAAGGCTAATGGAGGGGTGGTCTGTTTCAAATGCGCGACCTCTAGCCTAGTTGTGACAACATTAAGGCTAATGGAGGGGTGGTCTGTTTCAAATCCAGGAGTAATCTTCAATCTGAGAAAGTGTATTTGTGTTGGAGTACCATTTGTGATTCTTCTTTATCCAGATATCAATCAATAATCTTGACATCCTGAATCCTTTTTTTTTAAATGGGGATGAGCACAACCACCTCTTTTATCCCACTCAACTTAAGGATACTGAAATCTGGTCCCCAAATAATAGATTCAGAGTCAAAATCAGACAACTTTCTATGAATATTCTCAAAAACAAAAACAAACAAAAACTTGGGTCATCCTTATTTGTCAATAAGCGTAACTTCATTTGGCCCATGTCACATGAGGAGAAATGGAAGATCGCCCAAAATTGACCAGATTGCAGTAAGTTTCGGTACATTGTAAAAACTTGCTGTAAATTGCCTAAAAATATGCTAAATTTTAACCGATCACTTCAACTCTTGCTAAATTTTGATCGATCACTACATAGGTAATGATTTACTAAGATTGTTTCAAAATTTTGATCAATCTGATAAGATCGGCAGAAATCGATATAAAATCTGTTGAGGAACATGAAATATGTGCTTAATTCTACAAAATGGTGATAAAATGGGCAGAAATTCTACTAAATGTTTCATGGGGGAAAATTGTAAATCGCGCACATTTAGTAGAACTTCTGATCTAAAATAAGATCCAAAATAATAACACGGCCCTCATTGTCATAAAAAGTTTTATTAATTTGGAAGTTACACGAGTTCTGAAATAAAACACTACTGTCAATCCCGGGCACCTTTCGTTAAGGCTACACAGGTAGAAGATTAAATAAAGTTCATCAGTGAAAATCATATCAATGCAAAGTAGGAGTAATGTTCTAACTAGTAACCAGTTTTTAATAACTCAACATCTATAGTTAATAAGTTATAATTAAAAAACAAAATGGTAAAAAATGATGGGGTAATGCCGGACACTGGGTAATCCCGGACACAATGATTGTTGCTAAGAGGGAAAGTGGAGTAGGATGATAATATTTTAGAATGTATTAGGTGCTTCTGTAACCTCAAGCATACAACTATGGGGCTGTTGTTGTTGTCTATATTTAAAAAAACAAGTGTCCGGCATTACCCCATCTGTATAGAGACGCATGTGTGTCCGGGATTACCCTCACGGTTCCGATTTAATTTTTCAGTGCTTGTTCTACTAATCCATTTTCAAGATACCAAAATTCATACATCCAGCTAACAATCAAGTATCAAACACAATTTTCATCCATACTTCATCTGTGTCCCTTGTCGCATTAACTGTCACCCAGCTAATAAATCACTAGTCGATCGTACTTTTCAGATAAAAAGTCAAAAATGACAATTTCAGTTTTTTCGTAATTTTCACAAAGAAAGACGAGACCCAAAACGCTGGTAGTAGTACACGTGAGGTACACCTCGGGGTAGCTAATACCCCAAGGCAGTATAATAGTGCCACCCTTCTCCGTTTAGCTGCAATCGTTATGTCCGGGATTCCCCACAGTCCGGCATTACCCCACTTTCCCCTATTGCTACCCCAATCGTCCAATATTTGTTAAATGTCAGTTGTTGAAACAGTTTCCTGAAAAAGGAAAATATCAACATCTCTGTTTCTGAGCATTGGCAGGCAAGGTTTCGCTTACTTTGATCTTCCTACGTGTGCGTTCTTTGAATGAATGATAACGCCCATTTATCCATTCAAATGCAAATAATTAAGACATGCGTGTTCTGTGAGGCCAATACCGAATTCCGCATAGTATGCATTTCTGACGTTAACAGACACGTATTACTTCAATTTTCCCTAGGTACCAAGGGTGCGTTATCAACTCTGCTCTATAAACATGCAAATATTTGATACAAAGAACTTGATCCTCCTTATCATTCCTAACAAGGAAGCAGAGGTAACCTTATACATTTTAGTTTTAGAAAATACAATGCGGATAGTATGACCAGTTACCATGGAAACGCCAATTTTGAACTTACAAGTCCTTGTGCGCAAGATATCTCAAAAAGTATTCACCCTAGAGAGATGGGATAAAAAGCATTTAAAAAGCTTGTGAAATTGGCCCTAGAATAAACTAGAATAAAGACATAAAGATTTGTCAAGCATTATTATTAATTAAAAATCTAATTTTGACCCTAAAATTTCATTACAAGGGCATATTCCCCCCGGATATTCCCCTTTAATTTGCTGTTATTTTCGATTGACGCGTTCACTTCGACCTCTAGAGAGTTTCATGACATGGTGGTTTTGAATAGATAATCCTCAGTCTAGACGTTGACATGTATGCTTTTGAACTGCATTTCGCAAACTCTCTATATATTATTCCTTATACACGTGGCAGGCTCTACTGACCATTTATATGTTTTTGCTTTAAAAGAAAACACATTATACAAATGTTCATTAAACTAATTTGTGGAAATTCACATCATTTGATAAGAGTTACGTTTATCCCTACATGTGACATCACATGTATATTTCTAAATGTTGTTCACTTTCGCATTTTGCTATGACGGTTACCATGGATACCGGCTTACGCAAAACCAAAACATAATAGAGAGCTTACGTGCATCTATACAAAATCCCGGCACATGAGAGAGCGTATGTTTGAAAATCGCAAGCTCTCTTATGTATATATCGTCGGTCGTCCCAGCAAACACAAAACGTTTTCGACATCATTCGCAAAAGGTTATAAAAGGTTGTCAGAAAACGTTTAAATGTCGGGTTATATAAAGGGTATATTAAGAGTATAAAACGGTTTCATAACATTAAAAACATTGTTTGATAATCTACTGCTCAGCAAACAAAAATGTTTTACAGAAAACGTTTAAATGTCGGGTTATATAAAGGGTATAAAAACGTTTTGATAACATTCCAAAAACATTCTTGAAAACTTGATACAAAACATTCTAAACAGAATGTTATTTTGGGGTTGATAAAATATTTTGCGAAAAATGTTTGCCCAAAATATTTGCAATAACGTTTTAAAAACGTGTTCATTCCATTTATATAACCCGACATTTAAATGTTATTAAAATGTTTTGAAAAAACATTTTAAGAACATTTCTGTGTTTGCTGGGTTCAAATATTTTAACATTATGTTATTTAAGTATTGACAAAATATTTAGCAAAAAATGTTTGCAAAAATAGTTTACAATAACATTTTTGAAAACATTTTAAAAATATTGTTGTAGTGTGTCTTCATACAAAACGTTTTAAAACGTTATCATGACCTTTATATAACCCGACATGTTAATGTTATTAAAACGTTTTTACCTAAACCAAAAGCCAAAATATAATATTTAACTTTTAAAACGTTTTTGTGTTTGTTGGGGTATCACATACTAACGTATTCGACATTTTTAACATTGGTACATTAGTTTGTTATGTTCTACTCTATTTTTTCACCAAAAACAATGCCTCAAAGTGGCTTAATTAGTAAGGTGTTAAGGGGGTACTACACCCCTCGATAAATTTGTGTCTATTTTTGCATTTTTCTCAAAAACTAATTACACAGTGGGAACAAAAGTTACGTATTTTATAGGGGCAAGGAATCCAATCACTACACTGGAATTTCAGTGACCCAAGACAAGCGGTTTGTTATTTATGATAAGAAATAAGGTACCGCTAGGATGTACCTC